>NC_054743.1:50753231-51066100 GCF_018143015.1 Lytechinus variegatus
AAATGACGTTAACCCAGTGTGCCCCCCTTTGAAAGTGAAGACCTTTTTTTTCTTGTCAAATTTTTTCATGGACGAAATGTACTTATTTTGTGTTGAAAACCCTTTTTTTTTTTTCCTTTCCTTGGGGGAAAATCCTGGATCCGCCCCTGAGTTCAAGGTAGTGTTTCACAAAGCTATTCCCCAAGTTCTAATAATAATAATAATAACTGTATATTTACCAAGGGTAGCCACTTCAGTTCCGAAAATTATATCATATTAAAGCTTAGATCTTAAGCTTTATCATAATCTAAAAATTATTTGGGCTCAAGCAGGAATTAAGAGGAAAAACAACAACTTCTGTTGCGTGAAAATGATTATTTTCTTTCATGTTTTATATCAAAAGTTTCACCCATATTACACAATCTTTTTAAAATCCAAACAAATGACCTGAAACAATGACTTTTCTTCCTTATAAAGATACAAAAAACATGAAATTTTGTCAGTATTTAGAGCAGCATTGTCAAATAAAAAGAGGTATTTTCGTCCGCACCAAGCTCATTAACAGTGCAAAAACCATCTAGTCATGAATATCACTTAGATAAAAGACGCTACTTTTTAAGGGCTTGCCGGCTGACTGATAGTGATGATGGTGGCGATGACGATGATCATGACGATAATGATCATGGCGGTGATCATGATGATGGTGGTGGTGCTGTTGATGTTGGATGTTGTTAATTATGGCAACAGTGATGACAATCTCTCATAATACCTGTTCTTCTCCTAAGGTTTGAAGTAACTCACATCCTGTCTGCTGAAGGAGCGCCCTCATGGGCGGGTCACACGGGTCGCATCAGCAAAGAGCTTCTCAACGAGCTAATACCCAAGCATGGCCCTGAAGATATACCTGTCTTTGCAATTTGTGGGCCTACTCCTTTTATGAATACTGCTTTCCAGTAAGTCAACATCTTAGTGTTTGTTGGACCGTAGTGGCCCAGTGGATTAGTCTTCTGGCTTTGAAACAGAGGGTTGTGGGTCACTGGCATAAATTAAAGCCATGAATCTATGCTTCAGGGGTTGGATGAACTATCGTTTCACCCCCCCCCCCCACTTGAACAGTTTCATGTCATGGATTTACACCTATGTCATGAGTTTAATCCCAGCCATGGTGTAATTTCCTTTGGTATTAAGAAATGGATCCATCATGCTGCACTCGACCGGGGTGAGGTAATATTGGTACCTTACGGGAGTTTGTTCTTTGAAATACCTCTGCAATGTCAGATGCTGCAGGGCTAAAGCCAGGGTATTAAATATCCAAATCCAAATAATGCGCTTTGTATCTTGTATTAGAAAAGGCGCTATAAAAATGTATTATTATTATTATCCTAAGGAAGCGCATATGGACGTTATGTCATAATTTGATATGCGCTATCCACGAACTGCATTATTGTTTATATTACTTTGAAGATATATCTGAAAGTATTTGCAATTTGAGTGTGGCTCTAAGTCATACTTGGCTTTTTGTGAAACACCCCCAGGCCACGCGCACATGACATCAATGCAAAATCTTATTGATACGCAGAAGCGCACATCCTATAAACATGATTTGATGGATGCGGTGATACTTTTTATACTGCACTCGATTGGGAATTTTAGTGTGTCCCTAGGTCACACTTGAATCTTTGTGAAACGCCCTGCAGGTCTCATGTATCAATTCATGTCAATTGATCAAACTTCTTTTAAAGCCACAGGCATTACTTTATATTCTTACTTTTTGTATGTGTACTTTCTTTACTCTTCTGTTATTGTATAATTGTATTTATCACCATTTTCATTGTAGTGATCATTGCTAGTGTTGATCTGGAATTTACATAGAATAGATAAAATGAAGTTCTTTTTTTTCTTATCTGTTTTATCTTTTCAGATTGCTTCTGGATGCTGGTTTTAAGGAGAAATGCATCTGTCTTTTCTCAGGTTGATAATGGCGAGACAAACCATAACAAAGAAATAGACTTTGGCTAAAAAAAACCTTTTAATCTAGACCGGATCCCATCCCATCATTCCTTTCGGACCCACTCTCCATCATCTGAATGTCGAAAACCTTAGGATTACCTCGTCATGTGAAACATTGAGCTATCATAGCTTCCGGTGGCAATTTTTCCCATTATGTAACTACTCCTCCTATCCCCTTTACCTCTTAAATGTTTCACGTGAGTGGAAGCGCCATTGTGTAGCTGTCATGACTCTCGCCTTGTAATCAGAGGGTCGTGTGTTCGAATCCCACAATTGCCTAGCGTCCTTTGGCAATGCGTCAACCCACAATTTTCCACTCTCAACCCAGGTGCTAAATGGGTACCCAGTAGGAATGCTCACAGGGAGTGGAGAAGGTGCATACATTGTATGCGGGCATGCAAGGATCCGATGACCGGGCTAATAATATATCTGTAAAGCGCTTAGAGACATTGTTCCAATGTGTTAAGCACTATATAAATGCGGAATATTATTATTAATGAATGGGTTTTATCTGCCGTGGGTATTGTGGTATGAACCCTGTCTTTCAAGCAGAGAGATGTAGCAATGATGATGGATACACGTTCCTTGTTAAAAGGGCACCATCGCAACAAGATGAAATTGAAATTGGGTCTCCGTATTGCGACAACAATTTTCCGACAGGAGCGAGAGCCTCTGATATGGAAGTCTCATACTGAAAACGTGAGACAAGGGACATTGGACTTGGATGAAGAGTCGCACGGCAAAATGGATGCCTTGACAAGTGATGGAGTATATGTCATGTACAGACTTACATGTAGACCCCTGAAATATGCAAAATGTCCTTTGTAAACAAAGGAGAACACACCAAATTGTCAAGAAATCAATTAATTTATGGATATACATCATTTCTAGAATTGTTTTTTGAACAATCATGCATTTTAGATGTTGACGTTGCTGGCTTGCTATAGTTGAAGTTGATCAGATCAATCGCAACTCTTTGTAAGATGGGCCTCATTATTGTACTACTATGGCCCGTATTCTGAATTAGGGTAAGATAACTATTACAAATTAATCAACAAGTCCACTCTTCAAACAGTCAACTCATGAATAAAATAGCGAGGATAACCACGGCAAGAGGCATCAATTTGGTGCACTGTGACAAAAGCGCGCATCAGCATTGGACATTTTTTTAGTATATGCAATGAATAAGCATAATTTATACAGGAAATCTGCTTAAACCATGGTTTCAACCGATGGTGTTAAAAACCACCTTTGTGAATTTGGGCTATTATGTCCTAAGTCAATTACATAGGGCTATATATCATAGCACAAGAATGGATCACCAGTCGCGTGTTGAGTCATTTATAACTTACATATAGCTTTATGAAGCACGCACCTGTTGGGTGTTTCATAAAGCTGTGAAAAGCTCTCAGATAGGAATGACTTTCCGCACAACTGGTGATCCTTTCTCATTCCAAGTGATTCATCTAAATTGAGTTAGGACCTAAGATCATGTTCCAGTCGTGCGTAAAGTTGTTCGTAACTTTACGAACAGCTTTATGAAACAACCACCTGGTTGAATGTATTGGCCCATTTAATTCATGAATCATTCATAACTGTCTTGGAATAATAACTGAAGTAGATTTCTTTAGGTGATCTTAGTAGGTTTGTATGGTGGAATTTGTCACATTGAGAAGGCTTACAGTTCCCCATATGTAATACGAAGACCAGCTACTTCTCAAACCACCGCTACTCAAGCCATATTCAGCTCATTTCATCTGGTTTATAGTCCTTTTTAGGACTTCACTCACTTTCAATAAAAGAATTCTTCTAATTTTCTCTGTTCATTCTATCTTGTCTTTCCATTTCAATCTTTTTGCCTGAATTTCCTTCCCTTCTTCATATTACACATCGTGAACCGTAAAGTGTATGAATATGATTGTCCATCTAAGACTGATTCTATTTTTGGTAATTAATGAACTTCCTTTTGCCGCATTGGGAAGAAATATCACCAACTTTGGATCTGTATTTTGAAAGGCGGAAGGATAAGGGCTATTCACTGTTTCAGGTGATGAATTTGATCCCTCCGGAGATTCCTGTATAAATGCCAATTTATTTTTAAAATGAGCCGGTCAAGGCTTCCTATCCACAGGTAGTAAACATTGGACCCCCAAATTTCATCCCTATTTTTTTATGAATTTTTTGTAAGTGCCATTTTAACACACGAGTCAATGGGAAATATTTTGGGCCTGTGATACCTTCAATCACTCATCTGTCCTCTATGAACGGTTGTGACTATGTATTAAGTTTAACTTGAAAAGTACTAGCCACATTGGACAAGATTTAACTCTTCATGCGTTACGTTCGCATTATTGCACATCCGTAGGCGTGTTTCGTTCGCATTTTTGCACAACCACACATTTCCCATAGACGTCCCCTGTCCCATTGTTTTTCGAACAATTGCATGCCCCAGAGCGTGGCTAGCTCCAATGTATAGCCTGGCATTTTTGTATACCGTACATGTGTACCAATCGATTGATCGCGCGTGCGACATTAGTTTAGCGTTCGAAGGATTATCGCACTTTACAAATTACAGAATCTTTGAGTTTTCCCAAAAAATCAATACATCCTGATCATTGAAAAAGGAGAGGAAAAAATCAATAAAACCCTCCTCACAAACAATACCATGGCCAGGTTTATTGTTAGGAGTTTGTGACTCATGGTACGAATGTGAATGAGACCCTAAAATAATGCAACACAGGGGGTATACAGGTGAACGCATGAAGAGTTAAGCAAAATAGGAGAGAGATATTGTCACTTGAAAAGTTACAGCTCTCTGTAGGTCTAAAGAATGAAGCAGAAATATGGGGAAAATGTCATAAAAATTCATATTGTCACTACAATTGCAGTATATGATACATGTACAGATATGGTCATTTTTTTATATGTACATATTCATATATCTACCAATTCCTAATTAATCATAGCAGTTGTAATTAAGATGCTTGATTTGTTTCATTAATGTATTTTACTCTTCAATGTATTTTACATTTTTCTTGAATACCGTAATCATGATATTTACCATGCTGTTTACATGTATATGAGGGTGTATTTTTGAATTTGTGGAAATTATGATATGTTTGTATACTATATATATATATATCACCACATTTTTACAGTTTTCTGTCATGAGATAAAGTCAGAAAAAATATAAACCTTTTGTATTCCGCACCAATATATCATTTCCTTTTGTATTACATTTTTGTAAAATCTGTATATTTTGTCCTCTGGAACATCAGTTACCCTTAATATTTTGTGCTGTATGTTTGGGGGTGTTTACTCCGCAATCCATAAAAACTCAAAGCAGTTGGCATAATCTTTATTGTGTTAGCCCTTTTCATTCTGAAATACTACCATATCATGATTGAGTTTGTTTTATATGTCATGTGGGTATATTTTGTAATTAATTTGTAATAATAAAATGTAAATTAATTTTTCTCCTTTTTGTGGGTGAAATGGCAAATGAAATTGAGACATTAGCTTTATAGACTTCTCTTAGTAAAATTTGGCTCTGTGATGTGAAGTAAACATTCTTTATATTCCAAACATTTTTCATCAATGATTACACATCATTTGTGATATGATTATTGGTATGTTGTATATACTTTCTATTTTTTACTCTGTAAAAAAATACAATCCAGCCTGCTATGAAAATTTTTCATAAACGATTTAATTTATTGATGTTCTTGTAGACAGACATTCTTCCTTTATTCATATCAAATTAGGATAAACTTTCCTTTTTAATACTTTTTGTCATTAATGAATTGGTGTCTAGAGAATAAGTTGATCTATCAATTTCATTTTGACAGGATTATGTTCAAAGGATGCTGGGGAAAAAAAATTCTCAGTCTGCACAAGTTATTTTTTGTCTCTTCAGATTTATGTAATATTTTCTTAATATTGCTTGATGTTGTTTTGGATGGGGTAGGGTCTTTTTTGTTAGTTTGTTTTTGTATATTTTTAGTTATTTAATTTTTTCTTGGAGGGCTCAGTTTACTTGCCTTCTCATTAGGCTCACAGGCCTCTCATTCCCCCCCCCCCCAAAAAAAAAAAAAAAAAAAACTTTTAACTATTTTAAAAAAATCTTGCAGAGAATATGTTATTGTATTTATATCTACATGAGAGCAAATCCATTTATATTTTCATACCTGTTTGTCTGCACAAATGCTATATCAGTACCTAATCATTAGGTCCTGATGTACATGAATATCTTGTAATTAGTTGTTTTATATATTTTGACGTTATTTCATTATCAATGGGTTTTTTATACCAATTTTAAAGAATGTTTGAGATGAATTGTTTTGTGGATCAACATTTTTCATGAAGATGATTTCTTGCATGTTAAGGCTTCTTCATATTGGCATGTTGCTAATCAACTCATTTTGGTGGTATTCTGAGAATTCAACCTAGGTCGAACCCTAGACTAAACTAGAATTTTAAATCAAGTTTCTTTGGAATGCTGGGTTTTTTCATAATATTTCATCCATATCTGTGGCAATTGTGATATATATCACTTCATTAAAATTCCTATTTTTGTATATTCCTTTTCTTCCCGTTTCATGATTCAATTAATTTTCGAACAACTTTTGGCAACAGGATAAGAGTATATTTAAATTGGTGAATGGGTTGACAACTAGTACTCCATGAAAGTCTAGTCTATAAATTTAACCTAGGTTTAACTACAGAGTACTGAAGTGATGATGTCACATTTTTTTTGTTGCGCTTCAGTGTTTTTTATACCATAAAGTATTTGGGTAGTGCATGATAAAAAAACCTACCAAAATTTGGTGAGAATCGGTCCATGGGGGCCTGAGATATGACCTCATGAATATATGATAAACGCCATTGAAGTTCATGTATTGTTGGCCTGCTTCCTGAATTTTAAAACCAGGCCAATAATACATTGACTTCAATGGGTTTAATTATGGACCGATTCTCACCAAATTTGGGTTGTAGGAGTTTTTCATCATACTCTACCAAAATTAGTATAAAACAGGCTGAAATGCATAAAGTGAAAAATTGATGACATCACACTTCGGTAGGTATACTCTTTACCAGAATACCACCAAATGTCACTTAATTTTGGAGATAGATAGATCATAGTATATTTAGATATAGATATATTTATATGACATATTGAGAAAACTTATTAGAATTGCTGCTTTTAATAGATTATCGCTATTCATTCAGTTTTAAGGAAGTAATGTATTAATTTCATGGAAAGCAATGTGTATTCTTGTTCTTGATCAGGTGGCAGAAATGTATTGGAAATAGACGCTATGGCATGCTGTCATAAAATTCCCCATTAGCATCATTTCATTCAGACATTATTGATAGTTTAACACTCTGAGGTTGAAGAATTGCTTCCTTTTTTTTTCCTACATGCACATTTGAAGAGAATTTTGCCAGGAATTAAGATTTATAAAATTCAAAAACGTTTTTCTCCATTTAAATTTACTGTTGACCCTGTTGGGTCAAGAGGGAAAGGTATGTTCTCATTGACAAAGTCCAGATGGTATTACTCTAGTCTGCTGGGCGAAACCTTCACTTGAATGTGCAGCCTACTCATGCCTTGTGTTCTGAAGGCTCTCTGGAACAGCAAGTTTTGTATGTGCTAGTCTTTACGTGGAGGCACACTTGTTGATCAAAGTTCCAATCAGGGTCTGTGCCTTCAGACTAGTATTACCCTAGCTGCCCCCAGAGATGCTCCTAGTCTTCAATCACAGACTCATATTTCACCCTTTAACCAATAACACCATGTTTAGAGTGAAGACTAGACACCAAAATTCTCTGTGTTTGGTAGAGGCAGTCACAGTATCGTGAATCTAGTCTCACTACTTCAGACTCTGCATTATGCATGATGTGAATTGCGTAAAACAAGGGTCTGTGCCTAAGACTAAGGTGCACCTCTCTAGGAGACAGCAGTGGGGCGTCACCACCGATATTACTAACAATTATGTAAGGTAACTTGGTGAATTATATGAAATCACTATATTATTCAAGAAACAAGTCATGTTCGTAATAAGTTTTATTATATTTGATAATCCTCCCCTCTTTTTGTCTCGCCTGAACAAAATTCGGTAGAGATCTAGTAATCAATTTTTCTGGTTGGTCTGTTAGTCTGTTCCAAAATGTTACAGGTTTTATTTAACTTTCATTTCTTTATTTCTGCATCAATTAAGTTCATACTTGGTACATAATACTTGTTACATAATCCTTTAATACCACGTATGTGTCCTAGGCCATGAGGATGATGGGGTCAAAGGTTATTTAGGGGAAAAATTATATGAGGTCATGTCTGTTCCAATAATGTTATGTTGAGACTTGGTACATATGATCATGGGTAATACCACATGTGTATCCATGAGGTTGATGGGTCAAAGGTCATATCGGGGTGAAAAGGTCAAGTGATAATGTTAAAGTTTTTGTTGAACTTGCTCTAATTTCTTTATTTCTGCATCAATTATGTTGAGACTTGGCACATATGATCTTAGGGTAATATTACATGTGTATCCAGGAGGATGATGGGTCAAAGGTCATATAGGGATCTAAAGGTCAAGTGATAATGTTAAAGTTTTTGTTCAACTTGCTCTAATTTCTTTATTTCTGCATCAATTATGTTGAGACTTGGCACATATGATCTTAGGGTAATATTACATGTATATGCATGAGGATGACTGGGTCAAAGTTCTTATAGGGGTCTAAAGGTCAAGTGATAATGTTAAGAGTTTTTGTTCAACTTGCTCCTATTTCTCTATTTCTGCATCAATTATGTTGACACTTGGTACATACATGTATAATCCATGTGTAATACCGCATGTGTGTCCATGAGGGGATGGGTTCAAAGGTCATCTAGGGGTCAAAAGGTCAAGTTTTTGTCCAAATTGCTCAATTCTTTATAATCGCCTCAATTGTGTATACACTTGTTACAAATAATCATTGGGAAATACCGCACATGTGTCCGTGAGGATAAGGTCAAGAGATCATTTTGCATATTTTATCGATGTCAGGCGAGACTCCACCTTGTTTTAGTAAGACCCCACCTTGGATTCTGTTTACAGTATAATTGGCAATATATTATTTGTGGAAGTGTAAATGTTTCATGATTTCTTTAGCAAGGGCATATTTTGCTTTCTGTGTCTGTGTACATTTGGGTTGGATACCCGGGGGGGCCACTTACATTGACGAGTGGATACCATGCGCGACCAAAAAAACACGTAAAAAGGATGTCCTTTTCACAATAGGGCACGTTACGTACGTAACGTGATAAGGGTGTCAAAAACACAAAAATAATGAAAAAAGGGTATCTATTTTGATAGGAAAATTACGTGTTTAGGGTCGAATTTGCGGGGATGATAAAACAAAATTAAAATGTTTTATAAAGGATGTCCTTTTTGCCCCAACACTTCGTGTTTAGAGTCCGATTTGCGCGAGGTGTAGAAGGTGGGGTCGTACTAAACCAAATAATTAAGGTAAGCCGACGACCGAAGGACCCGTAACAATAAAACATTACTGTACTTGTTTAGGGGTTCATTTCAGGGAATATTTGCCAAGAGTATCGTTTTGTTTCCAATACTTGTTAAGGGTAGGGTTTCACACGCCAATACTTGTTAAGGGGTGCATTTTCAGAATATGGAAATTACGTGTTTAGGGTGCTTTTCGAGACCCCATGGTCGCGCATGGTATCCACTCGTGAATGGAAGTGGCCCCCCCGGGGTTGGATATGAAATGGACAAAATATTCAAAAATACTACTCTATGTCCTTGTTCATTTTACTGAGTGTTATGTTAATTGTCTCTGTATTATACTGAGTGAGCGAGAGAAAAGTCTTTACATCTTAAAGATTGACAGTTTGGTGCAAAAATATGTCATGACACACTTATTCCTAATTGTCCTGAAAGATTATGTTCATCTCCAAAATACTTTAGTATAATTTTTATGTGGAATATGTAAACACATACTAGTATATTTCAAGAGGTATTAAATACTGCACATGTAGTCGTGAAATTTGATTTGTTTCAAAGTATAATGACTTCAATGAATGAATCCAAATGTCCATGAAGTAATAATCACTGTAGTGATTATCCTACATGAGCTTTGGTATTAAAATTTCATTGCAAAATTTCTTTTCAATTGAAATATCATGCTAATTTTTACTAAAAAGTGTTTATTAGATATTTCCCCTGATGCATAAAGTATTTTGCAACGATTGTTTTGATTCAACTCATAAGATTATGTTTCCCTGGCAACTGAATTAATTCATTGCAGCCATACATTTCTTTGACAAAAATCAAATTTTACATCACAGAAAACAATACCTTAAGGGGATCATGCTATTTTGGGATAAATATGATCTTCGTGATTATGTTCATAACTAGTGTTTTTAATTAAATTTGCATCTTTTGATGTGTAAGGTTGTTTCTTCAAAATAATGCTTGAATTATAAATGAATCTTTATTGACAATTCAAATATGGTGAGAAATTAACAGTGAGAGGAAAGAGGAATTAAGTAGGGTCTCCAAATAGGAAAAAAGGGGCCCCTCAATTTTTTTTTCCCACATAAATGCTCTAAATTTATTGTACTCTATTATTCATCAGAAAAAAATGCATGCTTTCATGGGGAGAAATGTAATATTTTTGCGTTATGTTATTTTTTTCTTCGTAAGTGCAAGATTTTTCAGTTGGTGGCGTAACACACGATAGAGCGAGTTCAAGACGCACAAGCATGTATTCTATTGTTTTTAAAGCACAGTGGTGCCTTTTGTACATATTTCAACTATTCTAAAGGTATCTCAATGGCCAAGTGAATGAAAGCTAAAATAATTTAAATATTCAAGATGGTCTAATGATTTTGACCATCGCAGTTTACCCTACACTAATTAGGCCCAGTGTGAGTCTGATATTTCATAAGGGGGCAAGACCAGGCACACATCCAGCCAGATACACTGGAATTGGGATATTTCAAAAGTGGGTAGATTCAGCCGGATTAGACACAGAGGCCCGTATTCTGAACTCGGGTTCAACCATAGAGATATATTACTAGTTATTAATATATATCTCTATGGGTTTAAATTCGACCACGGTCTAACTCTATGCTAAAATTATGGGGAGCCAAAAGTTAAAAAATTCTGTGTGTATTATGTATATTTCTTATGTTTACTACATGTATTTTGTTTCCTAATTTTGCTTTCATAATGAATAAAAATACTTATCATTCTCAGACAATTATGAACAATTTGGGTGTCATATGAGTTAATAAATTGAATGTGTACTGTTAGGCATTTGTGTTCCAATTGTTTAACCACAACTTTAAACCAGGATTTAATTTCAACCGCAGTTCAAAATAAGGGCCAGTAAGTTCGAGAGGTGGAGTTTTTTGCAAAACTACTGATGGCCTCTAAAATGATATCTTGTGTCTGATCTTGCTGTTTATTTGGTTGATATCTGTCTATTTTTACCGAAGTCTCAGTGCCCGGAATATTAGCTCTAGAAGTTTATGGATAGTATAATTTCATGATTTTCATGTCACTGATTTTCGAGTGGTCATTTTATATTTACATTGACTTATCTTTGACAGGCTTCTGTTAGCTCTGTCCAATATCCCCCACCCCCATTTTCTCCTTCCCCCCCCCCCTCTCTCTCTCTTTACTCCACTCTGTTTTCACTCAATTTCGTTGCTCTTTTCCTTTCATACTTCTATGATATACTTTTTTCCACTTGTAGCCTAATTCCCATTTCACTATCTATTGCAATCTTTATACTTTTGGAAAGGAATTTTAGATCATGTTTGATGTTTGGATAAATCCTCAATATTTTGAGTGATGATTTGAATAGCCATGCAGAGCGTGAAAAAGAAAACTCCTCTGCTCCTTAGAGACAGAAAAGGTAAATGATTATATTTGATTTGAAATCTATTTTCCTTTAATCGATCTTGTACAAAATTTATGTGCAATGAAATAATTTTCCATAGAAATTTAATCAAGGAAATTCATTTTCACAAATTACATCCCATTCATGCAGTTGTTAAATGTAAAGTGCGAGTTAGGCTCAAGTATGTTTCTTTCTCTGTCTCTTTCGCTCTTACAATTATCATTTCATGTCTGTCTCACTCACTCACTTGAAGTTTTTTTCTCCCTGTAACCTTTCTCGCTCCCTCTCACCTTTCTCTCTTTCCCCCTTCTGTCTTTCTCTCTTTCCCTTTCTCTCTTTCCCCCTTCTCTCTCTCTCTCTTTCCCTTTCTCTCTTTCCCCCTTCTCTCTTTCACCTTTCTCTCTTTCCCTCTCTCTCTTTCCCCTCTCTCTCTTTCCCTTTTCTCTCTTTCAACTTTCTCTCTCTCTCTCTCTCCCTCTTCAACATGCTTCTCCATCAACAACCAATAATGACACTGTAACACAAGTTTATCTGATTAAAGTAGAAAATATAAATATATACATATTTAATTGATCCCATGATGAAGAAATATATACAAACACAAACTTGCTTTGATATTGTTCATAAAAGCACCTCACAACTTGATGCAATTGCAGATTTTAACCCCCCCCCCATCATAGACCTATTAGATTTTAAGCAAGGTTATGAAAAATGCACACCAGGTCCAAGTTATACCAACATTCTAAAATATGAACAGCATTTGTTAAATTTCTAATTTGAATTGTTTGGTCTTGATTTGCAGAGTGGTATGGTTCCAGTTAAAGCAGGAATAGTTCATATATAAAATAAACATTCAAATCCGATGACAATCTTCTACCAATTAAGATGACATCGTTCCTACAAAAAAAAAAGACTCTTGTTATTATATGGTCTAGAACCATATTCATGAAACCTGAATAAGTCTAGTTATCACCTAATTGCAAACTAAATTAGGTGATTGCTAGACTTATAAGGTTTTATGAATATGGGCCCAGGTCATAAATGATGCAACAAAGCTCATCCATAACATAACTTCATGTGATTTCCAAAGAGTTTGATTACCTTGAAACATGCTCCATTTATTACAATATTATGTTCTTTTCATTGTTTGTCTTCAAGCTTATATTGTGTCCTCCTTTTGGTAATTTATGGGGTATCAGGCAACAAAAAATGATACAAATGCAGGAGATACAATGTAAGCTAGCTACAAGAAGCTGTGGATTTTAAAATTATATTTGACTGATGTAATTCTTTATGGGTCTCTACGAGTTGTTTATTATTAATATCGTTTTTTTTGTTATTGTTTCATGTCGCAACAGCGCTATGTATTGTCAGGAAAAAGCACTATATAAATCCAATCATTAAAACGCTGATTATAGGTACAAACAAATTCATGATACTTACAATACCACAGATTTGGAACCTGTAAATTTGAATTCAAAATAGATAGGATTGGACCAATGAATGTTTAACTTTGTTATGTCGGTTAATATGCCCCAGGGTACTGTTTGTGTGCAGTTGTAAAGAAAGACCCCCACCCCCCCAATAAATACGCCTCGAAACATGTGAAACAGTTGTTTTTTCCAAGACATTTTATTCAAATCTTAAACTACATACAAAGTCTATTTACAACGAAATGACATTTATACAATTGGGCAATTCCATAAAAAATCATTTTGCATGTCTAACCCCCATTTTTCTTTGTTTCGCTCATCATTTTACACACTGCTCAAGCCATGATAATTTCTGAGCAAAACAATTTTTTTCATATGAAAAAGAAAAAAAAATATTGTAAAAAGGTTCAAAATCTAGAGGATAGGACATTAATACTTTATGGGACTGCCCAATTGTAAATAAATGTGATGAGATTGAACTTACCTCTGGTACTTATTTTCCCCTAAATAATAAAAGTTGCAATTAGTTTTATGGTTTGTAATTTCATTCAGCATTGATGCCCCCATTTCACCCCTTTTTATTTTTTTATATATAGTGTTCTTGTATCACTACAATGCTGATTTAATGACTTTTAGAACAGTTGAAACATAAACTAGGCTTGGTCGCTTCATAGGGTCCAAATCACAGCACTCATGTCCAATGTTCAGGAGGGCATCCAGATGGAGACGGTTGCCCATCCTAACAAAGACACGACCAATCTGGAACGTGTCCGACTTGACTGAAGGCATCTGGCCGTCAAGTGCAACCTCCGGTGCTACATGATTGTAAAGCCCTTCCGTCCGGTACCGTCTCTTTGCATCTTCATTAAGGCAGTAGATACGAGAAGGGCAAGCACGCCGGGTTGCATGACCAAAATCAATGATCTTGGCCCTCAGCCTGCCTTCCTCTTCACTAAGCAAGATGTTGTTACACTTGAGGTCGTTGATCAGGAATCCTTGTTGATGCATTTTGACGATTCCCTCAACAATGTCCAGGGCGATGGTAAACTTTTCTTCCTGCGTCCATCCGGAATGTGTTCTTTCCAATGAGTCGGCCAGGGTGATGCTCTTCCCCCGCTGAGCATCACCCACAAACTCCATCACCAAAGCAAGCGTATGGCAATCCACAGTGATGTAACCGAAGTACCTGGGGAAGTGACGGAATGCACTCAGATCTTTTTGGATGCCTGCTTCTTCACTGATTACATAGAGCTGGCGCTGGCGGTGAGCAGGTTCCCTGGACAGAGGGAAGTTCTTCAAGGCAATCGGATCTTTAGTCACGGCGTGCCTGAAGAGGTATACTGCTCCATTGGAACCCCTTCCCAGCTCAATGGTCCTGGCTGTGCTTGTTGTTGACCACAAAGCAATGTCTTTCAGCTCTCTCACCATGTTGTTACATCTTGGTGGGGTGATGGACTGCATTGCTTTCTGGATGCTGGTGAAAGCTTCAGCACTGGTCCAAACATGAGCTGCTCCAGAAGATGATATTGAAGAGCTTGATGAGTTGAGGTTCGAAGAGGATGCAGTCGTCGAAGGGATTCTGTTGGACAAAGAAAAAAAAAGAATTAGTTTAATTGAAAAAAAATACATTATTAATTCTTTTATCTATTTTGATTACAAAGGTTCTTCCGAACTATTATAAAGATTGAATTAGAATCTATAAATTGAGATTTGAAAAACAAAAGTGATCATAAATCTGTTTAGAATGCACATACAAGCTTATATTTTCACATGAAACATACTGGTAAAGCTTTCCTCAAGATAATTATAACTTCAATACTTCTATTATTATGTTGAAGTAAATGGGCTAATATAATTACCAAGGCATACATTAAGTCGTATTACTTTTCATAATTCTTGTTTCAAATGTTCATCCTAGGTATTGTTCTTAATCAAGTTTAGTTAATAAAAATATCCCAGTAACTAATGAAGATCTTCATACCTCTTTGTTTATGTTTATGTCACTTTGAACTTTGTTTTTAAGTTCTTGAAATTTTAAAAAATGCACAAAGCATATTAATAAAAAAAAAGGTTTTTCATGTCTGACCCCCACTAACTAGTATTGAAAATATCAAGTAACTTGAAAAGGGTCTTCACACCTCTATTTTTAATGAGTATTATTATCATGTTTATAAAATTAGTATACTCACTCCTCTTCACTTGATCCATCAGATGTTCCAGTGATGTTGAGTGCTGGATGGATAAGCCTTGGGGAACACTCCTGAGATGATGGAGAAGCTGATCTGAAATCTCCAGCAGGAATTGGTCCTGTTGACTCGATCGGTGGAAGGATGTACATCCGATCCTGACCAAGGAATTCCTGGAGAGAAGGTTCCCCTTGCGACTCCTGGTTCTGTTGGTTCTCTGTGAGTGATTGGGGAGGTGTTGGGACGGACTGGAAGCTAAGAAGCACAGCATCGTTGGGCTGATACTCTTCGTCCAGAGGCACGTTTGAGGCAGAGTCTTCAGCTGTTCGGGAAGAGTTGCCATCTGTCTGTGCCTGAAGGTTGGTCATCTCTAGGAAGCTCTCCAGACCAGATGGGAGGGAGACTAAGGAGGTCTCCAGAGATGATGGAGAAGCTGATCTGAAATCTCCTCCAGGAATTGGTTCTGTTGACTCGATCAGTGGAAGGATGTACGTCCGATCCTGACCAAGGAATTCCTGGAGAGAAGGTTCCTCTTGCGACTCCTGGTTCTGTTGGTTCTCTGCGGGTGATTCGGGAGGTGTTGGGATGGACTGGAAGCTTAGGAGCACAGCATCGTTGGGCTGATACTCTTCGTCCAGAGGCACGTTAGAGGCAGAGTCTTCAGCTGTTCGGGAAGAGTTGCCATCTGTCTGTGCCTGAAGGTCGGTCATCTCTGGGAAGCTCTCCAAACCAGATGGGAGGGAGACTAGTCGGGAGACAATAGAGCTTTCCAGAGATGGGAGGGAGGCTGGGGTGGTCTCCAGAGATGGTAGGGAGACCAAGCTGCTCTCCTCTGGTGATAAAAGGGAGACTGATGATGGAAGGTCATCTCCCTCGGTTGTAGAAATCCTGTCAGCGTCAGCAATCTGATGATCCAAAGAGCCAGAAATTTGTGGTTCTGTGCCACGTTGGAGTACCGTCTAAAAAAAAATTTTAATGTGTTGATAAGTCTCCAATTAGTAAAGAATTTAACAGCGCTTGAGTACAATCAATGAGTTAAAACAGGGGCAGGCGAGCAAAGTTGAAAGTGAGAGGCAAAGGGTTAAAACATCCTCTTTTGAAAGGGGCATATCTACCCTACTCTAAATGACAGATATGTTCACCATCAGACCATTCTTTTGCCCGAGGTAACTGTTTGTTTTCTAGTAATATAATTTTGGAAATCCATTTTGAAGGAGATTGCTGATTATTAAACTATTTGCTAACTGTATTTTTTTAGTTCATCAAAAAGGTATAAACAATTCTTCCCCTTAAAATGATTTTGATTGTTGAAATCTTGAAGAGAAAGTTATCATCAGTAAATTCCCTCACAAAAAATGATTTTATCACTTGAATAGAACACAAACATGTTATCACAGAAAAAGATGGAGATGGGCATTTTTTTTACTCCAGAGGGCACTGTAAGGTATAAAACTAAATGACCTATTTAGGTATAACATGTTTATAGAAATGAAATTCACACAAATATGTCTTTGCATTGTAATTGTGCCCTTTCGGGGATGTAAAAAAAATTGCACAATATGAAATACATATAAACAAGAATAAACTTTAGAAACGAAAATGCAGAGATTTAAAAAGAAATTGTTCCTCTTAAAGGGCACATTTAGTTTTAAAAAAGGGCAATTTTTCCCATGAGAAATTGTAGCGCCCTTTCAGTTCCAAGAATTATGCAGATAACAATTACCTTATATTAACAGACTGAAAATTTTGAACAAATTAAAAAAGTTTCAAAAAAGGGTAACTAATCTAATACAAGAATGTTTACTTATAAGAAGGCAAAGATGCTCGTATTAACACATGAAGCAGGTTCATCTAAAATAAAAAGGGGCACTGAACACATATACAAGGGGGGTTTTTCTTGGGAAAAGGGACACTTTTTTAATGTTTCATGAATGGGGTACTGTGCCCCCCCCCCCTCCCTGGATCGCAGAACCCAAGTTAAGATTTAACAATATGTAATTGTTTTGCATAGAAATGATGACAGTCTATTAAACAAGAGAGATAAAAATTGAAAGTAAATAAATTATAAGGCAAGAGCACCCCCCCCCCAAATATTTTCCTATCATCACTGCTGTTTTATGCTGTATTGCTTGGGTTTATTCTTAGTCTTGATGATATCAATGACGGTCAATATAAGTAAGGATGATTACGATGAAAATGCTCTAATTTTTTTCTACGTTTGCCTGTCCTTCATATAAATTTTCCTTCCTTCTTCATTGTTATTTTATGCTATTCAGTTTCTTCTAAAAGTCTTGATGATACCAATAATGTTCAAGGTAAGTAAAGATGATGATGATGAAAATGAAGATGATGACTTGGATGATAGGATTCCTTCCTTACCTCGAGGAGTACCTCTAAGTCTTTGACGCGTTGTTGTGCGGTCAGAAGTTCCTCTGTTTGGTCTCTCAATCTCTGTTCTACTCCCTGAAATATTAGAAAGAAATGAATTGAACCCAAGACATAAATATACCATTTCGTAGCATTTGATTAAACAAAAAATCATAACTTTCCATGAGTGTTACATTTTAAAGAGGAATGATGATTTGGGGGCATTTTTGTTTTAAACTGAAAGTGAACGTTATCTAGTCTAAATAAAAATTTTGATGATGATACGCTACTAATAAGTAATATGTTCTAAGCACTGGAAAAGTATAATCATATCTGATAGTGAAGGGGGAGGGGGTACTTACAGTTTTGCCCAACTGCTCTGTAATAAGCTAGCACTAACAAGTAACATACTTCATTTCCCAGGTTCATTTCATGAGCAATAGGCCCATCATTTTTTTTTTCTTATATTGAACAAACTTCACACACAATGTTACACTAATTTAATTGATAAATAGCATACATGGACTTATTAAGTTATATTCTACTTCTAAAAAAGTATGAGTCCTTACTTGGAGTTGAGTGGCAAGCAAAACATTTTGTTGTCTGTCTTGCTGCCAGGCTGTTGCTAACGCTGGAATAGGATTGCCAAGATCAACGCCAACACCCATCTCAGTGGCCAGGTTGTAGAGATAGCGTACCATCTGGTCTCCCACATCGGCTCGAAGCTGTAGCTATTGTCATGAAAATCAAGAGACAAGTCAATATGTGTTTAAAATGAGCAATTTGAAAGACAATGGCAATCAAAATAAAGAAATGAAGATTGAATGAGCAATTTTTTTAGCCATAAAAAGTTTTGCACATATTGAAAAAAAAGTGTGAGCGATTGTACTAATCTAAAAGGGGAATATGATAGCATTCTATGTACTAGTTAGGACCTTTACCCGTCACATCTTTTCCAAAATCGTATAAGAACAATCTCCCTCCACTTTCACTCAAAAAAGGAGAATAAATGAGAAATATCGGTATGCCCGTATCAAATTCAAAAGAAAAATCTAAAAAAAAAAATATTGTTTATTCTGAGTTTAAGAACTTACATCTAAAAGCTGAGCACCACCCACGGTGGGTTGGCCATGCTGTACGGTAGTCTCTTGCCTGTACAAAGGCGGGCTGGAGACACCATTTTTATTGATGAAATAAAGAACAGAGGATAGGAAAAAAAGAAAGAAAGAGAGAGAGAGAGAGAGAAAGAGAAGGGTGTGAAAAGTTTCCAGATAGCAACAAGGGAGAGATATAGGAAATAAAGAGGATTACACTTAGAAGAGAAGGAGATAGGAAAAGACGTGTACATCATTCACGACGTACATGCATCCACAGTAAAATATTATCACTAATCTTAGATGACTGAAAATTTTGAAGATGATTTTAAAATTTGAATTTTAATCAAAACTGAAATCTTTGTAAGACAAGGTATTTCTTCATATTTCATGTCAAAAGGTAACCCAGGTGGGCCCGACATCAGCGGAGCCCAGGCGTGAAGCCAACCTGGTTTAGATCTAGTCAAAACGTAAGCTTAAAAAATGATATTTTTCTTTATCCATTAGGCCTAAGTGTTTTGACCAAGATCTCTGAGATCTATTTTCATGAAGCTGTAGACTACAGTCATAACTTGTAAATGAAATGACTGCAAAATATCCTCTGCTGTTTAACCGTAGTAGAATTACAATCCTCATATGGTGATTTCCATCAAGTAATTCTACATCTAATTTAGATCGAGATCTCTATAATGTTGAAAATTTACCCTAAGATCTAGCTATTCTAGATCTAGACTCTACATGGGAATTTGGACTGAACCAAGGCAGTGGATTGAAATTATTGCTAAAAACAAGCAGCTGAATCCTAGGCCTAATTTGTTTATTGATTAGGGTCAAGCCTATAAAAAAGTATGAATGAATACCATTGGATCAATGTTAGATGTAGTTTTAGATATATTCTAGCTAGGCCTAGGCCTAACTTCTAACGTTAGGTTATCAAGATAGGGTCTAACATTAGTTGGCCTATACCGTACTATTATTACTAATACAAATAGATCTAGAGTAGTTCTAGGCTTACTACTAGGCCTAGGACTAGGCCTACTCTAACTTAGACTCTAGTCTAGACTACAACATTAGGCCTACTCTCGTTAAACATACGGTACGGTACCATACATGTACCTACGTTAGTCTAAAAAGTAAAATATCAGATCTTTCTAAGTTAGATCTAGGCCTAACATAAGTAGGCCTCGAGTCTAGACTCTAATGTTAGACTAAGTTAGACTAACGTTTGACTTTTGAGTTTTAAACTAAAGTCAGAGGCAGCCGAACTAAACAAAAACTTGAGTTTTAAATAAGTTAATAATAATATGAGCTAGGCTTACGGGTTTTAGCTAAATAAAAGAGATTGCAATATGCTGATTTGATATTTTTTAGATCTAGACATGATGGAAATCTGAGTTATTTATAGAAGTTTTTAATGACTCTAACTCTTCTTCTTCCTCCGTTAGCTTCGGAGATTAGCAGAGCCAGAGTCTAGAGACTTGGCATTAACGCTACACATGCGGAAATGAATGCGATTTGAAAATCATAGTCTGATCAAAAACTCTAAAAATAAGTCATAAAAAATTGAAAATATTTCATGAATGGGAAAAGGATAAAATACTGAAATTTCTCAGTGTGCAGGCTGTTATACTACTGAAATAGTATGTTACTTACCGAAAGGCATGCTGGTCCATATTCGCTAAAATATAGAATTTTCTCTGAGATAATTCAAAGATCAATCAATTCAGCAAAAGTTGAACGAGTGAATACCGTAGGTTTGTTTACGTAAATTACCTGTATTATACAAACGAGACTGAATTTGAGTCATTGCGCAGCGCAGAGCTCATAATGCTTACGAAACAATGGTATTCACCACATCTTTGCGCGTCATAATACTGATATCACCGATGGGGGTGGGGTGCTACACGGCCTCCACCCCCACTTCCCTGGCGTATACATTGTGCTCTCGTCGAGAAAAAGGAAGAAAAAGGGCGAGAAGTAGAAAGGAAGGGTTACAAAACAAGGACGGACAAAATAAGAAGAGAAAGAAAAGAAAGAAAGAAGGAAGAAGGAAGGAAGGAAGAAAGAAAGAAAGAAAGAAAGAAAGAAAAAGAAAGAAAGAATGGAAAAAGGGGGAAATGGAAGAAAAAAAGAAGTGGAACATAAGGAAGGAAGACGAGTGAAGACGAGCCGATTGGGGAATATAAATGAAAATAAAAAATAATTTCCCGCCACCCCCTTAAGTGATGAAATCTGTATGACCAAAAACAATGTGACCTAGGAGAATAATAATAATCCTAATAATAATGATAATAATAAGCGCCAAAGCCATGTAGAGTGCTCAAGACGCATTAAGAAATTAAGAAGTAAAAAGCAAGATTTTTAGAATTTTTTTGAAAGACTCAACAGATAAAATTTCTGGATGTTTGTCCCATAAGACAAGCATGAGCAAAGGATCTTACTCCCAAAGATTTTGGAACCACAATCAAGCGAGATGTTGAAGAGCGTAGAGACCTATAGTGGGTATGTAATAATTGATAAAAGGAAGGTTGTATTGGGGAGCTGAACAATGTGTAGGGAACCAGGGGCGGATCCAGCCTCCGCAAAAGGGGGGGGGGGTGGCCGAACCTTTTTTTAAAGCTCCATATTGAGCACGATATACAAATCACCTAAAAAAGCGATTCGAGCACGAAGCGCGAGCGAAAATTTTATACTGTACTGTGGCATGAAAGATTTTTAAAAATATTTTCCAAGTTTTCCCCTCATCTTATTTTATTCACTCGCCTTTCTCCTTTTATGTTTCCTCTCCTTTTTTTCTCCTCCGACTTTTCCCTTCTTTTTTTCTTTCTTTCCCACTTTTTCCCCTTTTTTGCTCAGCCAATGGGGGGGGGGGCGGGCCCCTCGGCCCCCCCCCCCTGGATCCGCCTATGGGGAACTTACTATTATTTGTTCATTATTCAAGTTCATTCCAGTTTTGTTTGTTCATTTCAGTTTTGGTTACAAGTTCATTACCCTTAAACCAGAGTTCAGAGAGTTCTTTCACCCGGCCCTCTCTCATTGTCAGGACATTGCTCTACTCCAAAATAACCCTAATTTACTGTCCCCTTTTCTTCAGTCTCCATCAGCATTCTTGCCGTTTATCCTCATTTTTCTTTATTATCCCTATCTCCTTTGTTATCCTCATTCATCCTTCTGATTTTTTGCACCCCACACTTGACCATTATTTTTGTTATCAAATCCCTTTATCTGTTGGTCCTCCCAGCTATACATCCCTCCTCTCTCTTGGTTGATGATGAATATTTATGTTGTAAGACTCATTATGCGTGGTTCTTATTCATGATGATGCGTTACTTCTGTTATTGTCATCTTCCAAGTTAATTTGAATATGTGTTGAAGTACCTTGTGCAAAGAAAGCCTAAAGATATGAAAAATGAATTATGCCCTGCCAAGCTCAGGCAGTTGAGCACAGACCTTCAAACCAGTAACATCTACCTCTTCGTCTGTTTTTGTTCTGTGTTGGAAGAACCCGGGTATACTTAGAGCTATAATAAATTTAGCTACCACACATGAATACAACAAAATCTTATGGGGTAACCAGTGCCGTGAATTCAGAAACGGGGTAAAATTTTGTGAGAATTTGTTTGATAAAGTACTACGAGCTGCAGCATTTTGAAGCTGAGATAACTTTCTGGGGTAAATTGAACAAAAGTCGGAATTGCAAAAACCAAGACTGGAGAAACTTCCAGGTTAGGTACTTATATTTTCTCTGTGGCAGACCGTTTTAACAAGTATTTCCGAATAAAACAGACATCACCGGTATCTAGTTGGTACCTAATGATTTACAGATATTTGAGCTTTGATGAGATAGTCATGTGTGAATCGAAAATCCGCCCTTCGAGATTGCGATAAGTATTCTGAGCAATGCTTCCACTTTTCAAAACGGGACTTCCTTGAATTTACTCTGCCGAAACTTCCTGAAATTTTACAAAATATATTGGAATTTTCCGAATGTTGTCCAGTCTTCCATAAGTTATAATTCTCTTATACAGTGCGTATAAAAAAAAACGGGACAGTTTTGAAAAGTCTGTAAAAAAAATTTGTTTCAAAATATTATATCTATATTTTGATATTAATATATGCTCTTATAGATCTTATCTTTCAAATGCCATTTAAAAAATAATTTTGTTCATGCTTGAGCGAATACGGGACGTTTGTGTCGGGGGTTCAAGAAGAGGCTGGCGCCAAAATTGCAGAAATGATAAATTTGATGATTAGACTTTTGGCTAATCAGCAGACTTTCTCTCAATATTTTCATTATCTTTGCCATAATTTTCGAATTATGCTGTCAAATTTCATTTACTAATTTATTTATTTACCTGAATTATTTTGTTTTTCATTTAAACTTCTTTTACCTTTGAATTTTCCTTCATAAGTAAGAAAAGAAGACTTTTTGTCAACCCAAGTAAGAAGATTTACATTATCAATTAGGAGAATTCGTAATTATTCAAATCCTTTTATCATGTGAAACAAATTATGTTATGGTACCTTTAAAAGAGTTGAATCCATTTTCAAGGGGTTATTGAATCCTTTACCAAGTTTAATTATGTTCTTGACAGTACAAACAGGAAAGAACTCATGTCTTTCAATGGCAATTTTGTATTGAGTCAATTTTGAATATGGCAAATCGGGTAAAATGTATTCAAAAAGTTGTGAAGCGAGGAGGCAAAAATTTCCACTTTTTTAATAATATATCAAATTTTGTGATTTGACATAATATTCAGAAAATGGTATATTTCGTTTAGTATGTTTTCTGTTATTTTTCTTTGCACTTTTTATTCTTGGTCATTATTTTTTTTTAATGGGGGGGGCGGGGGTGGAGCACCCCAAGCCCCCATCCATCAGTATGCCAATGTTCAAAGGCACCATAACCTTTGTAGAACACAATGAAGGATTTGAAAAAAAAGCACGCTCTCCCATACTTCGGATTAAAAATATTTTTTTTGCCTAAAGAAGGCATATTCAAAGCTAAAAGAGAGCATATTAGAAAGGAACAGTAGCAGAAATATTCAAGCCGTAGATTTGGAAATGAATTTTGACTCATCGGATAATTCGAAAATTATGGAAACGATAATGGAAAGGTTAAGAGGAAATCTGCTGATTAGCAAGAAGTCCGACCATCATATTTATCCTTTGAATGCCATTTTGGCGCAAGCCTCCTTTTTAACCCAAGACGAAAACATTCCATGTTCGCTCATGCATGAGCGAAACTAAATGATTTTAATGGCATTTGAAGGATAACACTTCAAAGCACCTTGACATCAAAATATAGAGATCATAATTTGAAACAAAAATTTTATCGACTTTTCAAATCTGTCCCGTTTTTTTTATACGCACTATATACACAAAAAATAGTGAAATTTAGGGCCCAGTGTCGTAATTGAAAAAAAAAACTTGAGGGGTGTGAAACATGACATAACAGGCAAATTTTATTTTGACATATTAATGAAAACGATCTAGTTTTGTGATAGATTTTGAGATAATATTCAGAAAATAATATCATTCCCGATAATGATAACTTCCTGGAAAACTTCCTGGAATTTCTCACTTCCTGGAATAATCCTGGAAAATAGCAAAATTCCTAGAATTATCTGAATGATTCTGAGACAACTTCAGACAAGGTGATCATGTGATTCGATTATCATAATCTGTGATTTTGAGTGGTCCAAAGTTTTCGGTCAAAGGTCAATCTCGGACGATCAACAACAGTCTTTGCAAACAGGCTTTTGTAGAAATTGAATGTTTACTCTCCCCCCAGTAGTTCAGCGCGTTCGTAATTAAGCGCGGGGCAAAATATGAGTTCATAAAAACGACTGAAGTTACTCTACAAAAACTCCGTGGCGTCAGCTGTGACTTGGTGCGAAGAACTTGCTATCCCAGACCCAGTTTAAAGAGTGATTTGACATTTAGGTTTTTGTTTTACCGCACCTAAATATACTAGTCATCATGTCTGATCCGGTTGTTTTCGTTTCTGCCGTTCGCACTCCAATTGGTAAGTTAGTAAATTTCCAAATGCAACGATGAACATTTTGCAGATTCGCCGGTCGTCTGACCTCGGTCCCACTCACTGGGAATAGTGTAGGCTAGACTACATGTATGTCTAGCAGTTACGGTTCAAATCCACGCCCACTTGTTCACTGCTACCACCCTGCCTGTGGGGAATCTACAGGAAGGAATATGGTATGACAATGTTGTCCAGAGGCAGAGCACACACTTTAAAACGTCATTAAAATATCACTTTTGTGACCAAAATTACTAATTTCCGTTAAAAAAAGTTGCAATTTATTTTTCATTAGTAACTTCAGAATAATTTTTGTATTCACCAGAGCGCTCAAAAACTTGAATTTTGGGCATATTTTTGTGTACGCCCTCTATTGGTGGAAAGTAATATGGCAAGAAAATTTACATTTTTTGTTCTCTATTTTTAATTAAGAAAAAAATGATTTAAAGTATCAAATTTAAATAAGAGCCAAGTTGTATGAATAATAGGTGTAATGGAAACTGTCAGTGTAAAAAAATCAAGCATTTGCTCCAAACAAAAAGAGAAATTTAGCCAAACATTGCCACTCTTATTTTGCCACACATGGAGATATAACTGAGAACAAGGTTATATTATAACCTTGTTCATTGAATGAGTGTCCACGCCCACATTTGCTTTGCCGGTCGATCATTTTCAAGTCAATGGAACTTGGTTGTAGCAGGGTGACAAGATTTCACAAAATGAAATACGGGCAATCGACAAAAAGATCAACAAAGACGGCTACACAGTGTTAGACCTGTGGCTGTAAAAAAATATAAAGAATTGGAAGGGTGAATGAAAGAATGAAGAAGAGAAATAGAAAAGACGAAAGAAAAGAGATGAATTGAGAAAAAAGAAGGGGAAAATAAAGAAAAATAAAAAATAAAAGAAGGATGAAAGAAATTAAAAAGAGATAAAAAGGTTTCTGTCATTCTTTGAATTGAATATAGGCCTAGGCCCTAGAAAGAAAGGAAAAGAAAGGGAGGATGAATAAATGTGTAAATTGAAAGACAAAAAAAGGGTAAGAAAAACAGTGAGAAAAAAGGAGGAGGAAAGACAAATGAAGGAAAGTCATGTTTCCTTTATTTTTTGAAAGTAAGAAACAAAGAAAGAAGAGAACCAGGAATGAAGGAGGGGAGGAAGGAAGGGAGGGAAAGAAGGGAAAAGAATAAAAAAAATATAAAACAAAGATTGAAAGAAGAGAGGGAGGAGAGAATGAAAAAAAGAAAATAATGGAAGGAGAGAAAGAACGAAAAGAAAAAGGAAAGGAAGGAAGAAGGTAGCAAAGAAAAGTTTAAGGAAAAAAGAATGAAGGAAAAAAAAAAGAAAAATTTAATAAAGACAGCAGTTAAGTCAAGAGGAAGAAGTAAATAAATAAAAATGAACAGAGAAAGAGAAAGGATCAGGAAAGAAAGATGGGTTATGAAGATAGATGGAACAAAAAGGACAAGCAGGAAGGATAGAAGGATTATAGAAAAGAAAGAAAAGTTCAAACTTCAAGCAAACAAAAACAATCTAATCATCTAACAAAAATCATGATATTTGATGTTTTTAAATATATTTTTAAAATAAAAAATATAGAATGTTCAGAAATGAATAAAATTCAAAGTGAGACATTGTCAACTTAAAAATTAGATGAAATATCCGGGCATGATACACAACAAGACTCAAAACGAAAGCTGAAACAGCTAGATCTAGTTATGAAAACTAATAACTTGTTTCTCCGATTACATGTCCAAATCAGTAACCTGAGAATCCAATTATACAAATTTTTCGCCGATTTAGTGATTATTTTGGTGGAAAAACTGTTTATAAAAATCATGTCATGTTTGCACCATTGAGAATCTGATCCTAATTGCCTAGCCAATACCTGCCACACACAGGCAGGAGGCCAGTGTGCAATGTATTTAGCAAGAAAATTACCGCAGAACTTGCAATATTGACTTTATTGTTGTCTCTGCTTCGTCATCTGTTGGTTATTTGATGAAAATTCGTAACTTTTAAATGTATTAAAGTACATTCTGTTCAACATTCTGAAATATGGGATAAATAGGCGTCCCGGGAAGGGTTTGTCGGGACGCTGGGACAAAGGAGCAAAATACAGGACGATCCCGGGAAATACGGGACGTCTGGTCACCCTGAGTTGTAGTCACTTGTTCACTGCAACCATCCTGCCTATGGGGAATCTACAGGTAAGACTATGGTATGCCAATGCTGTACATACCAGACACTTTAAATATTAAAATTTCACTTTTGTGATCAAAATTACTATACATTTGCAATGCATTTTTCATTAGTGACTTGGGGAAAAAAATTGTATTCACCAGAGCGCTCAAAAACTTGAATTTTTGGCATATTTTTGTGTACGTCCTCTATTGTTGGACACTATGGCAAGAAAATTTTCATTTTTCAATCTCTATTTTTAATAAAGAATTAAATTTACATGAAAGCCAAGTTATATAATGAATAGCTGTAATGGAAACTGATAGTGTAAGAAAATCAAGAATTTGTCCCATAGAAAAAGAGAAAATTAAGCTAAACATTGCCACCCTTATTTTGCCACACATGGTGGTGTAACTGAGAACAAGGCTATATCATAACCTTGTTCATTGAATGAGTGGTTGTAGTACTGATTCAGGAATACATGTAGTGTTTACTCAAGTACTGATTCAAGGTACTGCAGATAAACTTTTACATGATCTGTTTTGGTTATTCATCTTTAATTCAGTTATTGTTCTTTGTGATTTGTCATTGTGACTTGTCTATTTATTCAACGTGTTACTGTTAGTTTGTTTTTTGTTTTTTTAAGTTATCCTGAATTTCTGAAATCTGGCTGAAACGCCTACTTACCAAAGTCCGGACCATAGTCCATTATGGTAGATAGATCTCATCCCATCATCAATGATTGTTACAGGTTTAACCTTTCTGGAGTATAAACGCTGTGCCCACCCCGACTCGTCTTTTTACATTATCGCCTACATGTATATCGGGACTCCTTTCATCATGTTGATCATCATGTTGATCATCATGCCTTTGGCTTTTGCTTAAATTCCGAGAAATGGATATTCTCAAAGATATATTAAATACTTCTCTTGGAAAGATCAGATTTCATTACAAACAATTTATAGCGACAGTGCATATCTTTAACTCGCAAAACAGAGGAGAAGAAGTGTATATGTCGGGAGGAAGATATTCCTTCCTGCGCAGAGCAATGAAACTCTGAAATTTCAAAGGGCGGATGTTTCATTAAAATGCAGATTTCTCTAAAACCCCATCTGCTCTAATTCAATTGATTTTCTAAGATTATTAACTTAATTACAAGAAAACTAGTGCGCAAAAAGTTAAAACTTTGAAATTATATAAAAGAGGATGTCTAATTTCTTTGACTTATCCTGAAGTGCTTCATTTTGAATTAAACTCAGGGTGCCAAACTGGTCAGGAGATGAATGTTCAGGGAAATGACATGAAATTTAATAGAATTTCATAAAAAATAGTGTACTTTTTTGTCTCACCTGCGAAGCAAAGTGAGACTATAGGCGCCGCTTTTTCGACGGCGGCAGCGGCGGCGGCGTCAACATCAAATCTTAACCTGAGGTTAAGTTTTTGAAATGACGTCATAACTTAGAAAATATATGGATCGAGTTCATGAAACTTGGACATAAGGTTAATCAGGTATCACTGAACATCCTGCATGAGTTTCACGTCACATGACCAAGGTCAATGAACTTTGGCCGAATTGGGGATATCTGTTGAATTCCCATCATAACTTTGAAAGTTTATGGATCTGATTCATGAAACTTGGACATAATAGTAATCAAGCATCACTGAAAATTTTTTGCAAGTTTCAGGTCTCATGATTAAGGTCAAAGGTCATTTAGGGTTCAAAGTGAGCACTGCTGCTATATTGAACCGCGTGATGCAGGTGAGACGGCCAGAGGCATTCCACTTGTTATTTAATACAACACAAATTTTATACCTTCCTCTTTCAAAATTAGGAACCTGTTTGCCCCAAAATTATGGTTGTTTAGTCATGTTAGTAATGAGCTGAAAAGCGAGAGAAGTTGACTTTATGGAGGTGACGGCAGAAATTGATATAAAGATTTTACCCACCCGGAGCCGACCCGACCAGAAGTTGCCCGATCAATTTAAAAAAAAAAGATAACTTCATATACTTCGGCCTAACCTTACTCTAAATCCATGCCCTAATGTATACATTTGAACTTAAACTGGCAAGAAACACATATAGCTGAGGTGGAAAAATGGTTAGAGAAAGGAGAAACAATGGAGAACCTGAATTTTGTCATTTAACCGCGCACAGCGCGGAAGCAAAATTCATATAAAAATAAAGAGCAAGAATGAAGGAGTTTCTCTATTGAGAGAAAAAGAATAAAAAGGAAAAGGAAACACAAAGCTGCCTTTCTTCCCTTTCCTCTCTTCCCTTTTTTTTGCCTGGGGGATGTTAGAGCAGCATACAGACCTTTTGTCATCATCCACGTGCATTATGATTGTTTAGGGGTATTAAAGTAATTTTTTTCATGTAAAGTTTTCAATATTTTCATTGATATATTGAACTGTTCATCTATATACCTATTTTCGAAGACATTGGAAACAAAATTTCTATGTATGCGTCAATGACCAATAAAAGAATCTTGAATCGTGAACTAGAATTCTGGGGCAGTGGTTTCATAACCAGGCCCTGGAATCTAGAAACTAAAAAAAAATAAAGGCTAATCCACTTACTTTCCAATGTTAAAGGCAAAAACTTGTCCAATGGCAATGCTGCAGATGCAGGCATTAACCATTATAAATTTTGATGGTGCCAACTAGTAAAAAAAAATTGAATAATAACTTACAGTGCAAGCATCCCCATTTCAATATGCAGAGAGGCCACTTTACCAGATTTTTCTGAAAATCCAGATTTTTTTAAATTCTCAGAAAAGCTCAGAATTTTATAAATAAATAAAAAGAAATAAATAAATAAGAACATGTACATGCGCTCCACATACTCATGACGAAAAACTTTCATTTGAGAACACTATACCCCAGTTCCCCTTCTCATCAATTCTCTTCTCCAGCCATAACTGCCTCAAGAAAGCAATTTAAGTATCAAAATACCTGTTTCTTGACGTTGGTCCGAAGATAAAACAACAGCTGGCATATACAGTCACAGCAGGGGGCCACACACGATGGGATGCATGCGCTGAGTGCGGTCCCTGTAAGCATGCCGTCATTTTTATTCACTTACTTTCCTTATTCCGAGGTCGATTTTCTTCGTTCGAAATTGAAAATGGACTAACATTGGGTTACTGAATACAATATGCCTTTGAAAACGTGATTAAATATGGAATACAATAATTTCATTCCGAAGGTCCTACTACGTACAGGCAGAGAAGTCTTACGTAATAGTGCAGCTGTTGTTTATCTTTTCGTCCTTTGCTCAATGCTCATATACTGGCCTGTGGGGGTGAAATTGAGACAGCGGGGATTACCCCTGGATTACTTGGCCAAGCGCGGTTGATAAGGGCATGGACCCTACCATGATAAGGGCTTGGAAATGATTTTTAGGAGATCCAAATGGAAAATGGGGTACAACACCGCAGTTCGCAATCCGAACTGCGGTATTGTTTCAAAGGGAAGTTTGACGTAATGCTGTCCCATCAACACGCTCTGAATAAAATGAAGTAGCGCCTCCAACGGATTCTGTCATCATGATTATAAGGTTTTCTGTTGGTTAGTGCATGCGGTGTGTACGTGCGATCAATCCTTGGCCATGTAATGGCGGCTTACGGTACACGAAGCATTTGCAGTGTTCTTAAGTGAATCGTTAGAGCAAAAATGGCACAACGACCTGAAGTTCAGCTAGAAAAATTGATGGAAGTAAAACAACATTCATAAGACTCCCGAGTTTTGGAAATTGGGGTTTGCCGAACTTCTTTGCTCTTGTTTATTGACTGTATGACTTTTGATTAGATCATTTCTTTTTCTTACATTAATTATAGGCAGTCTGAATGGAGTGTTGTCCACAGTGTCAGCCCATGATCTTGGAACCATCGTTATCAAGGAAGCCTTGCAGAGGTCAGGGGTCAGCGCCAGTGATGTGTCAGAGGTCATCATGGGTCAAGTGTACACAGCAGGTCAAGGTCAGAACCCAGCCAGACAAGCCAGTGTCAATGCAGGGATACCAGTTGAGGTAAGGAATCGGTGTCAATGATATTCAAACGGAAATTACACAATAAATGAGAGTACTACATGTATATTCAAAAGAGCCCTGAAATATCCCCATTAATTAAAAAGCTAATACTTATCCAATGTTGCCGACTTAGGCAGTAAGTTGTGACTGAAAGTAGCCGCCGAAAATATATACATATTTTTTTGCCTGATGTATTTCCCCTCCTAAAAAATGGGAAAAAAATTATGGAAAAGTATCATATCTAAAAATTATATAAGATATTGAGCAAGGAAAAGTTGGATCCATACTAAAATACGACTATGAGATGGCTCGAAAGAGTCGACAGAATGAAGAAATACACAATGTGTGAGTACTGAGTAGGTAAGACAAAGAAAAATGGGAGGTTTGACAAAGAGTGGATAAACTGTAGACTTTGCAGATCAGAGAAAAGAAAGGAAAATGAAAGAGATAAACAGAGGAAAGAAAACCAAAAATAAAGAAATTGTGATTAATTTGCATTACATAAATTGAATATGGAAAATGATTGCAATATGGTCAAATTCACATGGAAAAAATTAACAGGAAGGAAAGAAAGTAAATTGATATCCGTTCTTGGTATCTTTCATTCAATATGCAGGTACCAGCAACTAATGTGAACATGCTGTGTGGCTCAGGTCTGAGGACTATAGTACTAGGAGCACAGGCCATCATGTGTGGGGACTCAACCATTGTGGTGGCAGGGGGGCAAGAAAGCATGAGTCAGGTTGGTGAATAAAATTCAATTCTGGTGTAATGATGAGGAGGAGGAGGATGATGATGATGATGATGATGATGATCATGATCATGATGATGATCATGATCATGATCATGATGATGATAGTGATGATGGTGGTGGTGGTTTGATGATGATGATGTTGTTGATGAAGATTAAGATAACAATGATGTTGTTGGTGATAATTATAGTGATAATGATGGTGGCAAGCGTTATGAAGATGATGATGATCATGATAACTTAACGAATATCCCAAAGCAAGGAAATCGAGAGACCCTGCTTTTGATCTTATTTAAACAGTTCTATTTGGTTGATCAAGGTTTGAAATTTAATATCATGAAATTTCCTTGATATGTAAAGAAGAAATTTGTTTTAGCCTTTGATTAAAACTGAAATTCATATATATTTATTTCTTTTTTTTTCACTACTTGAAAAGAAAAGTCATAGGGAGGTGAACCCTCCCCTCACCCTTTTTCCTATAGTGGCACCCCTAATGTCTTGGAACCACCCCCTTCCCCCGAAAGTATTGAAGTAGTGGCATCCATCTAGAGTTTTTTGTTGTATTATATTCTTCTAGTGCACTATTCCATCATTGATGTCACAGAGAAATTATTTTTCTTCAGTGGGCGTTTCATTTTTCATAAAATAGTGAGAATACATGTATGTTTGGTCACTTGATGCTATTGAAACCAATTAGCATACATGATTTAATTTATGTAGGATATGTAGGATATAGCATTTTATTGTTCATTACCTTGCAGGCACCCCATGCTGCACACCTTCGTAGTGGAATGGCATTCGGTGACAAACCATTGGTAGATTTGTTAGTGAACGATGGACTGATGGATGCCTTCAATAATTACCACATGGGAATTACAGGTAAAGTGATGGATGGAGAGTATGATTAGATCCCATTATAATGATAATGATAATACACAGTTCTTGTATATAGTGCATATCACATTATGAATAATGTCTCTCTATATGCGCTTCCAAAGGACTTGGATATTATTACCCCAGCTGTAGCTTGGCAGCCGTAATTACTCAGATTACAGCGCAGTGTGTGCACGTATTTCAAGGAATAAATTCCTGCCATGTACCCATTCACCTCACCTGGGTTGAGTGCAGCACAATGTGGATGAATTCAAAGTCCGGAGACTAATCCACTGGGCCACAACGCTCCACTAATGAATGAATAATTACGAATGCATTTAACAGAAGATTTTACAAACTCTCGTACTGTTAATCCCAGTGCACACTATGCGATCCTTTGCAATTCGATTTTCAAAGAAATTATATTAACATTTGATTTGAACATTCCAACCAATAAAATTTTAGTGATCAGAGATAAGAATAAGGGTAAGACTATTGAAATAAAAATTCAGTCTAGTTGGAGCCTCCCTGTACTATTGTAGGAATAAAAGCATTCAATTCCAAGTGGTAATGACGTCATTTAAAAAAAAACACCAAGAACAATCAACAAAACAACTTTACTCTGACAACAGGGCTTGCTGCAAAGAAAAATTATTTGATTGTTCCCAACATTATGCCGAACTCCAAATAAAGTAATTTTTCTTCTTGAAACTTTCATATTTAATGCAGAATATGACTAATTGAAAATTTGCATCTTATCGGATTGCATAGTGTGCACTGGGCCGTAAGCTGTGAAATTGAAGTTTAGATCCTAACCCATGAATAGCAATCTGGTACACAGTAACTTGCGACTCCATGAGCCTGCTTCTTTCTTTGTTGTCCATCTTTACATGGCATCTGTTTGAAACAGATAATGAATTCATGAAAAATAGATACCACACATGGTGGGATGTCAACAATGACACTAGTAGGAATGGTCATGGACAGGAAGGTCAGATACTTTGAACATAGCCGTCTGCATCAAATCATTATAAAAGATACTGTACATGATTTTGGATGGAAGAGTAGCTAGGGAACTAAATCAAGAGGGAGTCCTATAATCAAATGGGAAGAGAATGCCTATAAGTGGATTAGACTAAAATTTCAAGAGTAATGTGATGGCATGTAGATTAATGTGGAGCATTGTATCCCAGTGGATTAGTCTCCGAAACATAGGGTTGTGGGTTCAAATCGCAGCCATGACGTAAGTCGGGGGGAATAAATGGGAGCTTGGGGCTATTTCATCTCCAAAATGCCTAAGAGCCCTGCAAAAAAATTTTAAAACCTGAAAATCCCTATTCACTGGAATATTGAAGCTTTTCCATTGTTGCAGATTTAGGCAGTAGATTGTGAAATGTAACTCCTGAAAATGAATGAAAATTATTTTTTGCCTGCATAAGTCCCTTCAGCAAGAAGTTTATCCACACTGTGCTGCACTCAACCCAGGTGAGGTGAATGGGAAGGAATTTATTCCTTGAAAAATGCTGGGCACTTAACAGTAGCTAGCCAAAAGCGAGAAGAATCATGCTATAGAGAATTCTAAGAAAGAAGTATTAGGTGCTGTGATTATCTAATCAATTTTTTAATGAACTTTTTCAATCTTGGCAGCTGAAAACCTTGCCAAGAAGTGGGAAATCACCCGAGAGCAGCAAGACCAGTTTGCTCTTCAGTCGCAACTCAAAGCGGAGAAGGCCCAGACGGAAGGCATCTTTGCAACAGAGATCATCCCCGTCCCGGTCAAGAGCCGCAAGACCACTGTAGAGGTCAGTGTGGACGAGCATCCGAGGAAAGGGTCAACCATCGAGGGGATGGCTAAACTCAGATCATGTTTCATCAAGGATGCTACGGGAACCGTTACGGCAGGAAACGCATCCGGTGAGACCAGAGTACACTTTAGTAGCGGATCAAGTCAGGTCGTCGTAAATAAAGAGGCTTTAATAGGAGGAAATTATGATTTGTTAACAAATTTTCAGCATTAGTCCTATTTTGTGTTTAAGATCGCTATGCTCGATCTGTAATGAAAATCATAAGTCAGAAAGTCTAGTTCCAATTTTTTGTGACTTATGCGCCCATCACACTTGTTCGGAATCAGCAGGAAACAAGTAGATGCTGGAAGAAAAAAAAAGAATTTAAAAATTTAGACATTTTTGGGGAGGAACTTATGAATTCACCAAACTGAAGTTGAAATTCAGTAAATTGACCAGGTGAATCATCATACACTAGTCAAAATAATAATAATAATAATATTCCGCATTTATATAGCGCTTAATACATCGGAACGACGTCTCTAAGCGCTTTACAGACATATTATGAACCACAATGGAGTCGAATTGATAATTCGTGGTATATTCTTGGACATTCTAGGCACATTCTAAATATTCTGACTGCACTCTAAATATTTTTTCATTTCTTTTGGCCGTCCCGAAGGTTTCGGTCATGTTCAAAACATTCAAGGGGTATTTTCAAACCGTGTTCGAAGTAGATTTAAATGACAAACTGGTGGTCGAACAATACCGGTAGTCCTTTCATTCCGGCCAATTCTACTTGATATGGAATAAGTGTGATGGGGGCTTTATGATTTTCATTACAGATCGAGCATAGAAATCTTAATCACAAAATAGGAGTAATGCGCAAAATTTGTTAACAAACTAGTCAGGTTGTATACGATAACTTTTGAGGTGCTGTATTGTGTTTGCACAATAGTTGGCTTCCCAGAACTATTGTGTCTAGCCTGGCTGGGTCTGAGCCTGGTAGACATTGACCTCCTTGAACTCAGTACTGGAATACTTGATCTTTGCCCTGTTTAGATGATGATTGTATCATATGTAAACAAGGCATTACAGTAGCCAAGTTTATACCATCGATATCAATATGTAGATAGAGCTAGAACATGCTCCTTATAGATCACCGGAAACAATAAAAGTGCCCAAATAGGTCAAGTGCGCACAAAATTCTACACTTTTTTCTATTGCATGTGCGCATATGGAGTACCTTACAAGTTGATATGGACCCATATACCGTTTATTGTGTGATGGGGTACTTTTCCTCGGTATCAAGGTCCTGCGTGCGTACAAGCTCAACCTAGCTTGGTTAGCAAGAAAATTGGGTAATGTGGTGTGCACCTGTAATGCAATCTAAATGGGGGCAGTCATTGATTGCAGAAGTTTGAGGTTCAAGCCCTGGGTCACGTCTTTCAGATGATGACAGTGAAAATATCTGATGGATACAAGTCTGGAAAAACAAACTCATGCACATTCTAAATTGGTAAGTGATGAAAACAACAAAATCGCTCTTTAAAACTGAATAGGCTTACTTAATTTCTTTTTAATTCACTGGTCTTTTTTACACATGAGAATAACTCTCCTGCTTTTTTCTTCTAGGAATCAATGATGGAGCAGCAGCAGTGGTCCTCATGAAGCTCTCGGAGGCCCAGAAAAGGGGTGTGGCACCCTTAGCGAGGATAGTCTCATGGGGCCAGGCTGGGGTGGATCCCGCTATCATGGGGTCGGGTCCCATCCCCGCTATCAAGAAAGCGGTAAGATTTTACATGGGGACGAGTTGAAGGGGGCGTGGCACTCTTAGCTATGAGAGTCTGTATGGCCAGGCTGGGATGGGTCAGGTCCCTGCTATCAAGAAATCTGGAAATATTGTTATTAATTATATCACCTGCAGAACTCTGGAGACAAGAGATAAAGAAAATGAAGAAAGTAGATCCAGTTTGCAAGGGGCTGAGGATGTAGGGGGATAACATTTCCTGCTGTTCACGATCCAATGAATTTCATGAGCATTGCATACTCACTGAATGCAATACTTACATCGGTGTTACTCCCACTAGGGTGGTGTTTCATAAAGATTTAAGTATGACTTGGAGTCACACTTAAATGTCTAGTTGCGCGAAGTATAAAAGGCATGACAATTTGGTCAGATCATGCCAAGAGGACGTGCACTACCGCGGCGTATTGATCGATAAGATTGTGCGTTGCATATCATGTACGCGTCAACATTGAAGTGCAACCTAAGTCATACTTAAATCTTTGTGAAACACCCCCAGGGCCCCGTTGCATAAAATTTACCATTATGGTAACTTTGCAATTCAATGATAACTACCATGGAACACTGATTTCTGATTGGCTGTTGATCAGCATTGCCATGGTAGTTACTATTGGATGGCAAACTTACCATAAAAGTAACTTTTATGCAACGGGGCCCAGGGCCATAACACAAAGATTAGTGATTAATCTCTAATTTGAAAGAGCTATTCTGATTGGTTCCTAGTCAGTCTACTGAGAAAAATGCGCATGTAAGGATGATCTTGATAGGCCAATTCATTTAGCGGTTTATTGCTTATCTTTGTAGGACAAGTCCACCCCAACAAAAAGTTGTTTTCAATAAAATGAGAAAAATCAAACAAGCATAATACCAAAAATTTCATCAAAATCAGATGTAAATTAAGAAAGTTATGACATTCTAGATTTTTGCTTAAGTTCAGTTATATGTACATCTTGGTCGGTATGCAAATGAGGAGACTTAATGACGTCATCCATTCACTATTTCTTTTGTATTTTATTATATGAAATATTTCAATTTTCTCCATGAACATGTGGAATTAGCATTGTTTAATACTATACGGTTGATTCAAGTTTGTCCTTATTGTCAAATCTGTAAAAAATTAAGTATTGTATAATTCAAACAATAGAAAACAAAACAAATAGTGAGGGACATCATCGACTGTCTCATTTGCATGTCACTGAGTTGCGCATATTATCGTTTTGTGAAAAATAAGCGAAACTTAAAAATGTCATAACTTTCTTATTTTACATCTGATTTTGATGAAATTTTCAGTGTTACGCTCGTTTGATTTTTCTCTTTTTATTCTAATCAACATTTTTCTGGGGTGGACTTGACCTTTAAGTTACGGGACCCAGGATGGGTATTTCATAAAGCTATCTGTCTATGTTAGTTATGCACAACTGGGCCTCGTCTTACAAAGAAACTATGAATGGCCAGCAACATCAACATCTAAAGGCCACCGCACACCTTAAGACCCGACCGGTCGGTGACTGGCTTGCTACTGAGTGAGGGGAGATGAGTCGCAAGGCAGTCATAACCCTCGACACCGCACACCTTACGATCCGATCTGCGACTCACGCATGCGCTTTTTGTTTTTGGCATAGCATCTGAGAAATTGCGCTTACTACTGCGTATGCGCGTTGTTTATCATAATACGCGTTATGCAACTCTGCTGTCTGATTGGCTGGAGATTGGATTGAGCTTGCGATCCAGTCATAAGGATTCGACATGTTAAATCCTTCCGATTTCCTTGCGACTTGTCTCTGACCGGTCTGCGACTCTGAAGCTGACAAGCGCTGTGACGTCACATCTCCCCTCACCCAGTCGCAAGCCAGTCGGCGACTGGTCGGGTTGTAAGGTGTGCGGTGGCCTTTAAACGCAAATTTGTTCAAAATGTTGTCTAGATATGAAGTACATTCATACATACATAGTTCTCTTTGAAATTTACTAAGGAGATTGTGTAAAATTCTTGTAGAAAAAATAATGAGATGTATGGATTTCCATACAGTTGAGATTGATTGGATCAATTGTAACTCTTTGTAAGACGAGGCCCAGGTGACCCTTTATTGTGTCCTTATCGGATTCTCAATCATTTGGTCCCCATCAGCTTATGTTGAAGAATACTGAAAAAAAGTCTAAAGTGTATTTTTTTTTACTTTGGTTCTTTCCCCCCGCCATAGCTTGGGAGTGCAGGATGGTCTATTGGTGATGTTGATCTATTTGAACTGAATGAAGCCTTTGCTGCACAGTCTCTCACCGTCACAAAGGAGCTTGGGATAGATACTTCTAAGGTAAATTTTAGATTAAATCTTTCCTATGATTTATTTCTTCTTCAGTTAAATACATGTAGGTTAAAAGTCTTTTTTCTTTAAATCCTGAACTTTGATGCGGGTGCGGATCAAATTCAGGTTAGACACAATCGTTTTGAGAGGCGGACTATTGTGCAAAAATAATATGGCCTCTGAAATGATATTGTGTACATCACAGACATAGGTAGACCAAACGGCCCAGATCTCTTAGGCCCGAATTCGCAAAGGGGTTTTTAAAAACGGTTGAGTCCACAATTTATTCAGATTTCCTATATAAATTACGCTTAATTTAGCGCGTATCGGTGCGTGTATGAAATGTCCAATCCTGATGCGTGCTTTTGTCACAGTGCACCAAATTAATGCCTGTTGCCATGGTTATCAACGCTATTTTATGCATGAGTCCAGTGCACTTTTTTTATTCAGGATTCCACTCTTCAAACAGTGGACTCATGAATAACGGGCGTCCATTTGGCGCACTGTGAAAAAAGTACGCATCAGCATTGGAAATTTTTTAAACACTATATTAAGCATAATTTATACAGGAAATCTGCATAAACCATGGACTCCACCGTGGGTTTTCAAAACCACCTTTGTGAATTCGGGCCTTAAAGTCTATCCAAGGCCTTTAACAAGACTTTTGTGTTCTGGGCAATTCCATTAAGTAATGAATCTTTCATTCCTTCCCTTCTCCATCTCTCTCTCCTTCCCTCCCTTCTTTCACTTTCTTTCTATTTATCACCCCTCCCCTCTTTTCCTTTTTCTCTCTTTTCTCCCCTCTCTTCCTTCCTCCCCCTCTCTCCCTCTGCAGGTCAATATCTACGGCGGTGCCATAGCCCTGGGCCACCCGTTGGCGGTGTCGGGTACCCGTATCATGGTCACCCTCCTCAACGGCATGAAAAGGACCGGCGCCAAGAAGGGTCTCGCTGCTCTCTGCATAGGGGGAGGAACTACTTTGGGCATTGCAATGTGTGTCGAAACCTTGTAGTCTAACAAAATACCATTCCAAACCAGGACCCCTGTCTTACAAAGACTTATGATTGATCCACTCAGTCATAACTCTATGGAAATCAATTTCATAATTTTTTCTTCAGAATATTTGCCCAATGTCCAATGAAAACAAAGAGAAGCATACTGATTCGTCAAGGAAAGAGTGAATGTATGAATATACCTCATGTGTAGAAAATATTTTGAACAAACATGTATGTTGATGTTTCTGGCTTCCATAGTTGCGATTGATCGGATCAATTTGCTACTCTTTGTAAGAAGGTCCCCTTTACCCTGTCTTACAAAGAGTCGCAATTGATCCAATCTACCACAACTGTGGAAAGTCAGCAACGTCAACGTCCAAAACGCTTCTTTGTTAAAAAAAAATTATTGATATGCTGTATATTAATACTTTCATCATTTTCATGAATATTTAGTGTACTTCTCTTTGTTTACAAAGGACATTGTGCGAATTTCTGGGAGGAAAAAGTATGAGATTGATGAATTTCCATACAGTTGAGGTTCATCGGACCATAACTCTTTGTAAGACGGGGCCCAGAACTTGTACTTCTATTGTGCTTCTTGGATCAATTTTAGTGTGAAACACTTCTGTAATACAGGGAAACACAGACAATTTTCAGGCACAACAAAGACAAAATCTCATTCAAAATGATAGAAAACATCTGAAACACTGGAATAACAGAATTTAGATTATCTTATATCTAACAGGGGATGAGACTACGTCATTTATGGGGAATGATTGTCAATTGCCCTTTCCTACAAATGATAGATGGGATTTCTTGTTGAAGAATTTGAAGGATCTGTCTTTACATTTTCTTTGAATGATTAGGAGGGTTGTGTGGGAAATTTGTGTGTGATTTTCATATGTATTTAGAGGGTTATGAAATCAGATCCACCCCTCTGATATATAATGTAATATACTGATTCAAAAAACAGCTCACCAAAAATAAAATGTGTTTATAAAGATAACTGTTTCTGATTATCCGTTAGAAGTTTACATTTATTCTGTTTTCATATTTTGTATTTGATTATTTTTTTCTACACAAAGTTTGAATTTTGGGGGCCAATCTATTACGTATTATAATTCATTTCATGGGCCCGTATACTGAAGTCGGATTTAACTTAAACTCAGGTTTAAAGTTGTGGTTTCAGTATGGACAGCCAATTGTTACATAAATCACTAACAGTAGAGATATCATATTTCAGCTCATTTTGATCTTAAACCATTAGTAATTGTCTAGGAAGTATAAAAATATGATTGTCTTCACTATCGATGAATCAGAAAAAAGCACAGTAAACATAAGAAAAATACAACTTAATGATAATTTTGACACTTTTGGCTTCCCATAATTTTAGCACAGAGTTAGACCATAGTCTAAGTTAAACCCGACTTCAGAATACGGGCCATGGTGTTTAATTTTGTGGATCCACAATACGGTGCACCATCTATCAGTTACAGTGACTAGGCCAAATTTCTAATTTCGGGGTCGACATCGCGTGGCAGGCTCAAGCAGCACACAGTGCTAGTGTACTGTCATGTGACTGTGATGCTTCAAAAATGAAAACCATATGACCAAAAGCGGAGGAAGAATTCAAGAAAATGGTCTATATTTCATGAAGAAATATGTGGCAAATTTCTCTACCACCTCCTGGGCCCTGGTAAACAGCATGATATGCAAGCTGCGTCGGCCAGCACAGCATAATTGCATGCATGCACTATAGCATGCACAACAGACATAACATATATGTCGCCCTTTTCCCATGAGACATTGCGAATTTCGCGAGAGAAAAAATATTAATGTAAAATAAAGTGCAGTAAACAGAAAATCTCTTTTGTCATTTTAGGATGATTTCCAGAACATGCCTGAGGCACAGAAAATCTCTTTTGTCATTTTAGGATGATTTCCAGAACATGCATGAGGCACATTTATTTACAGGGTGTCATAATTTGTTTTCCTTCTTAAGAATAATTAGTATCTAACCATATATCTATTGTTCCAGGGTCTTCTTTTTGCCAAACTACATTTTTAACTTCCCTTATGTGTTTGAAAAATATGACCACAAGAATTCAACAAATAATTGATGCTGTGCTTGGTATGTATAAAATAATCATGTTTTATCATATCTTCATTTATTGGGTATTAAGAAAAAATAATCAAGAATACAGCAGTTGTTTTATTCAGGTCCAAAATGCTATTGTGGTTATGACTGCAGTTTGTATAAATGAAGTATACAACTGCATGAACCATGTGCATTTATAAAGGCAGGAAAGGAAATTCCTAATGCAATGAGTATATCTTACAAATTACACAAAGATATAAATGCAACTGATGTATATATGCTATTTAGACAATGTACAATATTAATAAAATTTTGAATCATTTACATGTGAACAATGTATTTTCCTTAAGCAAGTTAAGCCTCATTTTGCAAGGTATTCAAAGCATCAAAGCAAATATCAGTTTATTTCTCTTTCTTGTGGGTCTGTATGTTGCAATGTATATTGTAATTTCAAGACAGATTGGGGGCTTTGATGTGATGTTGCATTTTATGCATATATGCATGCATATCGGTGTCACTCATTTAATATTTCATGTACTGTAATAATTTGTATGAAATTGTAACTTATAATTTTTTTAAAGGATTGTCATTGTATGGTATCATGTGAATTATGTGGGTAATTGCTATATGAATAAAATTCATTATCATACTTTTGTCTGTATATCAATATTTATTTACATGTGTACTGATTACTATAGTATTTCAGTAAATTTACAAGCATATCATTGGAGCACTGTTTAAAGGCCCCATCACATCGTTCCATGCAAGCCTTGTGGGTGAGTTGTGGGCGGGCGTTTGCCCGTAAATCACCCGCAACTGTGTGCAAATCAGACTTGCGTGTGCTCCTGCGACCAACTGCATGCGAGATACTGTCAATGTGGGCAACCTTTGGTTAGTCATAAAAGTCACATACAAGGCTTGTACGCAATGATGGGACATGGCCTTTAAACCTTGTATCTCGGCTGCATTGCTCAGTTTTTAGAGTGCCCCTTTCACATAAGATATTAAGATCTCCAGGGGCCCGTTGCATAAAACTTTTTACCTGAGAAAACTTGGGTCGTTTTTACCGGAGATTGTTTCGTGTTAAAGTCAATGGCAGAAATCAGACTTACCTGATTTTTCAGTTTTTACCAGAGATGACTGGAATCGAGCCTGCGCATGCCAACAGAAAGTATTTGACAGATCAGATTTTGATTCTCTTTTTTTTTTGCCTCTTTTATGCTTTTTTTTCTTCTCTCATTCTCCATGCTTCTGTCTTTTGTCCATTTCTTCTATGCCTTCCTCTTTTCCTCTCTACAATTCTGCTCCCCTTCTTCTCTCTCTCCCTCTCTTATTTACTGTCTCCCTCCATCTCTCACACTTCTCCCTCTATTCCTGGGTTTGTTTCTCTGGATTAACCACAAATCCATCTCCTGTTTGTATATAGTCAGAACCACCACACAAACTTTCAAGATCATATGAAAACTCATCAAAATTACATTTCTGTTAAAGCCTATTTTCAGTTTTGGTAAATCCCCACATAGGTGCAGGTCACTATTACATTTCATTGCTAGCTTATATTAATACTCGTGCCCCCATAACAGTTGTGCTGTGAAGGATATAAACTGAAATTGTGTTTCATTGGATAAATTTACTGATTTCACACTAGATTTTAATTTGATTGGGTGCCAGATCAAAATATAATATCTTAGTCTTTTTATCTTGTCTGTATAAAACACATTTTCAAGCATGGAATTGACTGAAAATTTCAGGATATAATCTTTGTAATATCCAATAACTAAATATGTAAAGTATGTGCTTGAGAAGCTATTTCAAATGAAAATAAAAACATTACAGTGCTATAAAGCACAGCAGTACCAGGGGAGCATTTCATGAAACGACTTGTCGGACATTTTATCCGACAAGTACCAGTTTATCCGACAGTTACCATAGGAACAGTGCATCTCAGCCAATCAAAATCATGGAAAGATGTCAGATCTGACAACTTATCGGATGAAAATATTGATGAAACGCTCCCCAGGTTTATGCATTTTCACTGCTGGCCAGCAGAGAATAGCTTTATCAGACTTCAACAACAGGCTTTAAAGGGATGGTCCAGGCTAGAGATATTTATATCTCAATAAATAAGAGTAAAATTCACAAAGCAAAATGTTGAAAATTTTATAAATAACAAAGTTATTGAATTTTCAAGATTTGCATTATTCCGGTTAAACAGTTCTAGGCATGTCTTTATGAATATTCATTAGGTGGGCTGATGATGTCATATCCCCACTTGTTCTTTTGCATTTTATTATATGAATTTAGGTTTATTCAAAATTAGCCTACAAAGATCTAAAACAATTGGATTGACAACTGATTAAGTGCATTAGTTATTTATTGCCGCAATTTGTTTCATCATAATGGAGACATATCTTTTACACAGAAATAATGAAACATTTATGATTTCATGTTTAAATAACATAAGAAAAAGTAAAGTGGGGATGTGACATCAGCCCATCCGATGAATATATGTGATGATATGCATATAACCGTTTTCACAAAATATTGATAAACTTTAAAATTCATTAACTTCGTCATTTGTTATCCGATTTCGATGAAATTTTTCGCATATTGCTCTGTGAATTTTACTCTAAATATATTTTCAGCCTGAATCATCCCTTTATTGTGCTCATCACCGGCCTCAAGTCCCTAATTTCATTCTGTCTTAAAAGCATTGTGATTCCATAGGTTTGTATGCAGAAAAGCTGGGTGATTTTATTTTATCACAAGAGAGATCACACAAATAGCTTTTCCTGCATGCTGAAATTGATGAAACCTCCAGTTCTGGATGGGCTTTTTCATGTTTGACTTCCTGCTTTAGATTTGGCAAAATTTTCAACCTCTATCTGCATTCAAATATCTGTTCACAGTTTTTCCTAGGCCAAAGAAGAAAAGCAAAATTAAGAAATCAGAAAACAAACCTAGTCAAGCGCTGCAGATTCCCATCCATTGAAGCACTGAATAATTGATCTTCTCTACATACAAGCCTATCCTGACACAGTGCATGGATCCATGCAAAGTGCCAAGTGAGTGTGACGTCACACAATTCAGGCCATTATGAAGTGCAATAAAACCTCTTGTCAAAACCTGTTAATTTGAGTTAATGAGCAAAATAATCCGCTGAAAAGTGGTGAATATGTATAAGACTTTTATTGTTGTGCTTTGTACATTGTAACTAAATCGAGTTTTTATTTTTTCAATTTCATCTTTACCTACAGTCTTTAAAATATCCAAAGAGCAATAAACACAATCATTCTACAGCTTTATGATACAAAGATTTATTTACAGTTTCACACATACATCCTCCAAGTTTACCCCCCAATATATTTCAAACACAGAAAATTATTTCCTTAAAAAAGTGACAATTTTAAAAAAGGACAGAAGAAAAAAATGTATAAATGCAAAACGATACCAAATTCTAATCTGCATTTGGGAATGAAATAAAGCACAAATGACCATCACATAATAATATAAGGGGTGTTTCACAAAGTGCGACTATGAGTCGCACTTAAATTTCAGTTTTTCAGTAGCGTGCATTATAATGCATCACCGCACTGGACAGATCAATCAGATTACTCATTAAATGACCTGTGCGCACTGGTGTTCAAGCATGACTCTAAATCATTGTGAAGCACCCCCCCCCAAAAAAAAAATCTGATCTGACAAGGTTACCTACATGTAACCACACGTGGCGTCTGAACAAGTCTGAACAATTTGTGTATCTGGACAAAATGGCAACTTGAACATTTTTCAGCAACATTACAAAGGTCACATGAAATAAATGTTAGATATTTTAAAAAAAAAACCTACTTTACATTTCAAATAATTAACTGATTTATTTACACAATGTGCTCTTTGCTGCAAATGTTTCATACATCTATCTGAAAACAAGTGACTCGCCCTCCGCCCTCCCCCACCCCCTATCCAGGGCATATAGAATTATGGTGAATGGCATATGAATCTTAAGGTTAATTTCTCTGACCAAATTAATATAATTAAAAAGTCTAAAATAAAGTCAACATGAAAATGCAATAAAATCAACATCCATACTGGTAAATGTTAAAAATTATTATAAAATTTTGATTTTGGCCTGAAATGAACTGCAACTTGCAACTTACAACCTGCAAACTTGTAACAATATAGACACATTTCACAATCCCATACAATAAAATTGAAATTATATCTAATGAACTATGTAGAACCATAAATTTTGCTGATTGAATCACTACACCTGTACATAACAGAGATAAAATAATTACTACAGAATTGGTAACATAATATGATTTTTTAGAAAGATCTGAACCGGTATGATTTACATCGAATGAATGCAAATAAATGCCTACGGGAGAACAGACCCGAATCCTGTTTTTATCAAACATGTACAATGAAATCTGTGAATTTTTTGTATACCAGCAGAATGGAGTAAAGATACCTGAACCAGGTCTTACAAAGAGTTGTGATCGATCTTATCACTCTCAGGTATGGCAAGCCGTCAATGTCATTAAAATTCTTCATTGAAGAAGTGAAATGATTTTAGAATTTAGGAAGAAATTCTGGTCGTGACAATTGCACATGAAAAAGTGTTTTACGATCTCAACTCTGAAAATTCACCAGTCACCCGTATCTTCATCTGGAATGGGTACATAACTATTTGAAATATGCCCCTGTGATGACTTTGGAGAGTTTCACAGTTAATATTGATTAAACTGACTGAATCAATAACAACTTAATGTAAGACCAGGGCCCTGAAATCAGATTCCTACATTGAAAATGTATGTATTAACAATGTTTTTTTTTTTTTAAGTACATGTCATTTAAGGTGAGCAACGTGACATGGCTAATTTTTTTTTACAAGTTGCCCTTGATAACCAGAAGCTTTTTGCAACAAAGATAATGTTACATAACATGGACGGGTTCCCAAAATTGTGGTCCACTTACATCATGCTGTACACTTTGGAAATAATTATAAGACCACCTTCCTAGTAAGGTCCCAAATGGCATGTTCTACTAATATTTTCCCAAGCTGTACATCAGCATACCTTGAAACCTGTGTACAAGAAGATGTGATCTGTGATCTAACTTGTGATTTTATGTTGGACAGCCTATTAATGTGATGCAACTCTTCAAGTCTTAATATTGATTCAATCAATATGCACATTTCTTCAGGGATAGAAAGGTATAAAAAGATCTACAGTTGGGCAACATTGTATAAATTTTCAACAGCTTACTTTGAATTAGATGGTTCATATTTGTTTTTTGGCAGTTATTGACAATGTCCCATGCCTCCTTCCTTTTCCAAGTCTATGCAGCATTGAAGAACACCCCCCTCCCCCACAATTTTTTTGTTCAAACTCTTCTCCACACCATCTCAAATCCCCCCCCCCCCCCCGTTAATTCATCTCATTCTGACTTACTACCTAGAACATGTACCCTTACGTCTATCACCGCCCCCAACCTCCTCTCCTACCCATCCCCATCCCGCCGCCTCCCATCCCCCCTCCTCCTCCTCGTTCTCCGAGCCCGCCCCTCGGAGGCAAGGTGATGGCGATATCGATATAATCGCCGATGACGAAATTCTGCGCCGACAGGGTCACGGAATCATCGGGTCCCTTGCGCCCAGAGCAGGTCATCCCGATCTCCCTCATCTGGTAGGCTTGTTGGCGCCTCGGGTGCGGGTGGACGATGGCGAAGTCAAAGTACGTCCCCCTCCGCCGTGCATCGGGGTTGACTTCCTTCACTAGGCTAGATAGCTCTTTTAAAGTGGCATCCATCCTATTAAAATAAAAAATATCATAAAACGTAAGAGGTATACAAGAAAACAAGTGGAATGCATCTGGCCGTCTCACCTGCATCACACGATTCAACAAAGCAGCAGTGCTGACTTTGAAAACTACTATAACTCGCACAAGATGTTCGGTGATACTTGGTTACTCTTATTTCCACATTTTATGAACTAGACCAATACACTTTACAGAGATAGGATGGTAATTCAACAAATACCCCCAAAGTGGCCAAAGTTCATTGACCTCACATGACCTTTGACCTTGATCATGTGACCTGAAACTTGCACAGGATATTCAGTGATACTTGATTACTCTTATGTCCAAGTTTCAAAAGTCAGATCAATAAACTTGCAAAGTTATGATGGCAAGTCAACAGATACCCCCATTATGGCCAAAGTTCATTAACCTTTGACCTTGGTCATGTGACCTAAAATGTGCACAGGATGTTCAGTGATACTTGATTACTCTTATGTCCAAGTTTTATGAACTAGACCAACATACTTTTAAAGTTATGATGGTAATTCAACAAATACCCCCAATTCGGCCAAAGTTCATTGACCCTAAATGACCTTTGACCTTGATCATGTGACCTGAAACTTGCACAGGATGTTCAGTGATACTTGATTACTATTATGTCCAAGTTTCATGAATCAGATCCAAAAACTTTTAAAGTTTTTATTGTAAATGTAATTCAACAGATACCCCAAATTGGCCAAAGGTCATTGATACTTGATTAACCTTACAGTTTAATGAACTAGGTCCATATATCTTCTAAGTTATGATGACATTTCAAAAACTTAACCTCAGGTTAAGATTTTGATGTTGATTCCCCCAACATGGTCTAAGTTCATTGACCCTAAATGACCTTTGACCTTGGTCATGTGACATGAAGCTCTAATAGGATGTTCAGTAATACTTGATTAACATTCTGGCCAAGTTTCATGAACTAGGTCCATATACTTTCTAAGTTATGATGTCATTTCGAAAACTTAACCTTAGGTTAAGATTTGATGTTGACGCCGCCGCCGTCGGAAAAGCGGCGCCTATAGTCTCACTTTGCTATGCAGGTGAGACAAAAAAACAGCAGGGCAAGTCTTGACAAAAGTACTCCTCAGACAATAAAATACACTTGAGGCCAGAAATTTACATACAACCAGAAAAATCAAAGACAAGTTGATACTTGCCAAACATCATGAAAATGAAATTCAATCTTATAAAATATTTGTGCTATCATGATGAATTTAATATCAAACAAATGAATTATGTCATGCCCCTTTATCACATTGCTTTGTCATCAGGAGCTTAACAAAATTTAGGTGTCATTTTCCCCAAAAAAATCTTCATATTTTATATATATTGAAAATAAAGACTTGACAAAACATTTCATATTTGTGCTATAATATACTTCTTAACACAAACATTTCAGATTGAATTTTTTTCGGTTCAGTGGTGACATATCATGATAGAAAATAGATTTGACATTTATATATTTGCATGACACGATGTTTGAAAACATAAGATAACAAATAGAATACATTTGGCACGAATATTATTTGTTTACTTCAAAGAAAGTTCTACCTGAAATATACTATAATCCCAATGACATTCCTATCCTGTGAAAGAGCTTAACACGCTCTTTCTTTTGATACCAAATTCGTCATGGTAGTATTTATATTTCTGAAGATATTGTAAATTTTACGGTGTTTGGCAAGCAAACAAATTTCACTAAATTCCATGGGTGTATGTAAACTTGTGGCCTCAACCGTAAGTATGAATCGTACGCAGACATACTTTTGTGAACATGATTCTGGTGCATAAGCACGGGACAATAATTCCCATTACTAGAATCAAACTCGGCATTATACCAGGATAAACATGGTGTAGTTTCCTTCAGCAAGAAACTCATCCACATTGTGCTGCACTCAACGCAGGTGAGGTGAATGGGTACCCGGTAGGAAGAAATTCCTTGAATGCTTGAGCGCCTAGGGAGCTCAGCTAAAGCCGGGGTAATAATAATAGAAGGGTCCGCCGGTAGAACAGTTTTTGAAACTGAAGTGGCTACCCTGGGTAAATATACCTATATTATTATAAACATTCTGTAAGTCTCAGCGAAAAAAGGTGGTAGAACGCAACTCAAAAAATGTTTGACATTCGTTGGGGATGATATATCGGTGACACATTTGATATTGCGACATTTGCTCCGGATTTAATATCTCAAGGGGCATGGGTTAGAGTTTGGATTCAGTTTTGGGTTCAGAATAATGTAAATATAAGGATTAGGGGTCATTTAGTTTTTTATTTTTAATTATGTTTGGCTTAACAGGCAGATTTTACTCCAATGAGTGCATGCTTCAGCATGTTCATTTTTAATGCTATTTTCCCCATTTCTATTTATTTCACAGACCATAAAGCAGCATTATTGATTATAAAATGCCTTGCTCAAAGGCATATACATGTAGGTACCATGCACTTTTAAGGTGCATCAGAGACCACTCGACCACCAACCCTTCACTACCAATTACTTACCAGGTGTAGATCTGGAGTTCATTGGCTGGGACTGTTCCTCTAGAAAACTCATGCTCCTGATGGTGACGATTGTTATTACAGAACACCCTCAGTAGAAGTGGACAGGTCTAGGAAAAGGAGGAGATTAAAGAATACACCAAGATTCAAAGAGTGAGGCCATTACTTTCACGGGTGTATGGAATGTATATTCTTTGATACAGTCATTTGAGTTGCACCAGCGCTAAATCCCTGGGTATACAAGTAGCTCAATACGCGAGTGAGAAGAGACTGAATCCAAAGACATCTCCGACTTCAGATGTTCGGCAATACAATTTTATCAAAACTTTATGAAATTTAAAATATATAATTCATTAACTGTGATCCATTATCCCCAAGAGCCTGACATCGCCCTCAGTATATCCATTCGGCCGTCAGGATCGAGCTAAAAGTAATACAGCCATTCCTGATATTTAAAGAGTTTGGGACAATATTCCACTGATTCAGCAATCAGCAATTTTGAGGAAAACCAGAGGATGGACACAGAGTGAAATAAGGGTGAAGTCTGAAGAGTAAGAAATTAATTTTTTTTTCTTTCCCATTATATTTTTTTCTTTAATTTTACAATAAACCACTTTGTGATCCCACCTTTGTCACTCGGAATGTTCAATCGAGTTTACCGTCCCGAAGTTCGGGTAGGTGGAGCGTAGTGTAGCGGTACAGTGAAGTTAGCCAGGAGGCTTCTAGAGAGTAAAAATCATTTACTAACGTAAGGTTACTCTCATACGAAGCCAGGTCTTCCTTTCTATACACTTGTGTGTACCACTAAAAAAACAGAAAATTTTGCCCCCGAGATTTCTACATGTACTTTCTCTCTAAAACTAAAAGATCTAGCCTTAATCATGTACATGGGATACAACTTCATTTCCGACATTTCTACGCTATTGATTTTATTTTTAGACAAGAATTCATAAAAAAATGAGAAAAATATCATGAAAAGACGGAAGAGACATGTTTACGCCGCCATCTTGTTTTCTAATCTATTGTTCTTCACCCACGATACGCGACGCAAGTGTCCGTATTGTGGGTGAAAAACAATAGAAAACAAGATGGCGGCGTAAACATCGGGCAAGTCTCTTCCTTCTTTTCATGATATTTTTCTCATTTTTTTAATGAATTCTTGTCTAAAAATAAAATCCGTAGCGTAGAAATGTTGGAAATGAAGTTGTATCCCATGTACATGATTAGGGCTAGGCCACCCATGATTTGAAATCATCTCGCATGCGAAGGATTCATATGCACCTGGTGCACGCGAATCTTTCACACCCTTTTTACTTAAATAACTATGACTTTACATCATAGCTAAGAATTCTAATTGTGCTATGACCAGTAGAGGATACTCACCGAACCATATGGATCGTTTTTTACTTCTCTTTGCTGTTTTTTTTAATAAAATAAAGAGCATTTTTCGTAATCTTCACGTAGATACCTCCTGCTCAGCACGGATATCAATTTTTGCCTAAAGAGGGCGCGCGATATTATTCACAAGCCGGTAGGCACTTAACAACCAAGTTTTGCAACTTGTACTGCTAGCTGCATTCTAGGCGATCAGCATTATTTTCTTGCTCATTCAATCCACTTTCATCATCATCTTGTCAAAAGATGGCGTACTTTACCAATAAGTACATGAGATGCAACCTGTTGATTTTTGGTACAATTTCCTATTATGCGCTGACGACTTGAATCGAGAATGTTCGATAGGAAAAATTGCTTTTCGATTGTTGTTTGCGTACTTTCCACCGCAGTATCAAGGATAACTAAGGACGGATCGAACGAAGTATCCTGGTTGAGACTTGGAGGTAAGCGATAAAAACACTTTTATAAATAATATCCAATTCCTTTTTAAAACGAACTTAAATCATTTAAAGGAGAATTAAACCATTGGAACAAGATAGCTTGTGTGAAAACAGAAAAATCAAAGAAACAGATCAACGAAAGATTGAGAAAAATCGAACAAATGATGAGAAAGTTATGAGCATTTGAATATTGCAATCACTATTGCTATGGCGATAGCAAATTGGCAATGCGACAAAGATGTGTGATGTCACTTGTGAACAACTCTCCCCAAGGCATTAGTACTTTAGTATATATTTCACTTGAATTGCCTCTTTTATCACATCTATGTGTTCTTTCTACATGAGGGCATGTAATACATATTTTTTAAGAATGCATAATGGATAGAGTTTGTATCATCATAAGAAAAAGCAAAAAGAGACATTTTGAGGGTATTTTACAGTCCACCAAAGGGAAAGTTGTTCATCAGTGACATCACACATCCTTGTCGCATTGCCAATGAGAGGATCTCCATAGCATTTGTGATTGCAATATTCAAATGCTCATAATTTTCTCATTATTTGTCTGATTTTTCTCAAACTTTCTTTATTCTTATTCTTTGATTTTTCTGTTTCTACACAAGCCTATTTGTTCCAAAGGTTTCATTCCCCTTTAATAAAGATTTCCATCTAGAGACAGTTGCAGTTCTAGATCTAGAAATCTCAGGGGCGAAATTTTCAGGTTTTTTGTTGGTACACACAAGTGTATATAGAAAGGACATGAAAGGAAGACCTGGCTTCGTGTGACTATGAGAGTAACCTCACGTTAGTAAATGATTTTTACTCTCTAGACTAGAAGCCTCCTGGCCTGGCTAAGTGAAGTAGAGTAGAGCCTGCACGAACTTCGCCCGAGGAAGGCTCCGCCTCCGGCTCCGGTCCGCTTCGCGGGCAGGAGCGGCCTGGGTTAGACATGACATAGAAATCTACATATGGGACTTGTATAAATATTTAGAAAACCCGACAAAAAAGCAAAATTTAAGAGCTTGTCGGAAGATCAATCTTGCTCCATAAATTCGTAACATGATTCAGTCAAATGTTCTAAATGATTCTTTACTTTATCATTATTAGCTTACCTTTTCACGATCAATTGGGTTTTCTGGCGCCGGGGGTTTGTTATCAACTTCTGTGATCCGTGATACCACGTGAGACGCCATCTTGATTGAAAATGAAATGATAGACAAACAAATTAACAAAACTTTATTCTTCTAGCGGTCTTCTAACTCCAGATTTTTTTCTTTATCTAGGCCTATGTCTTTCTTTCTATCTTTCTTTCTTTTATCTCTCTCTTTATTTTTTTCTTTCTTTCTTTCTTCTTTCTTTCTTTCTTTATTTCCTTCTTGAATTCTTTCTTTCCTTCTTTATTTATTTATTTCTTTCTTTTTGTCTTTCTTTCTTTTTTTCTTTCCTTCGTAGCGCGATCCGATCTGTCTTATTTAGTCATTCATTTTAGGCCTACCTATATTAATTAATTGATTTATTGATTGATTTTCATTTATCGATCATTTCATTATATTCATTTGTTCGATCATTTATTTATTTATTCGTTCATTTATTCATAATTGTTAATTTATCGAGTATAGGCCTATTTATCTGTTTCATCTATCTATTAGTCTATTACTTATTTATCTATTGTATATCTATTTTTCTACATATTCTTTAATGTGCGTGTTATTGTTTTTTTCTGTATTTCTTTTTATCTTCGACCTTCTGGCTTTCATTTTTGTTTCCTTCATCGTTCATCTTCTTTATTTTTTCTGTCCTTGTCCTTTCTTCAATTTTTTTTTTAAACAAAACAAGTGCACACCTAGTTACCAATAATGCATCTTGCATTTCCATTTATTTGAAAGCAAGATAAAAGAGCATTGTAGATTAAATGCTTTGCTCACGGGCATAAGTGCCGCGGCAGGGGCTCGAACCCCGGAGTTTCCATGCATAGCCAGGCGCCTTAGACCACTCGGCTACGCGCACCTCTACTCAATCTTTCTAGGAATCGGTATGATGACCAGACTGTGACTAATTCTCGCCGGGCTAATCGGCACAGGCGGCGACTCCAGAGAACGGATCGACGTACACCCCACTCCCCACTGCACTATATATACCTCGGCCTCTATATTGGTTCTTTAATTATAGATTTTGCATTTGACCACCGTATGGAAGCTTAAAAGTGCCACCGAGATGTTGAGATAATTATCTCGGAAAGTCGACATCTTGATAGCAAAAGATAAGATGACGAGATCCCAGATCTCATCATGTCAACATCTATTAGAAGAGATGATGAGATGACAAGATCCAGGATCTCATCATGTCAACATCTTGTAGATGAGATGATCAGATGACAAGATCCCGGATCTCGTCATGTCGACATCTTTTAGAAGAGATGATCAGATGACAAGATCTTCGATCCATGATCATGTCATCTAATCATCTCTTCTTAAAGATGTAGACATGACGAGTTACGAGATCATGACATCTGATCATCTCTTCCACTGGATGTAGACATGACGAGATCCAAGATCTTGTCATCTGATCATCTCTTCTACAAGATGTCAACATGATGAGATCCGGGATCTTGTCATCTCATCATCTCTTCTAAAAGATGTTGACATGATGAGATCCGGGATCTTGTCATCTCATCATCTCTTCTACAAGATGTCAACAAGATGAGATCCGGGATCTTGTCATCTTGTCATCTCATCATCTCTTCTTAAAGATGTCGACATGATGAGATCTGGGATCTCGTCATCTTATCTTTTGCTATCAAGATGTCGACTTCCCGAGATAATTATCTCAACATCTCGGTGGCACTTTTAAGCTTCCATACCACCGGTCCCCAAAAATATCCAATCAATGAACCAATCAATTCAACATTCATTGAAAAATGAGTCGCAGCCAAATGGCTGAATTCGGGTCATGTATAAAGTACAAACAAAAGACTCATTACACATTTCAAACATTAAAAAGCATGAAGTTGGTTTAAAAAAATGACATGAGAAACGGTATTACTGAGACAGAATTAATACTTAGGCAATGAATATTTATACACATATACATAAAATAATGAGGAAGTAGATTAAGTATGATAAAAAATATGATATGATCAAAATATATTATTAAAATTTTTGAATGCCGCTTTTTTTTAATCAAGGAATATTCCAAGCTACTGAAGAGAGTAGGCTTACTAAATATTGATCAATTTTAATGATTACACAAAGCGATCGATATTACTTTTAAGCATTTTGCCCGTTAAATTTTTTTTTTATTTACATATTTGGATAGCGCTAACAACGGTCAGTTAAACGGTGTGAAGATATTTTGAAACGTTTTTGGTTTAATTCTTAGGCCTATTAAATGATAAGGGCTCCTACAAAAAAGAATAACTTGAATGTTTTTTTTTAAGAGGGAGTGGGGATCATCGTCATTTGGTCCAAGAGTGCCGGAAGAGGGGCGTGGAGGAGGCACTTAATTGCCACCCCCCCAAAAAAAAAAATATATATACACTGGCGTAAAATCCCGGGGGGATGGGGGGGATATATCCCCCCACCTTTCGAGGAGGGGGGTGGCCTGTACAAACACCCCCACTTTTTACGGAAGAAATGAAAAAAACACAAGAGATAATTGTTTTGTTGGTGAAAATTCTTCCTAAAATACCGCTTAACAAATAAAACAATATCATTCGATCATAAAATGCAAATAAAGAGCTAGTTCACCATTTGCAAACGAAATACTTTTGTCCTAATTAAAACATTGAAGAGAAACCCCCGTTTCTTCCAGTTCATCAATGTTGGGGGTGGGGTTGGGGGGATTAAGATGGAATGTCAAAACATTTTGAATGTAATCTCTAATAAAACCATTAAACCATCATGGGGTAAAAAAAATAACAATATCGGAGGGGTATTTGCCATATGGACATACAGTGGCGTAACTACCGGGGGCATGGGGGCACATGCCCCCCCCCCCCAAAAAAAAAACGGGGAAAAGGAGAAATGAGGGAGAAAGGAATAGAAACGTAGTGGGAAAGAAGAAAATATAATTCATTATAATGTAACATTATAATTATTTATGTTACATTACATAAGAAACATTTTTAATCATAACTTTATGAAACATAATTTGCCCAGGGCCTACGTCTTCATTGTTCCTGGTGCTCGCATTGTCTGTTTAACAAATATAATCCTGTTGTAATAAAACATCACGTTTTCAAGTCAATATAAACCAAATATATTTTCTAGCACTTGAGTTATCATATATTGACATATGCTTCTTTTACATGACTCAAAAAGTGATTGCCCCATGTTAAGGTCTCCGTATATAAACATTTCCTGTCCGTGATTACGTTCGCATTAGTGGATTGGTGAGATATGTCTGCTCTTCGTGAATTCCTAAAATCAGTCCTTAAATGTCCCTTCTTCTGATTTGAATATGAAAAATTTTCAGCTCGCGCTTCGCGCTCGCATCATTTGGTTAATGAAATACCTATATGGTCCTAGTTAATTCCTACAAAGAAACCTTACAATGCCCCACTTCAGGTCTGAATTATCTAAATTTTGAGCTCGCGCTTCGCGCTCGCAATATTTGATTGGTGAGATGCGTATGATAATCATGATTGCAATGACTACAAACAGTGTTTCATGTGTTCAGATGTAATTCTAATAAAATCAGCAAGCGCTTGGCACTCGCATTAGATGACTATGGTGAGATATGCATACTCTTAATGGATTCCTAAAATATATTCCTTAAAATCTCGCTGTTTGTGGTCAAAATATACGAAAATTCCAGCTCGCGCTTCGCGCTCGCATTGTTTAGCAAGACAGGTACCTATCATGATTACATAAATTTGATTATAATGTCCCTTTTTAGGTGTGAATATAAAAAAATCAGCTCGCGCTTCGCGCGCTCACTCAGTGACTCAAAAAAATTTGCTGGTGCCCCCACATTGCCGTGACCCACGGAACGCCAGTGTCGACATATCAAAGACAATTCCTTGCATATCTAAAAACATGATTGCAAAAAAATGCCAAAATATTTCAGTCATCCCCCCCCCACCCATCAACACGGATTTACGCCAGTGTATATATAATTTATAATAAAAAATAAATAAATACAATTGGGGAAAAAATGTCTCCCCGGCCTCCCCATGTCCTCACTTCAATATAGGAAATAATAAATTACTTAAAGACAAACATAAACACACATGTGGAGCGTTGTGGCCCAGTGGATTAGTCTTTGGACTTTGAAACAGAGGGTCATGGGTTCGAATCCCAGCCCGGCTGGCGTAATTTTCTTCAGCAATAAACTGATCTACAGTGTGTTGCACTCAACCCAGGTGAGGTAAATGGGTACCGATAGGAAGTAATTCCTTAAAAAGCTGTACGCCGAGCTTAGCCGGGTAATATAGGAGCGCCTTGAGCACCTAACAGGGTGGATATGTGCGCAATATTATTATTATCATTATATTATAAACAAATGCAGGCGATATAAACGGTCAATTTCATAACTGATAAATTGAAGAAAAAAATCGTCCCTATCATCATGAAACTTATAGTCTATACTGATGAGAAAATCCGACGCTCGAGTACGTACATAGGACCCATGCCCGCATGAACTTGAACGACTTGAACATATATACCAATGATGAAACACTCATTTTCCCTCTCTCATAAGTTTTCTCGGAAGATACGAATAATTAACATTGCTTGAACAGTTCGTATAAATGAGGGCGGCAATCCGGGGGACTCGGGGGGGGGCAAAGGGAGGAGGCATACATGTATATATAGTGCCCTCAACTTTTTAAATTGTTCCTTTTTACCAAAGAAAATGCCCCTTTTGCGTGCACGGTCAGTGTCCCCTTCAAGTGCCCATTCTCGTACCCTTGTAAAAAAAGTACATCATGGTATTTTACCATAGTATTACTATATGTAGTATACTGTGGTAATACCATAACATGGTACTATATCTACTTTTTAACAAGGGTAGGCCCCCTATATCAGATGAACTGCATTTTTATAAAACCGCTAGCTCTTTTCAACATTCCCAATAAAAGCATGAGTGCAGCTTATTTAACATGTACCCTTGAGAAAGTGCTAATTAAAGGGAAATCTTTGGGTTTTATCTTTCCAACCACCCCCCCCCCTGCAGCCTCTCCCGCCCCCAAAAGAGACAATGCAATGACCTATATCTGGCTATTGAGCAGTCCCAACACTTTAGAATTTACTCCTTGTATACATCCGCGTGGTTTTGATCCTCACGACGGGGTCGGGACAATTCGGACCACGGACCGAATTGTCACGAGACCCGAGTTGCCCCTGATTCCTCACGACATTCCTTTAAATCTTTATTTAAAACTTTCCTTCTTCGTTCCTTAATCCTAGTATCACTCATAATATGATTAAAAAAAATATTGAAATGATTCCATATAGGCTTCAATAGCTAGTTCATTGCGATATTACAGATAATTACATGAATATGGTGTGCAAATAATTATTGACACATAATTATGTCTAATGCATGACTTTGATTCAATTAGGCTTGGTTTCATTTTTATATTATCAGTAATTGATATCATTTATCTATTCTGCATTCTGCATATTACTTGATTGTTTTATTAAATGTTAATATTCATATCTTACACTTTGACATATCTCCCCTCTGCCCCCACCCCTTTAGGCCTAGCTTGTATAATGATAATATATCACATATATTGTAAAATAAATTCATTTCGATTTTAGTACTTTTTAAACTTTATACCTTTATCATTTCTGCAGTCAAATTTCCAGGTATATCTTGTAATACATTAGCTTGGATAAATTGCTATCATAAAAGATAAACAATTAAATAACTTTTTTTTAAATCTAGATTATTATGGCATCAGTGGCGTACCGTGGGTCACGGCATTGGGGGGGGGGGCACCAGCAAACATTTTGAGTCACCAAGTGAGCGCTCGAAGCGCGCTCAGTTGCTAATTATGCTGACCTAATAGAGATATTAAGGACAGTGTCATTAAACGGATATGTATGTTACTGATCACATAATGCGAGCGTGAAGCGCGAGCTAAAATTTTTTATATTCAGACCTAAAAGGGGAAATTATAAGCAAATTTTTGTAATCATGATATGTACCTGTTTCGCTAAACAAACAATGCGAGCGCGAAAAGCGAGCTGAAATTTTTGTATATATTGATCCCAATCAGTCATTTTAAAGGGGAAGTTCACCCTGAAGAAAACTTTGTTGTAAAAATAGCAGAAAAAATAGTAAAAATATTGGTGACGGTTTGAGGAAAACCCGTTAAAGAATAAGAAAGTTATTAGAGTTCAAAGGTTTGGATTTGTGACGTCATAAACGAGCAGCTGCCCCATGTGTTATGTAATATAAAATGTATGAATTTCAAATTTTATATGGTTGCTGATGACTTAATTTTGTTTTCTATTCATGATCGGGTGTGAAATGATTTGTCTATTGATATACAAAAAGTACAGTAAAAACCATTTTCAATTTTCTGAGAAAATGACATTTCATTGATTTTTTACCATTCACTATGTAGGAATGCTGCTCGCATATGACGTCACAAATCAAATAATTGAAATTCTAATAACTTTTTAATTATTTGATGAATTTTTCTCAAACCTTCGTCAATATTTTTTATTATTTTTTCTGCTATTTTTACAATAAACTTTTTGTCAGGGTGAACTTCCCCTTTAAGGACTATATTTTAGGAATCTATTAAGAGTATACATATCTCACCATAGTATTCTAATGCGAGTGCCAAGCGCTTGCTGATTTATGCATCCAAACACATAAAGCAATTGTCATTGTAATCATGATTAAAATGCGCATCTCACTAATCAAATATTGCGAGCGCGAAGAGCGAGCTAAAAATTTAGGAAATTCAGACCTGAAGAGGGACATTTTAAGGCTTTTTTGTAGGAATTCACGACGACCCTACGTATTTCATTAACCAAATGAAGCGAGCGCGAAGCGCGAGCTGAAATTTTTGTATATATTGACCCCAAATCTATAGAGTATACATATCTCACCATATAGTATTCTAATGCGAGTGCCAAGCGCATGCTGATTTTGTTAGAATTCCACCTTAAGACATACTTTTTGTAGTCATTGTAGTCATGATTATCATACGCATCTCACTATAGTCAAATATTGCGAGCGCGAGCTGAAAAATTTGGAAATTCACACCTGAAGAGGGGCATTCTAAGGCTTGTTTGTAGGAATTCACGTAGACCACTAACCAAATGATGCGAGCGCAAGCTGAAATCTTTGATATTCAGATTTAAAAAATAGACATTTTAAGGACTGATTTTAGGAAATCATGAAGAGCAGATATTATCATCTCACTAATCCACTAATGCGAAAGTAAGCACGGAAGGGAAATGTTTTATGTTAAGACCAAAGGTTAAGACCTTAAAATGATGTGTCATAAAACAATAATAATTCGAAGTGCGGGGAGATATATTTGGTGTATATTGGCTTAAAAACGGGAGGTTTTAGTACAACAAGATAATATATCTCGTTAAACAGACAATGCGAGTATCAGGAACAATGAAGACATAGGCCCTGAGCTAATCATGTTTCATAAAGTTATATATATTTTTTTTATTTTTATATAATATAACATAACATAATTATAATATAACATAATTAACAATAATTTCTTGCTTCCCACTATGTTTCTTTCACTTTCTCCCTCTTTTTCTCTTTTCCCCCTTTTTTTGCCAGCCGATTGGGGGGCCCCCATGCCCCCCGTAGTTACGCCACTGATTGGCATATGTGTTAAGTGGCGTACCTAGGATTTTCCAGAGGGGGGGGGGCAAATTCGTCCACCCCAAAATTGACAAGCAAAAAAAAAAAGGTCTTCAACCACAAATATAGGAGGATTGTGCCATGGAAATATTTATTGGATTATCTCAGTGCTCCAAACTCCCTAGGTTTTTTTATGTACCCATCATTCACTGGCGGATCCAGGAGGGGGGGACGCCCCCCCCCCTTGAGAGGCACTATTAAAAACAGAAGTGTGTCCCCAAGCTCCCCCACCCCTTTGAAAGTGAAGACCTTTTCATTTGCTTGTCAAATTTTTCCTCAGGAAAATTCCGGGCCCCCCTTTGGATAAAAATTTATCTGACTATTACCAACTAACTAGCTAAATGACTAACTTACTAAATAACTTAGTAACTTACTGACTCAATGAATGAATGCAGGAATGAATCTATGAATGAATGAAAGAATGAATGCATGAACAAGCGAACAAACGAACAAATGAATGAATGAACGAACGAACTCCGGGGAATGAATAAACGAATGAATGAATGAATGAATGCATGAACAAGCGAACAAACGAACAAATGAATGAATGAATAAATGAATGATAATGAATGAATGAATGAATGAACGAATGAACGAACAAACTCCGGGGAATGAATAAACGAATGAATGAATGAATGAACGAATGAATGAACGAATAAATGAATGAACGGATTGACGAATGAATGAATGAACAAACGAACGAACGAACGAACGAATGAATGAATGAATGCGATGAATGCGATGAAAATAAATAAGAAATTAATAAATGATTTTTGGGGCAATAACAAAAAAGATACTTAATTACTATTTTCAATATAAAAATGGAGATTTGGTCCCCGTATTAGGTCCACTTTCAGTATGGGGCAGTAAAAGAGTTACAAGACCATGCTTGATCCGGATCCCGGGCTTGATCTTGCATCTCTATGTCTTGCGCTTAGACTCACTTAGTTCTTGGGACAAAATGGCTACCATCTCAAGCAGATTGTCTCTAATGAGCGAGTGGCAGAGGAGTTTGAGGTGATTATAAGTATCTTAGCCTTTCTTTACTTTTGAAAATAATGTATTTTTATGCCTTAATTAGAGGATGATGAATTTCGTTTTATTTTCTATCTTTTATCCAGTGAAAACGACGGAGTGGCATGGGTGAACTGCAGAACAATAGGTGAGCGGAATGCTAGGTTATTTTACTCCCAACGTAGCCCGGGCGCAATCCAGGCTGAATCCCTTAAATTCCTAGCGGCGTTTGTTTCATGATAAATTACGTGACAGAATTGAATAATTTGTGTAGTTTTGATACTTAAGTGATTTTTATATGTCACAACTACATCACTGATACTTTCCTTTTGAATGAAGTTGTAGAATAATCGCAAAAATGACTTTCTATCAATGGAGATTTGTGAGTCGCCTTCTAGTCCCATATGCTGAATTTTGTGTAGGTTACTGGATCTATAAATAACCGTATTGATATGAATGTGAGTGCAGACAATGATTGAATGACTATTAGCTCAGCCAGTCTTTGCAAAGGTGTTTTTTTCATATATCATTATTATTACAGAATGAGGCATTAAAAGATTAATAGGTGTATTTGAGTCCACTTTATAACTTTGTAATTCTGGCTTTGATTGGGTGATTTCAAGTTTGTTGTTTGGTGGTGGCGGCGCTGTTGGTGATAAGAGCATGAAAAATCTGCTGAACTCAAACACCTAGCTGGATTCAGAATTATGATACTGATAGCATTATCAATAGCTCATGACGTCATCCCTCCACACTGTGCTGCTGATGAACTCCACTTCATGCGAGAAATCTCAAAGAACATAAAATCTGGGAGAAATGGCAGTAAAAATTTCTTATTTTACAAATTGCATAGCTTAAAATCACTGCAAGAATCCGAAAGAGTAAATATCATTGTTCATAAAATAAAAATATATAATGATTCAGTGATGTCCACTAATCTTAAATGTAAAAGCTAATTTTACAGGGATGTTTTATCCTGTTCGCTGCCTGTTTGCGTTTGTGAGCTTCAGATCAACAACACCAACACTGAACTTGAAGTTATGATTTAACCAGTCTCTAGGGTTTGGTGTTAGTGAAATTACATGTAAATTGTCAACACCGACTGTAATGCTTGAATCAGCAGACAACATTCAACACAGGTCTGTGTCACTTAACTGCCAGAAATATGTCATATTTACTGCTCAAGGTCAATCCCAATGCCAGCCTAAGTATTTATTTATTCAAATAGGCCTACAGGCTACAGTGTTGTGGCTGGTGCTGGTGTTGTCAACACCAAATTTCAACACTAATTTTTATCAGTGCTAAGCACTCTTACAACTAACTTGTGTTTCATTTAAATCAAGCCTTTAAAAAAAAATAATAACCCTACATGTAGTAAATTGTGACACAGATAAAATTAAATCCAAGACTTGTGCTAGTGCTGCTCGTTCTGGCAGTAATGGTCTATACCTTAATATCTAGATTGTGAGTCTGAATTAAATGCACTTTTGTCACTTGTTTCCACATCTAGGGGAGAAGACGATAGAAGGTGAATTGAGGTCACATGGGGTCAATGACCTTGGAACACCAGAGGTCACCGTGTCAGAAGGGTTTACTGTGTCTGATGCAACAAAGGTTAGTTGGCAATTATGGTATTTTCATCTTTATAAATTGTCCAAGGATTTTGATTTAGATCTTAATGTAACATGACAGTTTGTACTCTTGTAAAATCATAAACTCAGTCTCCTATGCTCTCCTGTACAATCAGTCTCCTAAGCTCTCCTTTAATTAAACTAAAATTATTAAACTGAAGATAGGGTGAACACAGAATAAATTAGAAGTTAACAAGATGAAGTCCAGATCAGCACTGACTTTACTTTCCAATCCAATCTTTTGGGAAGTCCTGCCAATGTACCCACATTGGATAATCAAAGAAATCCACCAATCAAATACAAGGATAATGGTATGAACTATAAAATGAACTAACCCTATTGTCTCACCTGCGAAGCAAAGGCGCCGCTTTTCCGGCGGCGGCGGCGGTGTCAACATCAAATCTTAACCTGAGGTTAAGTTTTTTAAATGACGTCATAACTTAGAAAGTATATGGACCTAGTTAATAAAACTTGGTTAATCAAGTATTACTGAACATCCTATTAGAGTTTCATGTCACATGACCAAGGTCAAAGGTCATTTAGGGTCAATGAACTTAGACCATGTTGGAGGAATCAACATCGAAATCTTAACCTGAGGTTAAGTTTTTGAAATGTCATCATAACTTAGAAAATATATGGACCTAGTTCATGAAACTTGGACATAAGGTTAATCAAGTATCACTGAAGATCCTGCATGAGTTTCACGTCACATGACCAAGGTCAAAGGTCATTTAGGGTCAATGAACTTTGGCCGAATTGGGGATATCTGTTGAATTCCCATCATAACTTTGAAAGTTTATGGATCTGATTCATGAAACTTGGACATAATAGTAATCAAGCATCACTGAAAATTTTGTGCAAGTTTCAGGTCTCATGATTAAGGTCAAAGGTCATTTAGGGTCAATGAACTTTGGCCGAATCGGGGGTATCTGTTGAATTACCATCATAACTTTGAAAGTTTATTGGTCTAGTTAAATAAACTTGGACATTAGAGTAATCAAGTATCACTGAACATCCTGTGCGCGTTTCAGGTCACATGACCAAGGTCAAAGGTCAATGAACTTTGGCCGAATTGGGTGTATCTGTTGAATTACCATCTAACTGAAAGTTTATGGATCTGATTCATGAAACTTGTACATAACTTAAGAGTAATCAAGTATCACTGAACATCCTGTTCAAGTTTCAGGTCATATGATTAAGGTCAAAGGTCATGTAAGGTCAATGAACTTTGGCCATGTTGGGGTTTTTTGTTGAATAACCATCATATCTCTGTAAGTTTATTGGTCTAGTTCATAAAAAGTGGACATAAGAGTAACCATGTATCACTGAACATCTTGTGCGAGTTAGAGTAGTATTCAAAGTCAGCACTGCTGCTATATTGAACCGCGTGATGCAGGTGAGATGGCCAGAGGCATTCCACTTGTTTAAAAATAAGAACCAATCAGAGAATAGAGAAGGGTGATCATGAGTTAAACTGAATCCTAATGAGAATTAAACAATAAGACCATGTGGAGTGGAAAGCTAAAGGAAAACCAGGAAGCATGACTGAGGGGAAACTGAATGAATGAATGAAATGCAATGAACCTGTGCTGCTATGTGAGATGTATTGTGGAGATGGAATGAAAGATGAGATCATGACAATGTGTGTGGATTGTGAGGATGGAAAGAAGGATGAAATGAGTTGGAATGGAAATAAACAAGTTGAATGTAAACAATAAAGTATGGAAAGCCAAACGTAAGAGTACAGATTAAATAAATTAACCCAGCAAAATTTACTGTTACATTAATTTATTGTAGACCCTTTTTTATCAAGACACTGTACATTACCTGCACAACAGTAGAGGATTACAACAGATTGTGGCCTGTACTTTAAGAAGAAGGAGAAGAAGGAGGAGAAGAAGAAGAAGAAGAAGGAGGAGAAGAAGAAAGAAGAAGAAGGGGTACAAAAAAAAAAGACAAGAGAGTAGACTTGACCAAATGGGATCCATATTTCACAAAGCTTCAACAATTTTTTTCTTGCTACATGTATGTGCCGTGGTCTGAGGTGCCTGACTAGATACCTCAAAGCTCAGGGTGCGATCCCCACTACGGCGCCTAAATGTCCTTGAGCAAGGCATATGATCAACTTTACTCTTTTATCCTATAGTAAAATAACATCAAATGCGTGTAAACATTTTGGTAACAATGTGTGTGTATTTGTTAAAAAAATGAAATTGATATGAAGCCAGTGACTGCCAAGATAGGGAGGGGGAGGGGTGATTTTTTTTAGTATGTGTTGTTTTAGTGATGAGCATAGTGTTAGATACAAGTACATAATTATTGTGAATAATTACTTCAATCTTGTTATCTTTGAAATTTGCCAACAGAGGAAGATCACCGTGACGTGTCCTGAGAAGAATGTATCGGCCCAGTTTGTAGCCCCTAGCACCGAACTGGAAAGTATCCATGATAAGAGTGTAAGTATGCACAGGGAGGGATTTTTGGAAGCATGAAGTGCCACCCAGATGTTCATATAATCATCTCATCATGTCTACATCTCTTTGAGAAAAGGATGGGGATGACGAGATCTTAGATCTCACCATGTCTACATCCAGTAGAAGAGGTCTAATGATGAGATGACAAGATCTTAGATCTCGTCCTGTCATCCCGTGGGAGAGATGATGAGATTACAATATCTTGGATCCAAGATCTTACCATCTCTTCTATAAGATGCAGTCATGACGAGATCCAACATCTTGCCATCTCTTCTTTTGGGAAGAGATGATTGGATCTGAGATCTTGTCATCTGATCATCTCTCCCACGGGATGTAGACATGACGAGATCCAAGATCTTGTCATCTGATCATCTGTCCCACGGGATGTAGACATGACGAGATCCAAGATCTTGTCATCTGTCCCACGGGATGTAGACATGACAAGATCCAAGGTCTTGTCATCTGATCATCTGTCCCACGGGATGTAGACATGACGAGATGATTATATGAGCATCTGGATGGCACTTGTAAGCTTCCATAAGGGTTTCATCAATCTTCTTGTCTGTGATTTTCATTGACCAATTTGCTCTGAGAACAATCATATGCAATGATTCAGTAGCTAAAAACATTTGTCATTGAAAATTGCCGATAGATCTATGGGGAGGGTTTCCGTTTTGTCAGTGATTTTTATTGGAAAAAGAAATTCTGAACTAATCCAATGCAAAGATTTCATTAGCTTGAAAAATCTGTGAATGAAAATCGCTTATGTATCATAATGGGGGATGGATTGAATGGATCATGTCTTTGAATTTTGATGACAAATTTACCATCAGCCAGTCAGATCCAAGGTTTTAAATATCTTAAAATATTTTTCAATGTATGTATATTACTGTTCGATCCCATCATGACACACTTCTGATATGATGCAATAAATAAAGTCACTGTAGATGACCTGTGATTTGCTCCTTTACAACAAAGCCCTTATTACTTTTTTCACCCACAATACAATCTGTACACAGGTCCTCAAAAAGTATTTTATTTTGATTATTTCTATGCCTTCACTTCAACCTTACAATTTGCCATAAATATATTATTTGATATTCAATTCAATTGAAAAGCGGTCTTTATTAGTATACAAACATGATGACAATTTTTACATATTTACAAGCACAATTTATACTCAAAATGTTAACAATTTGAAGAGATCATACAATGCAAAAATCTTGGTAAGAATATTTGTCATATATTTGTGAAATCTGTGAATAAAACCAAACATATAATGAGGAACAGTATATACTTAATACACTTTTTTATTTTTTTAAATAGATTCACAGTTTAGACATCTCCTCAGGGGGTGCCTTAGGAGTATCAGCAAGCTCTGATGGTCGTCTTAGAATATGGGAAACATCAACAGGAATTGTGAGGGTGAGTTGAAGAACGATTCCGTAAGGTAATTTAAAGTTTTTTCAGGGCTACATTTTAGAACTGACCAGCCAGAATTAGCTACATTGTATCATTTTACGCAAAATAAATAGGCAATGTAGCCGATATGAGATATTTTTTTTTTTTTTTACAATTTACATTCCTGTTACCTTAAAAAAGCCCTTTCTGGTAATGTCTTCAAATTTACGAATGTCACCATATTTTTGTCTCACCTGCAACATTGAAATCTTAACCAACGTTAAGTTTTTGAAGTGTAAATATAGCTTAGGAAGTATATGTACCCAGTTTATGAAATGCGGACAAAAGGGTAAGTGGGTAATAGTGAATCATTGAACATTCCGTGTGATTTTCAGGTTGCATGACCAAGGTCAAAGGTCATTTAGGGTCAAATAAAAATGTTATCATATGAATGGTGTTTTTCTGTGGATAATTATTTAATAGTTGTCTATCAAAGTCAGTATTGCTGCTATATTGCATCGCGTAATGCAGGCGAGACTACCAGAGGCATTCCGCTTGTAGAAATTTGATAATAAAAAGGGCAAATTGCCCCCAAATGCCAACTTTGGCTGAAGGAAGGGCAATATTGGGTGCGCCTATATACCAACCAAGTGAATAAATAGTTTGTAGAAAGGGCAATTTAAACTGGTATCATTTTTAGCAATGTATAATATGATATTGCCCTTTTACTTGCCGAACAATGGTATCACACTTTGTGACTTTGGACCTATTAGATTCCAAGAAAAATTTCACATGTTTATTATTCGACACCAGAGGGAGCTAGAGGGCCATGCTGGAGAAGTGGAGACATGTCGGTTCTTCCCGTCGGGTGTGGTCGTCTTGAGTGGAGGACTGGACACTCAGCTGAAGATATGGTCAGTGGAAGACGGGAGCTGTCCGGTAACTCTCAGGGGTCACAAACGAGGTGGGTATGGTTAGCTCTGAGCAATCCAAGTTGGCAGTTTACACAAATGTTATCTGATTGTAAAGGAAAGGTTGAATGTATTTGTGGAACTTGGACAAGACATAGGAGTATTGCCAAAAAACAAATTGGATTCTAAAAGAAACTTTACAAAGGCACTGCACAAATTCCAATCTGGCAAAATGAACAAGAATTTTACACAGGCTAGCTTCAATAATCTTTACAAAAGCACATGTCAATAATTAAGAAATTGGTTCAATCACAGAAAGGCTACAGGAAGTTAGCATCAAAATTTTAATTAAATTGAACAATCATGCAGCCTCACACAGATACAGACAGGCTAGGTAGCATCAAGGAATGCTTTGAATCAAATTTCACAAAAAAAAATGTCTATTTGATAAGTTTCTTTTCAAATGCAGTTTTTTTTGCATCAATTGAAAATTTCAGTTGCAAATTTATAGGTTATAGATCAGTTTTAAGTAGTTGTTAGTGCAAGAAGCAGACCGGCGATCAAATGCAAATTTGAAGTTTATTGCAAGACTTATGATTGACTTTTGAACCCATGACCTTACGTCCTTGTGTAAAACTTCCAAGTGCATGTGGTTGTTATTTATATCCAATTATCTTTTTCTTGAATCTTATGTCATAAAATTTTCTGTTTGCTTTTTTTATGAATTCACACCCCAATCAGGTATTCAAGACACCGCCATTGTGGACAAAGGACGGAACATCGTCTCCTGTTCCTTGGACGGGTCAGCAAGGTTATGGGACTGTGGCCAGTCGCAGTGTCTCGGGGTCATAGGTCAAGGGTCGGATGCAATCAATGGCTGTTCTATAGCCCCAGTCTGCGATGGAGTAGACCTTGGCACTCCGGAGAATCCCTCATGTGAGTGAACATTTCAAGGGTCGTGTGGTCTAGTGGTTAGAACATGGGACTCGTGATTGTAGGATTGTGAGTTCAAATCCCCGCTCTGCCATTGTCTTCTCTTTGATAAAAAGACCTTGAGAATAATTTCTGTCGTCTATAAGGTCAGCCACTATGCCTGAAAGATGTAAAATAATGATATAGGTAGTTTTACCCATGGGAAGCCACTTCAGTTCTGAAAACTTTTCTTCCAGCGGGCCTTGCTATTAGAATTACCCCGGCTTTAGCTGAGCTGCCTAGGCGCTCAAGCATTCAAGGAATTTCTTCCTACCGGAAACCCATTCACTTCACTTGGGTAGAGTGCCACACAATGTGGATGTAAAATGTTTCATATGTAATTGGTTATATACATGTACCAGCTTTCCACTATACCAGCAAATAGCTGTCCTGCCAAGTTCCTATGGGATAACAGAAGCATGATGGGAGGGCAGGAGTTTCTGCATTAAAAAAAATGAAGACAAAAATTTACAATTGTGTTCTGCAATCCTACAGCCAACAGTATGTTGTCAAAATACTTAATAGATTATTATTGAGCTTGAATTGAAAGAGCATGTTCTAAGCCTTTGAATGATACATAACTAGTCAAAATTGATCAACAATAATCCATTTAAGTACTTGATTGAACTGAGAAGAAATTCAGTGAGAGCTGTGGATTAGTCAAGCATAATGTGTATACTGTGCAAGTTTGGCGAAACTTCCAAGCAATCTGAAAAAATGGTGTCAAAGAAACTCTTGTAGTATCTCATTGTTTATTTAAACTTACAACTTCAAATTCGGACAGTATAAAGAAGAAATAATCTTGCAAATGAGCTAATGTTTACTTTTTGAAGGCCAAATTACTATTTTGGCTATTTATAGAGAATATTCTTCAGTGAGGTATTGTTGGTTTGTAGGAATCGTTCCTTGAACATTCCTCGACACCTGACAATTAGGAGCTTTAAAAGTTTTCGACAGGTATTTGATTTACCATTTATATTTTTATTCTCATAGTTTACTTAAAGGATATTTTGAATTTATGATGGAATGTACATGTTTTAAATGTAAAAGAATGAACAAATTGAATTGACTGCACAGAGCACTGTATAAGGCCTGTTGGAGCTCAAACTCTGTTAATGATGTTGTGCATTTATTGTTTTCCCTTTTTTTTATGTATCTAGCTGATCGAGAAGTTGGCACTGATGACAAGCTTTTACTTCTAGCGAGGGAAGGGGGCAGTCTGGAAGGTTATGGCTTAAAAAGTAGACAGAAGGTTAGATTTCTTGTGAAAATTAATTATGAAAATGAGAGGAAACTCTATGCTGCAAAGATTGAATAATGACATGATGATGGATGTGGTGATGGTGAAGATGATGATTATGATGATGATGATGATGATGATGGTGATGGTGGTGGTGATGATGATGATGATGATGATTATGGTGGTGATGATGATGATTATGGTGGTGATGGTGAAGATGATGATTATGGTGGTGATGGTGAAGATGATGATGGTGGTGGTGGTGATGATGGTGGTGGTGGTGATGATGATGGTGATGGTGGTGGTGATGATGATGATGATGATGGTGGTGGTGGTGATGATGATGATGGTGGTGGTGGTGGTGGTGGTGGTGGTGATGAAGATGATGATGATGATGGTGGTGGTGGTGGTGGTGGTGGTGGTGGTGATGATGATGATGATGATAGTGGTGGTGGTGGTGATGATGATGATGATTATGGTGGTGATGATGATGATGATGATGGTAGTGGTGGTGGTGGTGGTGATGATGATGATGATTATGGTGGTGATGATGATGATGATGGATATAAAAATGGGAATGATGATGATGATAATGATCTTGGTGATGGATATGATTATGGTGATGATGATGATGATGATGATGGAGAGGAACATGATGACGATAATGTTGATAGCAATAATGACGATGTTGGTGATGACTACCATGATGTAATGATAATGGAAGTGGTGATAATGCTGGAAGCATCAGGTGATGATGATGTGCGTTATTGAATTCTTGCTGGAAAAAAAGATCAAACTTCTGGCTGTAACACCATGCTAGTTGGTCAATATCTCAGCACTTGCATAATTTCTTCCAAAAGCATTTGGCACATATTTTTTCCCATACGTTTAAAGGACCTTGGTATTTATTTTATTGGATTCTGTTCAAACTCATTTTTGTCTCACCTGCGAAGCAAAGTGAGACTATAGGCGCCGCTTTTCTCGACGGCGGCGGCGGCGTCAACATCAAATCTTAACCTGAGGTTAAGTTTTTGAAATGACGTCATAACTTAGAAAGTATATGGACCTAGTTAATAAAACTTGGCCATAAGGTTAATCAAGTATTACTGAACATCCTATTAGAGTTTCATGTCACATGACCAAGGTCAAAGGTCATTTAGGGTCAATGAACTTTGGCCGAATTGGGGGTATCTGTTGAATTACCATCATAACTTTGAAAGTTTATTGGTCTAGTTCATTAAACTTGGACATTAGAGTAATCAAGTATCACTGAACATCCTGTGCGCGTTTCAGGTCACATGACCAAGGTCAAAGGTCAATGAACTTTGGCCGAATTGGGTGTATCTGTTGAATTACCATCATAACTTTGAAAGTTTATGGATCTGATTCATGAAACTTGTACATAAGAGTAATCAAGTATCACTGAACATCCTGTTTGAGTTTCAGGTCACATGATCAAGGTCAAAGGTCATGTAAGGTCAATGAACTTTGGCCATGTTGGGTTTTTTTGTTGAATAACCATCATATCTCTGTAAGTTTATTGGTCTAGTTCATAAAAAAGGGAAATAAGAGTAACCATGTATCACTGAACATCTTGTGCAAGTTAGAGTAGTATTCAAAGTGAGCACTGCTGCTATATTGAACCGCGTGATGCAGGTGAGACGGCCAGAGGCATTCCACTTGTTATTTCATTACCATAACTTGCATGTTTGTTTGATATTCAAGAATTATTTTTGACATATTTCAGGTATTCAATGTCGCTGGTTCCTCTCCTTTTAACTGTTGTACATTCCTCTCATCACAAACCTTGGCCGGAGGAGCAGACGATGGAACTATCTATCTCATTGATGTCAGGAACACAAGGTAGGTTGAAGGTTGTTTAATGAGGAAGTTCAACATGACCAAAACCTTTTTGGAAAAAAACATCTAAAAAAAATAATTCAAAATATTGGTGGGGTTTGAGGAAAATCTATCCAAAAATAAAAAAGTTATTAGAATTTTACATTTTTGATTTGTGACGTCAAATTTTGAATGCTGCTTTTTCTATGAAATTCCACCAATGTAAGTAATCTGTATGATTATTCTGAATATGATATTGTAAAGGATGTCAGTCTATTTATCTTGATGAGTGTGGGTTGAGTAAATCTGTTGGTTGATAAAGAAGTCTTATATCATTAGTTTTGGGGGTGTAACAATTTAAGGTGGGATCGAGGGATCTAATCTTGCTCTGATTGGTCTACAGGTAACTGTCTATCAAACTTTCTCTGGTATAAAGGGGTGTGGTGATGCTATGCGCAAGTGACTGGGGCTTGAAGTGTGAGTCATACTTCTTAGAACTTGTGTTCCTTGAAGTTAGCTGATGTCACTGGGGATTGGTCTTTTTCGGTCAGGGTTTAGCCGTTAAATGGTAATGGGAGTTTTGGAATTCTTAGATGACATTGGGGGAGTTCGTCTAAACAGGTGAAGGTGAATGACTGAGAGTATAACAAGAAGTTAAACTACGTACTATGTAACAATAAATCTGATTCTACACTGGGTGATTTATATTCAAATGTTGTAAAATTCCCAGTGAAAACATAAACTGTCTTTAATAGAAACATCTGTCCTATTGATTTAGACCATGGTGTTAAATGAACATAGTTCCGATACAGGGCCCCGTTAAATTTGAAAAAAGTTACTATAAAGGTAACTTTGCCATCCGATGGTAATTTGAATGGAATCCTTGATTCTGATTGGCTGTTGATCTTCATTAACGTGGCAGTTACCATTGGATGACAAATTTATTTTTTCCATTCAATTCAATTCAGCATTTATTTCCAATTCATTAAAAATACAAGGCATGATCATGTACAAACAAAGAGACAATAAAAATCAAAACATATCATTGAAACATGAATAAATATAGACGAAAGTGATAAAGTATTATTGCCAAATCATTGAAACAGTATAAAAATAAGACGAAAGATAAATGAATGGGAAACAGGAGTGTACTAAAAAGTCAGGAGAAGGCTTGTTAAAACGCACACACCCAAAATAAATTCTTAAAATAATTGTAATATATGGATGCGGCAAGTAGCAATAGAATAAAAACAAATAAAACAGAAACATAAAAAACATCAACAAAAAATAAAACAAAACTTATGGAAAATTATTGTACTGTGAGGATCTTAGTAACTTTGGATCAGTTTATTTTTATATTGCCTTTTAAAAATATTATGAAAGGTAATATTAAATTGTTCAAGATTCAGACTATTCCATATTGTGGGACGGGGCTCAGCCCTAAGAGGAGTCTCCGAACATAGTTTATAGCAAGGGAAAATTCCTTGGGATTCCCCAGGTGTACGTAGAGTTTTTCATCTGTTGTCAAAATTGTTAAGACAATGTGCCGTGTTCTAAAGTCAGGTTTAACTTTAACTCAGGTTTAAAGTTGTGGTTTAGTATGGAGAGCCAATTGAAGCATAAGTCCCTAACTGTAAACATTTAGTTTATTAACTCATATGACACCCAAATTGTTCATAATTGTATGGGAGTGATAACTGAAGTATTTGCTTTATCATGAAAGCAAAAGGAAAAATATTACACAAGAAATATACAATATAAACAATTTTTTTTATTTCTTGGCTTCCCATAATTTTGTACAGGGTTAGACCATGGTCTAAGTTAAACCTGACTTCAGAATACGGGCCAATAAGTTTGACAATATATATATCGTATTCAAATATCATTTGCCAATATTGTTTGTCTTTATACAGTGAGCCACAGTCTGTTATTCACCAGTCTGCGTCCCCAGTGAAGTGCATTATGGGATATCAAGATGGATTCATTGCCGGCACAAGTAAGTTTATAGATGATATTGTATGATACCAAGTATCAAAGCGCAGTTGAGTATATGCACATAGTAACTGCGCTATATAAATGGACATATTGTTATAAAAGGACACATTATTATATTGTTGAAGATTTAACCCAGTCTGTTGTGAAGTTAATTTTGATCGGAAGCAGAATTATATTTGAAAAAAAAATATGATAAATGAATATATTAAAACTGGGGACAGAGCCCCGCAAAGCTTTTGGCAGGTGTTTGCCCCTTGATGCACACTGAATCCAGTGGCGGAATGGTTGAGGGTGATCTATGTGGCCCGTATTCTGAAGACGGGTTTAACTTAAACTCAGGTTTAAAGTTGTGGTTAAAGTATTGAAAGCCAGTTGTTCCATAAATCACTAACAGTAGAGATTTAATATTTCACCTCATTTGGCTCTCAAATCATTAATAGTTGTGTTGGAAGTATTGATGGATTTTTCGATGAATCAGGAAAGAGCACAGTAAACATAAGAAACATACAACTGAATAAAAATTTTGACACTTTTGGCTTCCCATAATGTTAGCGCAGGGTTAGACCATGGTCTAAGTTAAACCTGACTTTAGAATGTGAGGTGAATGCGGCCAACCTGTTGTCATTAAAACCTAGATGACTGACTGACTGGCTTTTCTATGTGGCTCTTGCTTTATTTAATTTTATCTGAAGAATTTTCGAACAGGATGTGGTATAAAACATTTATTAACCACATCATTTTAAGGTCAGGTTAAATCAGCTGTCGTATCCTGGAGAAATAGTAACAGAGTTTTCAAATGCTCGGGTGCTTACTGCAGTATATAATTATTTGCCCCCCCCCCTCCCTTAAAGGAGTCAACATTTATGTGGTTTGAAATTTTATTGTGTGCAATACAGGAAATCTGCTCTTGATTTACATGTGATATTTCCTTCTAATTGACCTCAAGGCCGTCTAATATTACAAAATATATATACCGTCCTCAAAATATGGAAAGGGTCATTCTGTGCAAGGCCAAAAGGATGTTGCCTCTTGTAGTAGCTGTCACATGGCCAACTGGCATTGTGTTTCAAAACTAAAACAAACCAAACCACTTTAAATGCTCACGTTCTGCTTCATATCCAGACATCTTGAGAGTCGTCTCAAGAACTGTGTTTTGATCCTTGATTATGTCAAAGTACTTTTATGTTGAAGTAACACTACCGCGTAATATGAAATTACCTAAGAACTTGCCTTTGTGAAAGAAATTTTTGCACTAATTATGAATTATGAATTAATTGCTTTTAGGGTTTATTGGAAGCTGTTGAATAATAATGATAATAATGATGATGATAATAATAATGATAATAACAGTAATAAAAAAAAATAATAGTAACACTACTACTACTACTAATGATATTAATAATAACTGTTATTTCCCCCAGGGTAGCCACTGTCAGCTCCAGTGGGCCCTGCATAAAATAGTATTATATTATTACCCTTCTCCATTCTCATACATCAAGCACCTGACAAGAAGTTGGACATGGAAACATGTATGCAGAGTTGATTGAAATATTTTGATCAGTTCTTATACTGTCTGATAGAAGTGGGTGAATAATGGGTATTCACATTTCATATCAAATCATTATGAGGTCAAAGTCATGTCGGAATGCTTTTGCTCTGGAATCTGGCAGTGTTATACAACTTGGAATCTGGTTATTTTGATAGATGGATGTTAGAATTTTGAAAAACACACAAAAACCAAAACAAAGTCAAGAATTCATATGTTACCAACCATTAAATGTATTATAAAATTGATTTTTCATTCCATAATCAGCGGAATCTGAAGCAGGTTTAGTATGTCACATCTCTCTTTCCTATCCTTAATTTGCTGTACTGTACAATTTCTCTTGCAAAATAGGTCAACATAGCATGCACTATTTTTTACAGCAGAGGTTGCTTTTTGTCTCACCTGCGAAGCAAAGTGAGACTATAGGCGCCGCTTTTCCGACGGCGGCGGCGTCAACATCAAATCTTAACCTGAGGTTAAGTTTTTGAAATGACGTCATAACTTAGAAAGTATATGGACCTAGTTAATAAAACTTGGCCATAAGGTTAATCAAGTATTACTGAACATCCTATTAGAGTTTCATGTCACATGACCAAGGTCAAAGGTCATTTAGGGTCAATGAACTTAGACCATGTTGGAGGAATCAACATCGAAATCTTAACCTGAGGTTAAGTTTTTGAAATGTCATCATAACTTAGAAAATATATGGACCTAGTTCATGAAACTTGGACATAAGGAAAATCAAGTATCACTAAACATCCTGCATGAGTTTCACGTCACATGACCAAGGTCAAAGGTCATTTAGGGTCAATGAACTTTGGCCGAATTGGGGATATCTGTTGAATTCCCATCATAACTTTGAAAGTTTATGGATCTGATTCATGAAACTTGGACATAATAGTAATCAAGCATCACTGAACATTTTGTGCAAGTTTCAGGTCTCATGATTAAGGTCAAAGGTCATTTAGGGTCAATGAACTTTGGCCGAATCGGTGGTATCTGTTGAATTACCATCATAACTTTGAAAGTTTATTGGTCTAGTTCATTAAACTTGGACATTAGAGTAATCAAGTATCACTGAACATCCTGTGCGCGTTTCAGGTCACATACCAAGGTCAAAGGTCAATGAACTTTGGCCGAATTGGGTGTATCTGTTGAATTACCATCCTAACTTTGAAAGTTTATGGATCTGATTCATGAAACTTGTACATAAGAGTAATCAAGTATCACTGAACATCCTGTGCGAGTTTCAGGTCACATGATCAAGGTCAAAGGTCATGTAAGGTCAATGAACTTTGGCCATGTTGGGGTTTTTTGTTGAATAACCTTCATATCTCTGTAAGTTTATTGGTCTAGTTCATAAAAAGTGGACATAAGAGTAACCATGTATCACTGAACATCTTGTGCGAGTTAGAGTAGTATTCAAAGTCAGCACTGCTGCTATATTGAGCCGCGTGATGCAGGTGAGACGGCCAGAGGCATTCCACTTGTTAAATTTTATGTCAGAGTCAACGGACTAGTGTACATTAAGAAACCTATGTAGAATTACAGATCAACTGGTTGACTGCGCAGAGATCGCTTGAGCCCGCAGCACTGCGGCCCGAAAAAATGTATTCTCCAAATATTGCCGACAATCATTAAAGGGGAAGTTCACTCTGACAAAAAATTTAGTGTAAAAAAGTAGGCAGAAAAAATATCGAGATATATTGGCGAAGGTTTGAGGAAACCCCATCAAAGAATAAAATACTTATTAGAGTTTTAATTATTGGATTTGTGACGTCAAATTTTGAATGCTGCTTTTTCTATGATATTCCACCATTGTGAGTAATCTCAATGATTATTCTGAATATGATATTGTAAATGTTTAAAGCAAATGTTTAAATACAAGAATATGGTATTCAAGTAAAAGGAGAAGTTTATTTTGCATTGTAATTTTTATTTACAATCATCAATCACTCACTCAAAAAAAGAAAAAAAAAGAATATAATTATTGACAAGCAGAAAAATTATACATCTGTTCAGGATACCAGTTCTTTCTTCGAGGTTGAAATTGCCATGTGAGAGTGATCTTTATTTTCAATTCAATTTACTTTTGTCAAGATCATTTAAGTAGATTGACCTTTAATTGCAGCACGTTCTCATGTCAGCATTCTTTAATAAATCAACCCTCAAGGCTACAACTTCTAACATCCTTGTATTGAATATCAAATAGGATGTCAATTCTGTAATTATTAAACAAAATGTAACAAAAACAAGAAAAAATTAACAACCAAAATAGAAAGGCTTTGAGTATCACTTTTATTTGTGGTTACTCTATCAATTTCCTAGTTTCCAAATATTTTTGGTAATTGATTAAAAATCCCCAAATGAAAGTGATACTCTAGTGTTTATATTTTGGTTGTTTTGTTATGGTATTAATTATTTTTCTGTTATTAGCATAGGCAGTTTGATTTTAGATTATCAAAGGGAAATTCCGTGCTTACGTGTATTTTATAATCTTTCTTTGAAAAAAGGACAATAATAGATGACTTCAGTATCACATCATTTCAATTTTTTCACAATTTAGAGGTAATTAACCTTGAAATTTTGTTGGAATGACATTGCAGAGATAGGGTTTTTTTTAACTCGCTCTGAAAATTTGGTTGAAATGACATTGCTAAGATTAGGTTTTTTTTTTAACTTGCTCTGAAATTCAGTCTGCTATTAAGTTTTCAGTTCACATGTATTTTCTTTTCTTTTGTTTCTATTTCACCATTTTGAGGTTATTAATCAGATTTTGGGGTGAAATTGACATTGCAGAGATGTTTTTTTTTTAACCTTTTATATGCAGTGTGCTGTTAAGTCTTAAGTTCTCATAGGCTTCTTTCTTGCATATTGCGGGGTTGAACCATCTATTGTTATTCTTCTGCAATTCATTGTTGATTTATTTATGAATATGAATATCCATCCATTCTTACAGACCAAATAAACTTTGGTTGTGAACCTTTAGCTGTAAAGGATAAATTTAGACATGCACAAAACAAAAAAACTTATCCTATTACCAAATTCCCCAAAAAATAAAGATACAAGTATGTCAGCCTGACGCCAATGGGTGATTTCAAGTTCGGTGTTGGCCTTGGTGTTGGTGTTAGTGTTGAAATTTCGATTGCTTCCCCTAGCTCCAAAACTTATTAAGAGTTTGTAAAACTGATCCAGATCACATTATTGACATCTCTGCAACTAGTGAGTGACTTTTCGGGACCATCCTCATTTTATGTTTGGTGTTATAATCGTGTAAAAATTGACCCAACACCAACACCAAAAGGTCAACACTGAACTTGAAATCACCCAGTGTGCCTAGGTGAATGCCGCCCCCTTGTGGGCATTGTTGAATATGTCTGATTATACCTGGGAATTTTCTTTGAAAGAGCAAAGTAGATAGAAAAACAGATGTGTATCTGTGGGTATGTGCGTTTTCCACACAGTACTCCACAAACTGAAGTCAATCATTTTCACATCGACACATTTTGATTTTTGATTCTGGACAAAGTTAAGACAATAAAAGTTCAAGAGGGTTTTTTTTTAGACCAAGTGAGCTCTGCCATCAAACTCGAGGGCCCAAATTCACAAATGTGGTTTTTAAAAACCCACGGTTGAGTCCATGGTTTATGCAGATTTCCTGTATGAATTATGCTTATTTTACCGCGTACATTAAAAAATGTCCAATGCTGATGCGCGCTTTTGTCACAGCGTGCTGAATTGACACTTATTGCTGTGGTTATCCGTGCGATTTTATTCATGAGTCCACTGTTTTGAATTAACAAGTCCACTCTTGAAACAGTGGACTCATGATTGAAATAGCGTATCTAACCATGGCAACAGGTGTCAATTTGGCACACTGTGACAAAAGTGTGCATCAGGCATTGGACATTTTTATACACGCTCTCGATACGCGCTAAATTAAGCGTAATTTATACAGAAAAGCTGCATAAACCATGGATTCAACAAGAGATGTTTATGCATAATGAGAGATATGTGTCACTAAAAAGTAAATACAAATGTATGTATCGTGCAATCGAGTTTATAATGTAAGGCTGTAATTTGAATTATAAATATGAGACAAATATTATCCTAGACATCTCCAAATGCATGAACCCTTTAACCCTATCTAGGCCGGGGGGGCCCTCGGAGGCCCCCCTCAACGAATTGCGCGATATTTTCGCCGTGCGAAATTTTTTGACCGCGCTGCTCCCGGACTTTTTACTTTCAAGTCTTGCGCAACTTTTGAGACCAATTTTGCGTCACCCGGGTACCTGGTTCCGAAATTACGCAACATTGTGTATGTGCATGTCAGACCGAAAATGGCTCAAAAACGTGATTTCGTGTACAAAGTCAATGCAAATTGTGTTTTCAACCAAAATTCATAAATGTATGATTATTTTTAGTTTTGGTAGTCTAAATGTATTCATTTTATGCTTTTTATGATCACAGAAGAGTCCCCAACAAATTTCATTGAAAAAACAATGAAAAACAAAAGGTCAAAAAACAAAGAAATACATAAGAAATTGCAAAAAACAATATAATACATAAGAAAATGATTTGATATCACAATTTTTTTCATGTACACTTGCTAAGGACAACACAAAGAGTTTCTATACCAAAAATTAGTACATTTGGAGCTTTATTTAGGGAGTTAGAGGAAAAAGTATGATTTCGCATACTAATTACGCATAAATTAGCATAATCACTGAATAGCGATTCGCATGAAATAAATTACTATACAATCTTGTAGCTTATGTCCCAGGCAACCCGCGTGCCAATTTTCGGCGCGATCACGCAGTCGACGGCCGAGATCTTAGGGGGGCCTCCCAGGCCCCCCCCCCCCCCCCGGCCATAGGAACTCCCAAAATACCCCGGCCTAGATAGGGTTAAAGTGATTGGTTAACATTGGTTTGACTTTAAAAAATTTGAGCTAGAAGGTCACACTTGTCACCTGTGTCTGTGATATGTTACAAAAATGAAGCCCAGAAAAAATTGCATTCGAAAATAATTATTAAGTGCTTCAAAAATTAAAATATAAAGTGACCGGAAACACCATCTTAATTTCATTCCATACAATTATGTGTACTATTTAGGCGTCTATAAGACGCCTATTTACAAAATCGGGGTTTGCCTTGTAGTTTTAGCTTTTTATTCTCAATAATGGTTGTTTTTAGGGTTTTTTAGTTCTAATACATGCACTTGTACACATGTTTCATCTTGGTTTGAGAATTTTTTAAATCGGCTGCTCACAAAGTTACACAATACCTTTAACATCAAATTATCTATTAAACCACACATGCTTTTTGATATTAAATTTGAAATCATTTGAAGCTGGCAATCACTACCTTAATGTAAAAAAAAATGATGGTCTTTTAAAGTTACTTGTCATTGCTTGATGCTGCATCCTTGATGTTTGCTGAACACAATGGAAACCTCACTTTTATGTTCTGTTTTCTAAGGCAGCATTTTCTTGTGATTTGAGAAATGAAACTAGAGCGAGAGAATCACTTCTGTTTTAAGACCTTGACAAACCCAGTTTCAGATATTTGAATGAAAAAGAACTTGCTCTTTCTTGAGAGTAAGGTCACTCAAATCGTGACTATTGATGAGGAAGTACATGTAAGAAGGGCACTGGAGATGCCAAAATCTACTTCAGATTTAATGGTAAATGGATGTAGTTGCAGTAAATAATTATTTCATGAGAAAGTCTTTATAAAAATCAAGGTAAATTGTCACTCTTTTATTGTAGATCTAGATTTAAGATTGAATTATCTTTGAGAAATCACTCAATCTTAGCTGAAAACTGACAACTCTTACGATCAATAACACACAAAAGCATATATGTGGGAGAGTGTAATAATATTGCTCGGAAAAAGGAATTCTGTGTTTATCTTGGCCAATTTTTTTAATTCATACATACACAAACACTAGGGTGGTTGCTTTTTTTAAATAGTGTTCATAGTCATTTTTGAGATCATTACCACAACTGGCAATTCTCTTTAACCATTGCTAAAGAAACAAGATTGTTACATTTGTGAGCACTTGTTATACATGGATGAGTTCTTCTGCGACCACTTACTATTTTATGAGGTCTACTAACAAGGTCTAATACCCTTTTTACACAGGCTAAAATTTCCTTAACCCTGTACTATAGGTGGGGCTAAATGGCAATTTAGCCCCACCTATAGTACGGGGTTAAGCTTAGCCCACTTTCTTTTTACACAGCATTTTTGCAAAGTTGGCTAACCCCACTATAGTACAGGATTATTTGGCCCTGCAAGAAAGCAGGGTTATCCCACCAATTTCGGTGCTAAGAGCAATAGTACGGGGTTAAGATCGCATGAGTAAAACGAAAGTGGGCTAAGCTTTACCCCGTACTATAGGTGGGGCTAAATGGCAATTTGGCCCCACCTATAGTACGGGGTTAAGGAAATTGTAGCGTGTGTAAAAAGTGTACGAGTGAAGTACTTGTACTACGAATGATCGACAAAAACCACTAGTCCGGGGTTAGCGAGTTTCGTGTGTGAAAAGCAAGCATTCCTTATCCGGGGTTAGCAATAACAATTTGGCATGTGTGAAAAGGAAAAAAAATAGTACGGGGTTAAGGATAGTACGGGGTTAGCGATAGTCCGGGGTTAAGAAAATCATGTGTAAAAAGGGCATAATAAACAATATCAGTTTCCATCAAATACTATTTCCCATTGAAACAATGTGTTACAGGAACCTGTCGAGGGGGGGGGGTGTTTCAAAAAGAATAGAGTGACCCAGAGACACAGTTCTCATTACCGTCCTAAAACTAGTTTACAGGGGAGCGTTTCATCAACATTTTTATCTGACAAGTGGTCAGATCTAACAGCTTTCCCTGATTCTGACGGGCTGAGAAGTGCTGTTACTATGGTAACTGTTGGATTAAACAGGACTTGTCGGATAAAATCCTTTCATGACACGCTCCCCTGTAAACTAGTTTAACATGTAATGAGAACGGTCGAAGCAGTCTTGGAAGCGATCTTTCAAACTGGTTCAGAAAACCACCTCGCGATGTAGTACAGTGGTTTTTTAAGATCGCTTTGCCTCATTAAACTGGTTTTAGCGAGCATGAACATTCTTTAGGAAGTGATCTTCGCACATTTCGAGCACGCTACTCCAACACTCTGTAGTGGAATGCCCATGCTGCGGTTTCAAATTTTGCGCGAAACATTTTAAATCATTGAGAGTGTTCCCATAGCAACAAGGCCACTTTACGGGAAGTGGTTTTGAAAACCACTTTTTGCTGGTCAAATGGGAATGCTACCAAAGTGATCTTCCAAACTGGTTTCCTGAACCGACTTCCAGTAAACTAGTCTTAGAAAGTATACCGGTAATGAGTACGGTGTCAGAGTTGCTGTTAAAATCTATGTTGCCTTCGGTATAAGCAGCATCACCCCTTTAGTCAGGTCTCTTGAAAGACCACTTTTCTTGTATCCCATAGATGGTCTTTTATACATATTTCACTGTCTGTACGAGACCACTTGCTAATAAAGATTTAGGGGGGTCCAGCAAAATTTTGACAAGCAAAAAAAAGGTTGTCAATAAAAAAATTTAGGGGGGACAGGTCCCCCCATCTGCCACCTATGGTCTATAAAGACCACTTTCCATATCTCCTATATACAGGTTTCATTTTATTACGTGAACCTTTATATATAGACACCGCCTGCTTAAAAAGACCTCTTTTCTTCTCCATTGCGTGATCTTAATACACAGGTTTCATTGTATTATCATACATAAGCTTTATTGCTTTTGTTGCTTCAAATGCAAGAGAGGGAATGATAGTGGGATATTAGGGGATAGAAGAATATTAGGAGATAGTGGAAAGTGAAAGAGAACTTAAAAGAAAGGAGGTGATGGTGTAGCAAGAAGAATAGAAAGATTGATAGAAGGTAGAAAAGGAGCAGAATAGGAAAGAGGATGAAGGAATTCATATCAAAAATGGAATAATTGTTCTCGAAGTAAAAGTTTGAATACCGAGCAGTGCTGCATTTGGTATCCAACACACTTCCCCGGGTATTACTATTATACTGCATCTGTAGAAAACTTGTCATAACATAATCAATATTTGATCACTTATTTCATACAAAGGACATCCCTTGTGAAGGGTGATTGATAATTATGGTCGTCCCTACGAAAGGGAACACTCGTGGGTGTTGGCATGGCCTTGTGCCGTGCAAGATGTCCCTGGATAATGATGGAAAACCGGAGATACTTTGGCACTATGCTGTCGCGATTTTGGGATATGTTTGAAAAGATGGAGTTTTTGAGGCCATGGGTAGATGGAGAGATGAATAATACATTGTGTGTAGATGATATATGCGATAGTGAGGCAGAAAGAGTAAGATAAAGAACAAAGACAAAAATAATGGAAGGCTTGACTACAGTAACTGCTACTGACTTCTTTGCGGTAAATTTCATCTCTGGATAGATGGATTTTTTTTTTACAGTGATGCACAGGAATACAGAGGGCTGGATGCACTACAATCTCACATTCAATTTGTGATTGATCTCAAAATTAGTTAAGGTTAAAAGATGATGATGATGAGGAGCAGGGTGATAATGATGCTGATGATGATGCTTTTGATGATGATGATGAGGATGATGATGATAAAGGTGAGGATGATGATGATGCTGATGGTGATGATGATGCTTTTGATGATGATGATGAGGATGATGATGAAGATGATAATGGTGAGGATGATGCTTTTGATGATGATGATGATAATGGTGAGGATGATGGTGATGATGATGATGACGATGATGATGATGATGATGATGAGGGTAATGAGGATGATGATGAGGGTGATGATGGTGATGATGAGGGTGATGATGGTGATGATGATGATGAGGGTAATAAGATGATGATGATGGTGATGATGATGATGGTGATGATGATGATGCTAATGATGCTGATGATGATGGTGATGATGATGCTTTTGATGATGATGATGAAGATGATGATGATAATGATGATGGTGATGATGATGCTAATGGAGATGATGGTGATGATGATAATCCACACAGGTATATCATGTTTACTAATAACATCTTGCACTACTACTCAAAACAGATTATTCTTATCCTGTATCATTCATTAAGTGTTGGCCAGCCTCCATTCCTTTATAATTAAGAAAACAAGGACTTTTAAATGCTACTTTATTATTATTATTTCAAAAACAAAAAAAAATACTCAAAACCCATTTCCAGGATCTATTAAGAGATATAGATGAATCAGAGTTTTTTTTGCACCTGTATAGCGGAGCGTGTTTCACCGTGATTAAGACAATTAGAACACCGCGCTAAAGCGTGAAAAAGGTAACGATGAGCCCCCGCTCCCTGGGGGAAGTGCAAAATGGCCAGAGAATCGGTCAGGGTCGTTTGTTTCAAACTGACCAGCGGTCAAGTGGGGTAATTCCATTAGTGAAAAAAAACGTAGCCTTCCATTTCTTGTGTCCGCTCTCTACTTTGCATGTTGTCATTACTCAATCTATTATTGCATCACTGGCTTTGGCCTAATTCAATGCTAGGATTGAATTTCATTATGTACATATACATCAGTCCTTGCTCGCGTGGGTTTTTCACAATATTTCCGCATCATATTTGGTGTTATTTCCTAGATGGCAAAGAGAATTGAATTTGACCAGAGATGTAATCCATAGCAGATTGTTATTTTATTATCCTTCATTACAATGACTACTTCTATCACATTTCATATATTATTCTACATTTTCTCGACTGTATATCCTTTTCTGTTCATGTCACAATTTCTTCTTGTACATGTAGTCACGATTTGAGTGACCTTACTTTAAAGAAAGAGCAAGTTCTTTTTCATTCAGTTGCTTTTCTTTCTTTTGATGTTGCATAATAAGAAATTTTAATATTCTTTTAAATTATTTATTTTCAATATTTGATGATATCGTGTGTGAGGAGTACAGCACTAAAATTCTTTGATACTACGGGTGATTGGCAGATTGTTTGGGGAGAGGAAACGGTGAGGAAGAAAGAAAGGAAGGAAGGAAGGGAGGAAGGAAGGAAAAGGAAGAAGGGAGAGAAAGAAAGAAAGAAAGAAAGAAGGGAGAGAAAGAAAGAAGGGAGAGAAAGAAAGAAAGAAAGGAAGAAGGGAGAGAAAGAAAGAAGGGAAGAAGGTAGAGAAAGAAAGGAAGAAGGGAGAGAAAGAAAGAAGGGAAGAAGGTAGAGAAAGAAAGAAAGAAGGGAGAGAAAGAAAGAAGGGAAGAAGGTAGAGAAAGAAAGGAAGAAGGGAGAGAAAGAAAGAAGGGAAGAAGGTAGAGAAAGAAAGAAAGAAGGGAGAGAAAGAAAGAAGGGAAGAAGGTAGAGAAAGAAAGGAAGAAGGGAGAGAAAGAAAGAAATAAAAGGAAGAAGGGAGAGAAAGAAATGAAGGAAGGAAGGAAGAAAGAAAGAAGGGAGAGAAAGAAAGAAGGGAAGAAGGTAGAGAAAGAAAGAAAGAAAGGAAGAAGGGAGAGAAAGAAAGAAGGGAAGAAGGGAAAGAAAGAAAGAAAGAAGGGAGAGAAAGAAAGAAGGGAAGAAGGTAGAGAAAGAAAGAAGGGAAGAAGGTAGAGAAAGAAAGGAAGAAGGGAGAGAAAGAAAGAAGGGAAGAAGGTAGAGAAAGAAACAAAGAAGGGAGAGAAAGAAAGAAGGGAAGAAGGTAGAGAAAGAAAGGAAGAAGGGTGAGAAAGAAAGAAGGGAAGAAGGTAGAGAAAGAAAGAAAGAAGGGAGAGAAAGAAAGAAGGGAAGAAGGTAGAGAAAGAAAGGAAGAAGGGAGAGAAAGAAAGAAAGAAATAAAAGGAAGAAGGGAGAGAAAGAAATGAAGGAAGGAAGGAAGAAAGAAAGAAAGAGAGAAAGAAAGAGAAAGAAAGAAAGAAGGGAAGAAGGTAGAGAAAGAAAGGAAGAAGGGAGAGAAAGAAAGAAGGGAAGAAGGTAGAGAAAGAAAGGAAGAAGGGAGAGAAAGAAAGAAGGGAAGAAGGTAGAGAAAGAAAGAAAGAAAGAAAGAAGGGAGAGAAAGAAAGAAGGGAAGAAGGTAGAGAAAGAAAGGAAGAAGGGAGAGAAAGAAAGAAAGAAAGAAAGGAAGAAGGGAGAGAAAGAAAGAAGGGAAGAAGGTAGAGAAAGAAAGGAAGAAGGGAGAGAAAGAAAGAAGGGAAGAAGGTAGAGAAAGAAAGAAAGGAGAGAAAGAAAGAAGGGAAGAAGGTAGAGAAAGAAAGGAAGAAGGGAGAGAAAGGAAGAAGGTAGAGAAAGAAAGAAAGAAGGGATAGAAAGAAAGAAGGGAAGAAGGTAGAGAAAGAAAGGAAGAAGGGAGAGAAAGAAAGAAATAAAAGGAAGAAGGGAGAGAAAGAAATGAAGGAAGGAAGGAAGGAAGAAAGAAAGAAAGAAAGAAAGAGAGAAAGAAAGAAAGAAAGAAAGAAAGAAAAGGAAGAAGGGAGAGAAAGAAAAAAAGGAAGAAGGGAGAGAAAGAAAGAAAGAAAAGGAAGAAGGGAGAAAGGAAGGAAGGAAGGAAGGGAGAGAGAGAGAGAGTGTTAGAGGAAAGAGAAATACAGACAAATGGAGAGAGAGAGACAGACACAGTGAGACATAGAAAGAGGGATTACCATTTTTAAATTGTATTTGTATCATTGGACATAATATCCGTTTACCGCTAGATCAATAGTTTCATATCAGATGCTGATAGCAATAATAAATAAATATAAAGATAAATTATAATCAAAGTGATTGTTTAATATTGGTTTGACTTTTTAAAAATCTGAGCTAGAAGGTCACACTTGTCACCTGTGTCTAGGAAATGTTACAAAAATGAAGCCCAGAAAAAATTGCGTTCGAAAATAATTATTTAGTGCTTCAAAAATTGAAATATAAAGTGACTGGAAACACCATCTTAATTTCATCCAATACACTTATGTGTACTATTTAGGCGTCTATAAGACGCCTATTTACAAAATCGGGGTTTGCCTTGTAGTTTTAGCTTTTCATTCTCAATAATGGTTGTTTTCAGGGTTTATTAGTTCTAATACATGCACTGGTACACATGTTTCATCTTGGTTTGAGAATTTTTTAAATCAGCTGCTCACAAAGTTACACAATACCTTTAAAGGTCATATATCAAGCAAATGTAATGAAAAACGGTGATTATGGCTGATGTGAATGAACCCTACTGAGTGCATCAATGTTCCATAACTCTCGTTGATTCAAGATTGCAGGCATGATGGGTCTAATTAAACAATGTGATTCAAAACGCTGATTATTGCTGATGTGAACGCACCCTACTGATTACATCAATGCCCCAGAATCCGGGTTGATTCAAGAAAGCAGGCGCGGTGGGTCTAATTAAACAACAATGTGATTCAAAACGCTGAGATTGGCTGATGTGAACACACCCTACTGATTACATCAGTGCCCCAGATCTGGTAAATTCAAGATTGTAGGCTGGGTGGGTCTAATTAAACAAGCACCGACTGCGGCTCTTGACTCTAGAAAGCCTTAGCCATGGGAAATTGGTCATGAATGTAGGGTAGGCAAATGTTTACCCTGAAGCAGGAGACATTAAGTCTTTGACGACCAAGATAGATTAGGTGCCTTTAGACTGACTCGATTGCCAGAATTCATTGATTCAGGCCTCAATTTTTCTGCATTTAGACCTATCTGAATCAGAGTCTCAAAGTTATGAGCTTGTGCATTTTGGTCCTCCTACCCTGAAAAGCAGACAAGGCCTGCACCTAACATGCTGGGACTGGGTCAGTTCTAGTAATTTTCTAGACTTTGCAAATAATCCATGTAAAGATTATCAATTTAACAGAAGCATGTTTTTTCTGTCAGAAATATTATTAGTAATTTGCTTTCACTTGGGCAAAAATCTTTTGTTAATCTTTTTTTTCCGGGTGGGGGGAGAAGGGTGGATCGATGTAAATTTCCCAATCCAGCCAGGGTACTAATTTGCACATTTCAGGGGACAGACACATGTGAAGAAGAACCGTAAATCCGGAATATGCATCTTCACCAACATGGAAATGTTTCAAGTTCTAATTTGTACTTTAAGTGTTAATCAAAACTTCCTGCAGGCATACATTGAGTTGATTAGAATCAATTTTAGTTTCTTAGCGATACGGGGCAGCTCACTGCCAGTGCCCCTTAGCTCAAAACATTTAACAAATTGCTGCTAAGGGGTTAATATGTAACATATTTTTTTTTTAAAGAAAGAACAAAACCCTTGAAGTCAAGTTACTTTATGCACAAGTAAAATGATCTTGGAAGAAGAAATTGTCACTTATTACTGTGCAACACTTTTCATTTAAAAAAAAGCATTTCTTATTTGCAATTCTTGCTAAGTGCTTTGGCTTGTCCTGGCTGTTTGACTTTGAACGAAGGAAATGAGTTGTTTAGGAATGAAAAAGAGGTTGAGTCCATCTTGGGAGGGGAGGATGGGTAAGCGGAGGCTGTGTAAATTAGACAGATCGAGGGTATGCAAATAGGGCGAGGGTGCGGCGAGAACGGGGACGGCCCAATTTCAGAATCCATACGGGAGGTTCTCGAGAGAAACTGTGTACCAATCAGGTTGTGTTCTCACTGGAGAATCTTAAAGGTCAAGTCCACCTCTTCCCCCTCCCCCACCTGATATAAAAAAATAGACAAATCTCTTGTTTTTGGTGAAAAATTGGTGTATCTTGTGAAAGTGCGGAGCATATCCATGGGAGAGACCCCACAGAGTAAACATTAATCTGGCTCATAAAAGATTTGAAAAATAACACCCTTACACAAAGTTGATTTAAATATATAAAAAAAAAATTGATCAAGTTTAACACGGAATATGTAATCAAACTCAGATGTAAAATTAGAAGATTTAAAGTTTTGTGTTGACAATTTTTTTCAATTTGAAATTTCCCTTTTTAGCCTTTATAATTCTTTTTGGGGGTTGGTGCACAAGGTTGGTGGCTCTGTTTATAATATTTTAATATAAAGTTTTCTTTTAGAGTGTTTTTTTTTCGCATCATGACGTGAAAATCTGTCCTCCAATAGAGTATGATCATAGTTTGATTCCTATGGAAAATGTTAGTTCATTATTATAATACTTCATTATGATATAGGTGGTAATCCTATACAGAGTATATACAAACTAAAGTAAGTGATACATTGAAATGTTACAAACTGTTGGCCTATCTGTCTAATATGGCAATGGAGCGGGAGGGGGGACGTAACGTTTGCTGAATATGTTTGATAATTACAATTCATCCAGTTCATGACTAAATTCATTCCTCAAGTTATTTACACAGATGCAAAACTTGGCACATGTTTTTCCACTCCAATAATTTTATTTTGATAACATGATCGGGGCCCACGTACTCCACGAGTCATGTTGTTTCTGCTCTAATAGACATGATGGTTTGACGATGATCTTAGTAATTTCATCATGACTGAATCACTTAGACCATAACCTTGATCATGCCATTGACATACAGTTTATTCATGTTAGTAGATTCTTCCTTGTATCATATTTTAGTTGGCACAAACAAACTTTTCTATTAGGATGAAAATTTCACACAAAAATTTCGAGGATTCACTTTATATTCATGCTTTATGTTTTATTAATTTGTTTTAATATTAAATCATGATTAAATCTTTCTCTTCCTTTCCATTTTTCTTCTGTACACATGTACATGTATGTCTTTTTGAAAAATAAATATGACCAGTAATAATAATAACGACGTATTTACCCAGGGTAGCCACTTGAGTTCCGAAAACTGTTCTCCCAGCGAGCCGTGCTATTATTATTGACCCGGGTTTAGTATGCAGTATGCAATGGGGGAATCAGTGATATCAGAAAGCTGATATTCCTTTTGTATGTTTGCAATGTCAAACCTTCCATTTTCATACATTGTAAAATGTTAAAAACAGTCAGTGTTGAGAGGACAGCGCTTTCAACCGCACCAAGTGTTAAAACAAATTATTTGTCATAGCACTGATTTGTCAAGTTAGCTTTTTATTGTTTTTAAAAGTCGAGGAAGGTCCAGATATCAACATAAAAAAACTTAATTACATTATGATTTTGAATTTACATAATGATGTAATAAACTGATATCAACCAAAAGTTTAAGATTTTGAAGTAAAAGACAATTTTGAAACTATGAGTCTTTATTATTAAACAGACTAGAATTTCAGAACACTGGGTAAAGGTCAAAGGTCATTTCAGATCAATTAACTTGGATAAGAATTCATATTTTCATTATTTTAAAATGCTCAATCAAAATTAAACTAAAAATATGTTTTTTTTTTTGTTATTACAGATTACATGCAGGCAAAATAAGTTTAAGATCAGGTATGCGTGAGATGTCATGTGACTCGGCATGAGATCACAGTCTTTATGTGTAATGTATACAGGAATAGACTGTGATTATACATGCATGAGAATAAGATTTAAAGTGGAAGTTATTAGAATGTTAAGTTATGGATTTGTGATGTCATAAACGAGCAGCTGCCCCATATTTTACGTAATATAAAATGCATGAATTTCATTTTTAAATGGTTCCTGATGACTTATTTTTATTTGATTTTCATGATCGGGTGGAAATGATTTGTCTATCGATATACAAAAGGTAAAGTAAAAAAACATTTTCAATTTTCTGAGAAAATGTTACTTCATTGAATTTTTTCCATTTGCTATGTAGGAATGCTGCTCGCATATGACATCACAGATCAATAAATTAACATTCTAATAACTTTTTTAAAGATTCTTTGTTGGATTTATCTCAAACCTTTGGCAATATTTTTTTGTTTGCTATTTTTACAATAAACTTTTTGTCAGGGTGACCTTCCCCCTTCAGGGGATGAGCAAGAGTCAGAAGGTGGCAGGGTGCTACATAAGCACTTGCCCGATTGCCCGGGGCAAGTAAAAGTTAGATTCGGGCAAGTGTTTTGAAGTAAAGACCAAAACTACTTGCCCGAATTGGGCAAGCAAAATTCTCACAGTAGAAAGACCAAAATGAAGGTTGATATGATATGATATTTTGGTCATGGCAGGTAGATCAGTTTATGTCAGAGAGAATAGGTCAGTGGATTATAAAACCGCGAAACTTTCTTTTGAAGAGGTAAAAAAAAAATTTCATGGATTTTTTTCGGGCAAGTGAAATAGATTTTGGGGCAAGTATATTCCAACTATTTTAAAATTTACTTGCCCAACTGGGCAAGTGCTTCTAAAAAGTTATGTAGCACCCTGGGTGGGATTGTAATTTGTTTTCAAAGTCAGCATTGCTGCTGTATTGAATTGCGCAATGCAGGCGGGACTGCCAGGGGCAATCCACCTGTCCAACATGACCCTGTGATTGCAAGGCAAGAGTCAGAACCACTACACCACGGTTCTTCCACATGCACATGTATATGTATGGTATGTGATGTTTTGAAAAGACATGTAAAATCATTTTGAATATTTTGAGGAAATGACTTTGTATGGAATTTCTGTCACATGATAGAAGGGGAAGAGCTCTGTTAATATGTGACATCTCAAAATTGAAGCCTTACAAATCCATTATACTTCATTGATATTTCTTTAATTATCTGTTTTAGCATTGAAACCAACTCGCGTTCAAGATGAGCTACCAGTCATTCTGATTCTAAATCTGATGTTGGTGGCTGATTTTTTTTTCTCTCTAAATGATCAAGAAAACAAAGATTGAGAGAAACCAATGTTAAGGAGATTGCAATTTTTTTTTGGAACTAGGTTTATAGTTTGTAGTGAATTTTAAGGCTGTGGTTTGAGTGATCGTTCACAGGAATTTTGCTGGAATGTACCATCGATCAAGTAGTGGTTACACTGGAGCATGTGCTGCCCTGCATCATTGTTGCTATATTAGGCAAGTTCCTATGTTATCTTGAAGTCGAGACACATTCTGCAATGTTGTCTGTTACATGTCATGCCTCTAGACATGATACCTTGATGAACAGACACCTGCTCCTAGCAAGCTGGCTGAACACCTGATACTACGACCACCAATATAGAAACAAAGGATAGGGGCTTTTAGAGGGCTCCCTCGCCTTCCAACGACATACTTAATCAACCCAACAAATTACAGACATTCCTTGCCTGCCATTGAGCAACGGTTTTGACAGGAAACCTGGGCTCCCTTCCAACGCAGGGTGACAGCGTTTTCATTTGCACGGCATACAGCCTGCAAACAAACACGTCTCCACTGCGAGCCCTCTCGATTATAAATAGATAATAAACAAAAGCCAAGAACACGGCTTCTTGTTCATCACGATAGCCTGGCTTTTTTTTTGTAATTTCATGAGTTTCTGGAACTAGGACATCAAGGACACGTGGCAAATGATAAGATCCAATGCGTTAATGACTTGAAACCTTTGCCAATTGCAGGGAGGACTGTGCCAGCATGTAGCCTTACGCCAAGGCCTCTTTGGATATTTTTAGGGCAAGTCCATCAAAGCAGTAATGGTGGCTTTGTGTTTTGCATGAGGAAAGAGGGCACGTTCGTGTTGGAAAATGCATGAGTTGCAACCACATTTAACCATTCATTTGAATGGCATGAGAACAAATAATGTCACATGACATACCAACCTTCCCCTTTGAGGGACTGTTAAAAGCCTGGTATGTCATACTGTGATGAAAATATATTTTACAGATAATCAGCATTAACTTTATTCAGATGTAGAGCTCTTTTAAATCTAAATTGCTGCAGATTTCAATTTGATTCAAATTCAAATTTATTTCCACATATTGAGTAAAAAAATGAATATCAATACAGTCAATACATATGGTTATATAAAATGAAAGTGGAAAATATATGCAGATCACCATTTTTTGACCCAAGCAAAAAAAAATATTCATGGCGAACAGGTAACTCAGTCAGTAGAGCAAGGGTTTTAGATATCCTCATTGCCAGGTCCCTCGGAGAAGAATTAAAACCTTCAGTCCCCTGGTTGCTAGCTTACAAACATTCATACATTCTTATCAATCAGTTTTTAAAAAATCACCTTCACCAAAATTATGTCGGTGTGCAACATTGCAAAAAAAATCTACCTTGAAGGAAGAAGTCCCGTAATAGATTGAGATCTCATTTGCGTTTTTAGCATCCGTTATTATGGAGAATCGCATTTCAAATGACCCTTTTCAGCAGGACATGTTTGTCTCTTGAAAGACATTTTGTTTTCTTGGCATTGATATTTCCCTTAAATGCAAACATGGTTTTTGAAAACCATGACACCGTTCTCAATACCTTCCTAAAACTGGTTTACTTGAAACCAGTTAAGTGGAAGCTAGTGTAATGTGTAATGAGAACGGACGAAGCAATCTTCCAAACCGGTTTATAAAACCACCTCGCAATGTAGTTTTCATGATCCCTTTGCCTCATTAAACTGGTTTTAGCGTGAGGACACAACCGTTCTTCAGGAAGTTATCTGAGCACGCTACTCCACACGACATGGGTAGAATGCCTACGCCGTGGTTTTGAATTTCGCGCAAAACGTGTCACCCCACTGAGAGCGTTTCCATAGCAACAAGATCGCTTTAAGTGAAGTGATTTTGAAAACCACTTTCGTGTGATGAAATGGGAACGCTAGCAAAGCGAACTGGTTTCCAGTGAGAACAGTGTCTATGATTCTAGGGTAAAGAATTATTTATGGAATACAGCCCTGATTGTTTTGTTCTATAATGATTCTGCAGTTTTAATGACAAAACATTATTTTCATGGTTTATGCCCAGTATTATTGTAAAAATATTTCAGAAGTCAGTGAATCGACTCCAGATTAGTTTACATGTCAATCAAATTTATGTTGATGGTTAATTATATGATCCTAGTTTTATTTTGATTTTAGAAAATGGAAAGGAATGCTGGTGTTTTTGGTTCCTAAATATTTGTGGTTTGGTTTCAAAACTTGTAAAACATGCAATAGATATTCTAGCTTGATATGATGACATGTAAATTCTTAACAATGATAGTCTTACTTCTTTAAATGGGAATCATATTTTTTTCCATGATAATTGTGGTTGACCTTAATCCATATTTTGATGTTTTTAGCATTCCATTCCATATTCTTGTATGTCCATATATTTGAATGTGAATTTGAGAGTTACCATTCTTTATCTTTCGTCTGGGGAGTTTAAGCTAACTAAATTTATCTAGATCATATTGCATTGAAATATGGAAGCTCTTTCAGTGACGATGGAATTATTGTCCTTTCTTCCCAGTTATTACATCATAGCTGATAAATATAGATTTAAAGGGCAGAGCCTTCCCCTCTAGAAATATACATAATTTTAATATTGATAGTGATGATGATGATAATTATGATGTTGATGATGTGGTGGTAATGATGATGATGATGATGATGATGATGATGGTGATGGTGATGGTGATGATGATTGATACCGATAGTGGTAATGATGATGATTCTATGATAATAGAAACTATAATAATTACGATGATGATCAAAAACAAAGCAACATATTTCTTCAAAGAATGAAAGTTGAGAACAAATAACAAAATCCAGAAAAATAAATTGTTAAGTATGGTCTATAGAATTTGTAAAACAAAAGCATTGTAACTAAAGAAATTATAATGGAATAATAAAAATAAAGATAATAAAATGAAGGTAATAGAATTAAATGAAGAAAGCAAAAAGTAAACCACAACAAGCAAAGAAATATTAAATAAAAAGTCAAAACTGTATACATATATTTGCCTACCAAACCAAAATTATCTCTTGATATATATATGTGATAAAGAAACAATGAAAATACGAGAATGATCTCTTTTCATCACATACTCTCCTTGTCTATGTTGCTCAACACACAGTTGCAGATAAGATAATTCATTCCAACTGGAATATTCTACCTTTCATTTTATACACATTTGGTATTATCCTTTTAAAATACTGACTCAATTAACTTAATATCCTGCCTGGATCTATCAAAAAGCCAAGTTTATTGAAGAAAGATTGGAATTTTACCAAAAAGACTCTTATTTGATCTTTGATATCAGATAATATCCATGCATATGTCACTTCTAATGATTTTTAGATCTTGGAATTAGACAGAAGGTACATTTTGTAACATTTTCTTGTCTATTTTTGTCATTCATCTTTTTATACATGTAAGCTATGCTCTTTCATATTATTTTTCCTGGTAGCAGAGAGGTAGCAAAGTTTTATTTTCTGATTTTAAAACATCTTGTGATAGCCAAAAATACAACTTTCAGATAAAGTTATTATGGTTACTATTACTAACTATATAAAGTGTCTAAGTCATTTTGGAAATGATTTCCTTTATATCAATTTACATGTATTAACCAGATGAATAATGAATAAGGACATTTTTTTACACAGTGATGATAAATAAACCTTTCCATATCTTTGTTATTGTTTTTTTGCCTGTATCTGCCAAGAGAAGTGGAATGATTTTGACAGAGGGCGGGTTAACAAAGAAAAAAAAAAATCACAACGAGATTTAATTTTTACGAGTGTTTGTACACATTTACAAAAAAAATTGGGGACGGCTGAAGCCCCCTCCACCCCCTGCAGTTCTATGCCCCCTTCTGTTGTGTTTTGTGAGCACTTCAAAGAAAAAATATATGATATGATTTATCATACACTGAATAACTTGATGTAATGATTCAATGATACTTTCACTCTATAGGTGGTTTCAAACCGCCTCGATCACAAGAATCCCCGTTAAATTACGAGAACTTTTTTGGGCTAAAAAATACCCATTAATTATTCCTGCATTCACACCGCCCTGAAACATACCCTTTTGGGATAAGTTCCTGAAGTTACGAGCATGCGCAGTATGGTCTGATAAGCAGGCAAGGCGCGAGATTCAAAATCACTAGCCCAGCAGCCACCCACGCCGCCGCGCCCAACGACACGCTGGGCTAAAAGTTCCCGTAATTTGCTTTCACATTGCCAAAATACCTGCGACCTTGGAAAAATCCCCGCGAAAGTTCTCGTAATTTCGCCAAGTACCTACTATTTAGCAGGTATTTTCTTTCGGGGAGATTACGCGTAGTTTGCTTTCACATTACCAAAATACCTGGTATTTTCTGATCGGGGTAAATTTCCCGATCAGAGAATACCTGGAACTGACGAACTTCGAGGCGGTCTGAATCACCACCTATCATGTATTGTTTTCTGTTTTTACTTTGTTTTGTTACATACATACATTGAATTGCTATTGATGTATAGTTATTTGTTAAACTGCAGGGCGCCTTTGGAAGGCAGGTTTGCATAACTGAATAGGCCTATCCTGCAGTATGAAATAAAGAAAACAAATAGAATAAATGAATGAATAAATGATAGAGTTAATATTGTTTTCAAAACATTATGGTAAACATATTTTGATTAGAACCCAGCATGGATATCCATATACCCACTCAACATATGCAGTGCTCAACAAATTTCTTATTAAAAAAACTATTAATTTACTTCATGATTCTGCAATCATTCACAAGGTGGTTTCAGACCGCCTCGAAGTTCGTCAGTTCCAGGTATTCTCTGATCGGGAAATTTACCCCGATCAGAAAATACCAGGTATTTTGGTAATGTGAAAGCAAACTACGCGTAATATCCCCGAAAGAAAATACCCGCTAAATAGTAGGTACTTGGCGAAATTACGAGAACTTTCGCGGGGATTTTTCCAAGGTCGCAGGTATTTTGGTGATGTGAAAGCAAATTACGGGAAATTTAGCCCAGCGTGTCGTTGGGTGCGGCGCCGTGGGTGGCTGCTGGGCTAGTGATTTTGAATATCGCGCCTTGCCTGCTTATCATACCATACTGCGCATGCTCGTAACTTCAGGAACTTATCCCGAAGGGGGTATGCTTCAGGGCGGTGTGAATGCAGGAATAATCAATGGGTATTTTTCAGCCTAAAAAAGTTCTCGTAATTTAACGGGGATTCTTGTGATCGAGGCGGTTTGAAACCACCTATAATTATATTTTATACAACACAATTATTTCATTTTGAGGAGGGAATGGGTTACTCTCATCCCCACCAAATGAAGGTTCAAGGGGGTATTCAAATTGGCGTAGATTGGGCGGTCGGTTCATCCATTAAAAATGTTGCATAATGGAAATACTTCATGTTTGGCCCAATGCTCATCAGACTTGGTACACACATTGGTGTTTGGATGAAGATGTGCAAGACATTTTTGCAATGGCATATTATGGCCAGTAAGGTGGCAGTTCCTTTTATTGTAATGACTCAGAGAACAAATTTCACAGACCAAACTACTTCCTCAGTTTTTGCCCAGTGCCCGAAATACTTGACATATACATTGGTCTTGGAGTAGAAACATGGAAAGCACATTTTTTGCTATTATGCTTTTCACACTGCAATTTTTCCTTAACCCCAGGAAATTGGTGGGGCCAAGGGGGGGGGGGTCTAAGCCCCACCAATTTTCTGGGGTTAAGCTTAGCCCACTTCGTTTTCACACTACGTTTTAGCAAAGTGGGCTAGCATGGTAAATAATATGGTACTATCTAGCCCTGCAAAACAACAGGGTTAGCCGGTTTATTGTGGTGCTAGCACCACAATTGCGGGGCTAAGAGATGCAGTGTGAAACGAAACTGGGCTAAGGAAAAGTGGGGCTAAGCATTAGCCAATCACAGAAGTCAAAATTACACATTTAATCACGCTCTGTATGATAAAATCATCAATATTCATGAGCTGTGTGATAGTTTGAGGTTAAGGGGTTAAACCCGGCAAAGCAAATAGTATGGGGTTAAGAAAGACAGTGTGAATTAAAAAAAGGATAGTATGCCAGGGTTTAGAATAGTCCAGGGTTAAGGATAGTGTGGGGTTCAGGAACGCATTGTGAATGTATTTGATACTCCTTCGCGAGTTACGACTAGGAAAAATGACCTCAAACCCAAAACTGATCCTCAGTGTTGACAGCATCATTGGTAAGATTATCCAATAGTCTCTCGTTTTGAATATATTCTGTTTTTATTGCAGTTTGTTAAAGTGCACATATTATGATATGTGCTATTTCTAGCTTAATTTTGGCTGGTCGGAGATTGTACAATTAGATCTTTGAGCCATAATATTTTTGAGTACACACTCTAATAGAGCAAAGCAATTCCAATACATAAAAAAATGGATTTCTGATGCAATCTGGATTTATACTGAAATCCGTAAAAATAGTAATTGTGTAAGTGTGATTTATAAAAATAAGCACCACAAAAGATGGTAGATCAGTTTCACCTCTCCAATTTGCTGTGATAACCGAGCTTTCTCCGTATATCGAGTCACGTGTCGACCGCTTGAACCATTTCACAACCGCCAAAGCATATTCTTTTACGACCCTAAATCACGTCACAAAGCCCACCCCAGGCTCCCTCTTAAAAAGGAGTGCAACCTTGGCCGGTGATCTAGGTTAATTAATTCCGCTACTTCAGGCCATTGGCCTTTCGCCCTCGGTGCGGCACGCCATCAAAAAAGATACGAACGATAGGAGGCAGTAAAAGCGGGAATACGTAATAACTATCCACAAAAGATTTTTTTGTCTTTTATGACCCATCCAACGAGGAGATATTCTGTTGAATCAGTGCATATGATTAGATAGAATTAATGTAATGCTATGAATATAGTATGATATAGAGTGAAGTTGTATGTTTTTAGTGGAGTGGAGGTGGGAACAGGGGGAGATGTCACCAAATGCATAAAGAGTCATCAGTGACCAGTCTTATTAACATGTGTTGGCACAGAGGTTTATCCTTTGTTCATGGGGGGCATCTATTGTAGCACCCCCCCCCCCCTCCCAATACAGAAGATAATCCTCTGCTCCGAAGTCCAAGCTTGTTAGAGAGTATTTTATAGAGAGTATTTATTCATTTGGATCGACATGAAGTTAAATTTGATGTCGGAACTCTGTGTACATTTAGTTTAGCGATTTGGGTTTATAGAACATTCCTAAATTGCACTAATTCTGATGTGTTGCAACACTAGTTGGAGCTAATAGCTCCATGGTACGAACAAGTATTTGGGTGTGTAGTTGATTTTGATTTACCCGATGATAAAGATAAGTTTGGAACACGTAAATAAAGATGTCAAAATGTTTTTCTAGCCGGGGCAGATCCAAGATTTCACAAAGATGGGGCCAAGAAATATTTGAAAATCTCCTGACAACCAAAAAAACAAAATGGGGGACACTATAACTTAGAAATAGCTGCTACACTTGCTAGATTTTACCTAGAGATTTAAAAAAATTGTCGCAAAATCTATCAAGATTGGTTTTCATAATTACATGTAATATTTGGCATGTTTATGCCTTAAATACTTTATATTTTTGTATGAAAGTATTTCAAGGAAATCATTTTCCTCATCAAATCTGATATTGAGCTTCTTCCTGAAACGTATATAAAGGAATATATGATGTGAAATCTCCCAAAATATTAACTTGTTTTTTTCTAAATTGAACGCTCTCCCTCTATGCGAGTCTCTGTCACAGAACAAAATACTATGATAATATACAATATTCTGATTAGGGGAAAATGGCAAAATGAGCTGAGAGTGAATTTTATGGATTTCACCTTGAACTTACTCATATCATGAATAAAATATCAAAGCTCTCAACACTTTGCCGATTCTATTTTCTCCTGAAGTTGTCGCTTTCTGCTGCTTTTATGAGCTGGATTGAATATAGGGAGACTGGGGGTCAATAATATGGGATGTAGGGGGGGGGGGAGAGAATGAGAAATTGGATGGGAAGGGAAGAAAACAGATGAGAGATAGAGAGAAGATGAGAGTAAATGAGATGAAAATAGAAAGTGAAGGGAAGAGAAGAGATTTGGATATGAAAGGAGATGAGGGGAAATATTGAGAGAAGAGAAGGGAGAGGAAAATGATGGAAAAGAAAAGAAGAGAAGAGAGGAAAGTAGAAGAGAGATGGGACAGATAAAGGAAGAGGATGGAAGAGAAGAGAGAAAAGTGGAAAAAAAATAGAAAATGAGAAAAGAAGAGATGAAAAGATAGAAGAATAGGTAAAATGAGGGAAGTGGGATTAGAGAAGAGAATTGAATTGCATTTATTTCCGTTAAAAAAACATATAACAATACATGTAAAATGATACATGTATACAAAATTGATAAATGAAAATGAGAGGGTGGCCCTACTCAGCAGCATCAGTCATGGTGCTGCTGGTCTACCGAGGTGCCCTCAAAGAGGAGAAAAAAAGAAATAGTAGGCCTACACAATGGTATACAGATATCATCGTACGGCTGGCAGAAGAGCGAACACATTAAATCCCATTATTTCAGACCAAACTTGAATGAATGAATAAAGGGATGAAATGGAACATGCAGAGTAAATTTGGTCTGAAATAAGTCGATATTCTATAGGTTAGATGGGATTTAGTGTGTGCGCCCTTCTGCTTGGCAAGAAATTTGCACCCTTCTGCCAGCCGTGCGACGACATCTGGGCCCGTTGCTTAAAAGTTACTTAAGTTTGCCGTCCAATGGTTTGGTAACATCCATGGTATCAATGCTCGACAGCCAATCAAAATCAAGGATTCCACGGAAGATAATAAAAACTTTTGTGCAATTACCCACTGGTAAAGTGAGTAATGACAAATAAACGGTCAGTGAATTTTATGAGATTTACCTAGAACTTATTCATAAATTATGACAAACTTAATGAACCATCTAACCCATTTCCCAATATTTTCAATTTAATTTTCTCCTTGTGATGCTAGGTACTTGAATATTCCAAAGTACACAAGGACAAAATTGAAAAACAATGAAATTGGATATTAGTATTGCCCCCACAACATAATACAGTTTTCTGATTAAAGGGATGATGATAAATGTATTGTCAGTGGATTTTATGGGGCTCGCCTTGAATGTATTCATAACATGAATAAAATATCAGCCTTGACTTTTTGCTGTTTGTATCTTTTTAATAGCTGTCTAGCATTTTATATGCCACTTTTATGAGTGAGTTTGAAAATAGACAGATTAGGTTGTGTGAAGTAGCAGCACATGCCGTGTTCAGACTGCTCCCCTCATCTGCCAGGGGATGTCTGGCTCCTTCACTTGACATCCCTTGGCAAATGCATAGTGTGGACGCTTGCTGGGACTTCTCTCGGCCCATCTACCCCCAACGGGTCGCAAACAGGTTAGGTTATTAGATGCAAGCAACCCTGGAATTATCATGATTATAATATACCACATTTACTTAGCGATTAATACAGTGGTGTGAATGAAATAGCAAAGATTCTTAAAGGACAAGTCCACCCCAACAAAAACTTGATTTAAATAAAAAGCGAAAAATTCAACAAGCGTAACACTGAAAATTTCATCAAATTTTGATGCAAAATAAGAAAGTTATGGCATTTTAAAGTTTCGCTTCATTTCACAAAACAGTTATATGCACATCTCGATCAGTATGCGAATGAGGAACTTTTGTATTTTATTATATGAAATATGAAATATTTTTATTTTCTCGTCATTGTTATGTGAAATGGAGTTTCATTCCTCCCTGAACATGTGGAATTCCATTATTTTAACATTTTGTGCTTCAGGCAAGGAGGTCCTAATTGTCAAATTCATAAAATTGAAATATTGTATAATTCAAACAATAAAAACAAAAGAAATAGTGAATGAGTGATATCATCAACTCTCTCATTTGGATGTAACTGGCTCGTTCATATAACTATTTTGTTAGAAATAAGCGAAACTTTGAAATGTCATGACTTTCTTATTTTTCGTCCAATTTTGATGAAATTTTCAGCATTGTGCTTGTCTGATTTTTCTGTATTGATTCAAATCAACATTTTTTTGAGGTGGACTTTACCTTTAATTGATTGATATCTCTGTTGTTGATGTATGAATAAATGAATAAGTCTGAAATATAAAAAGTGAAAATTAAATAATTGGATAAATAGTGGAGTACAAAGCTACCCCCACATAGTGTACAATATACACTGTAGTGATCACTTGGAATGAATAACAAATTAAAAGTTAGTGAATTTTATGGATTTACCTTGGATTTGAATGAAATATGAAAGCTACCCATATTGATTTTTAAAAAGTTAATATTTTGGGTAAAGCCTAAAATAAAGGGGTAAAGTAGAAGGCTGACGTAGGATCAAGTACAGAAAGCAGCCCCTTACAGTGTATAATATATTGATTTCTTGGAAATGATAACTAATAAATGGTGACTGATTTTTATGGACTTAACCTTGAACTTGTGATGCGAATGGAACATCGAAACTTCTGATATTGATGGAAAACGTGAATCTTTGATGGTGTTTAGATAAATTAAGATAAATAATGACTTGAAAATAAAATGGAGAAAGCAAAAAATACTGAAAAGTGAGGATGGTACCCCCCACCCCTCATAGGATACAATATACTTAGATATGATAGATGAATGAGTGAAGTTTACAGACTTAATCTTGAACTTTTATAATGTGAATAAAATATCAAAACGTCTGATATTGATATGAAATGTATATCTCTGTTGTTATTAGATATTAAATGAAGGTAACTTAGGCTGAAATAAAAAAGGAAAAGCAAAGAATAAGGAAAAGTGAAGAAAGCAGCCCTGCAGAGTGTACAATATATTGATTACTTATATGATATAAACTTTATGGTGAGTGAATTTTATGGATTTGACCTTGAACTTGTGATTATGATTATAATAAATATCAAAGCTTCTAATATTGATGTAAATATAAATCTTTGATGGTGTTAAGATAAATAAAACTTAAATGGGGAAAGCAAAGAATATGGAAAAGGGGAGAAGTTTTGGTATAAATGAGAACAATAATAATAGCCTTTTTATTACAGAGAAGTGATACATTGAAAAGCCAGATCATGGATTTCACCTTGAACCTAATATCAATCATGAATAAAACATCAAAGCAATATTCCAATCCCCTACCGATGGTCATGCCATTTTAATGAGGCGTTTCGTAAATAGGATATAGAGTGTTGTTGACGTGGAAAGTTTCGCCGTTTAATTATATTCATTCGAAATCGGAATCACTGTAACTCGGAGTAGATTTGACTCCCACCTGGCACTGTTCTGAGTCAGTTTGAACAGTGGTGTGCAAAAGGTAGTGAACTCCACCAGAAAATGAATTTATTTTGAGTTTAAAATCTGCTACATTTTAGATATTTACTTGTGAAGTCAATAGATGAAAATATTCAATAAAGTCTGTTTCTCTTGGCTCGCCGAACATTGTAGTGTAGTTGGTCTCATTTGCATATTGCCCACCCACGGCATATTTGCATATACCCCAGCTTATTTGCATAACTCCTGACCAATCACACAACGGATCAGTGCCCACCTATTGTTCTCGCGTTTGTGCGTACGGTCTTGGAGATTAGTATAAATAGAGTATGATATTGGACAATCTTTGTCACTTGATAAAGAGTTGCAGCGGCACTCGAAAGCTCGTGAACTTGTGAGCTAGTGAACACTTTTTGCGAGAGTGATCACGAATTTCCTAGAAAGCCAGTGAACACTTTTTGCGAGAGTGATCACGAATTTCCTTGTTGACCATAGTAGATTGCGAGACAAATGAATACCCTCTAGCGATTATTTCAATCCGCAATAATGAACCTATTTGGTATTATTGTAGTGTTGTTGTCTACATTTAACACTCAGCATGAAGGAGTGCATTTTGTGGTGGGGTTTACTAAATTTTGAACATAAGATTGTATCTGGAGAAAAAGATTTAATTTAATTTCATAGGAGTTAACTTTTATACAAGATCAGAGTGAGATGGAGAGATAATAAACTAACTATATACATAGTCATATTAGCTATCCTGTCACATATGCGGAGCTACACTCTAAATGTGAAGGATTTAAAATGAATCCAGATCGGCTGTGAATAGGGACCAGCCGAATATTAGATTAAGATTTGAACCTCATTGATTAGAATATAAATCTAAAAGATTCGAAATGAAATCTTTTGAGATTTAAAAGTTAATCCTTAATTTTGTTTTTTAAATGAATTCAAAATTCGGCTGGTCACTATTCACAGCCGATCTGGAATTATTTTTGATCCTTGACATGTAGAGTGTGCGTGATGTTCTCTTTGGCTGTATTTAATCAGTGACGTCACTGGTTTATTAACCAACATCTTCTTTCTATCTTGCATCAATTTATCTTGTCCTTCCTCACCAGCACTCATTAGTGCCCGTTTATCCTTCACATTTGAGTTAAAAGTGCCAGCGAGGGACAATCCGTCCAGATACTTGCAAACTGATGACAAAATCCCATTAGAATTGCTACGAGAATGTTGGCCTTGCATTGTGCATGCATTTCATTACCAGAGGATATCTCAAAGCATTGTGGGTATTCTGGTACAAGTTGTTGTGCAAACCATTCACTTGGGTAAAGAGGTCTGAATATGCAGCCTAATGTCCCTGGCAGTAGCTTGTGCACAGGAGGTCCCTAGAATTATAATGCCAAATTGTATGTATGCTAGTCTTGTGTGAAGACCCACTTGTAGTTAAGGTTCTGTGCCTGCAGACCAGGGGGGCCGTCTTACAAAGAGTTGCGATTAATCCGATCAATCACAACTATGGAAAGCCAGCAAAGTCATCATATAAAATGCATGTTTGTTAAAAAAAAATTCTACTGGAAATGTATATCCATAAAATCATTGATTTCTTGACAATTTGGTTTGTTCTCCTTTGTTTACAAAGGACATTTTGCAAATTTCCTGTAGAAACGATTATGACACTGATGGATTTCCATAATAATAATAGCCAATTTTTATAAAGCGCTTTTCCCAGAATGGCTCGAAGCGCGTTACAGCATATTATTACCCCGGTCATTTGATTCATTTCAATCCCGCACGAAAAGTAGTTACGATTGATTGGATCAATCATAACTCTTTGTAAGACAGGGCCCAGGGCCGGTATTCTGCAAGATGGTCACTATCGTCAATAATTTATTTTCTTCTGAACATTGAGTTTCTTCATTAGCAGTGTGTTACACTTTTTCATACCAAGGTTATATGCATAATTTATTTCAATACTAGAACTATAATGCACGTCACCCAGAAGTGGGGACTTCCTATAAACTACACTGTTAGAAAATTTATCCTTGAAATAAAAGAAGTTCCTGCAGCAGAGTCTCGAGAACACCTGTAATCTTAACAGATTGCGTAATCTTACAGGAAATTGGTATTTGGTGTATGGCATCTTACAAATTCCCTTGAATAAAACAGTCTTTTCACCTTTTTAAACAGACCTGTTCTGTTAAATTGCAGAAAACAATCATGTTTTATGAATTTACAGAATGATTCTGTATTTGCTTTCTGCAAAATCTTCTTTTATTTCTCTGTAAAATCACGGGTTTTTTAACAGTGTAAGAACAAAAGTAGATGACATTCATTGTACAATGATCAAGTGCCTAGCGATATCAGTGAATAAACTATCTTTTGTGTGGCTTGCATGAAGCCCTCAAAAAGAAATTTATATTAAAAAAAAATCCATTGCGCAGATTGAATTGGCCGATATCAAAATGTAATTGCAATACTGGACATCAAGGTAGGTCAGAGGTAATTTGCCTGCCTCATGGATCATGGGTTTGGGGTTCAATCCCCAACCAGGTCACAAAAATGGCATTGTGTCTCATTAGAAGTCAGCTTAACTTTGGATTCTATGACACTTTTTTCTTTTTTTTCTTTTTTAACCCTTTGAACCTGATAGTGCAGAATACCGACCTATTAGTGAACGTGTGTATACGATAGGCTGGAATACCGGCCTGAAGCCATAAGACTTTTAAAAAATGCCTAAATGTCAGGTGATCTTTTAAAAATGATGTCATCGTTCTTGTACGTGTAGGGATATTTAGTCAATAATTTCAGTCAAGATTGATATTAGTTTCAGAAGGTTCAAGCATAAAAATTGGCCAAAATATGCTACTTTACTGCGGTGGCATGTGCAATAATACACAGTGTAATATGGGGGGGGGGGAATTGCAGTTGGGGCTCGAATTGTCTGAGTTTGTGAATGTGGTCAAAAGTACAAATAATTCTAAGTACCGTATTGGTCATGGCCTTTCCTAATAATTTAGGGCACAAGGTTTAAAATAGCTTTTCTCAATCTTTAATAAGATGTCATATGTTCCTGTTATTTTCTAGTGAAACCAAGTTGTATCTCTCGTATACTGCATGTACATGTCACGCACTCAGATCTACGAACAATGCTTAAAGGAAAAAAAATGAAATTGTGGAAATGTTCCTTTGAGATCATATTATATCATATCACAATTATAGAAGATATTGGCTCCCGTCACCATGCATACCTTCAGGGACTTCATCTATGTATCTCCATGGCAACCATTTGTTTCCCGTTGCTGTCACTTATGATACAAATATCACAAGAACTATCTTTTTTTTACAATATGCAATTTTAAAAAGTACTTCTTTTGTTGATATTATAGAGCCCAAATAATTTGAAGATGAGTCCTAACTTGATTGACAGAAATCTAATCAAATATGAAAAACACAGAAAGAGATGCAATTAAAGTCGTATTACCTCAAGCGTTCTAATTTCGCCCTCTTCAATCTTACATTATATAATCAGATCTTGTCAAATGGAGCACTCAAAAGATTTATTTATTTTAGATTTTTTGAGATCCAATGGACATCATAATTGCTACGAAGAGATTTGGTATGTCAAATTTCTCCAGGGAGTGATTCAGATATTGGCTCTTTCATCTGATTTTCTAATCAAACTATTAATTAGATTGTACAAGTGATGTGCAATTTGTGTGATTGCTTGGAGTTCTGAAGAGATGTGACCATGGAGCTTGCTTTTGATTTTGCTCCCTCATGTTTTCTGATGATAAAATGTTCCCTTTATTTGTTCGCTTTGTTTAATTTATTTCTGAAATCCATTTAAAAAAAAACAGTTCAAAATAATTAAAGATTAACTTTCATCAAGTAACATTTTGAAAGCTATTAGAGTAACCAACTGGCGGTGTAATAATAGGGTGTTAAAAGTAACAGTTTGGAAACAATTAAACCAACTATTATCCATTAAGTTGATGTCTCTGATAGCATGAGTGTCAGAAGCCCTTATTTTCTGTAAGGCTTTATGTCTGTGCTGTTCGTCTTTATCATGTTTGTATTCACAAGAAATTAGGTGAGTACTAAATACTAAAATGTAGTTGAATCTTTCCTTTAACTACTTTATCTACTTAAATCTGTAAAAAAAACAAGCAAAGTTGACTTATGAGACAATTGTCAGAGTAACTTTGTTTCTTGAAATTGTCTTGATTTTTGATGCATAAAAATAACCAATCCCAATAGCCTTAAAACAGAATTATTTTCTCACAATTCAAATTATCTACCAAACCACGACTCCATCTTTAAACAAGTATGGAAGTGTCCATGCAGAATTTTTCTTGAGAGTAAACTCCTGCATTATGATGTAACCTTGAAAGAAAGAAGCCATCTTGTGTAGTTATCCAATAACATTTAATGCTATTATGAGCTTTGCACTGAAGGCCAGGAACATTAATGATCAGATGCTGATTTGGAGAGAAAAAGGGGGAAGTATGCATGCATTTCATGGAATTATATTTATGAAGAGAATATAAAAGAATAAGAAACATGCATAGGAAGTCATCATGTCCCTTGAAATGATGTAAAGTAATATGGAGATCAATTGTTATTTCTTTTTGTTCATGAGATTTGGATTGTCATTTAGCAAGTATATTAGACCTTGAAATTTATAAATCGGGTTTAATTTAAACCTTAGTCTAAAGTTGTGGTGTAACTATGTGAAGCCAAGTGTAACATAAATTTCTGTAATTACAGAATCGATCAATATATGATGACATTAAGCATTCAAATGGTAAAAAATTCTTGAAATGATAATTACAAATAGTCTTCACCAACATTTGAACCATGGGAAGCATTGTAGTAAACACATTAAGCATTCAAGTTTTAAACATTTTTTTTACACTCATAGCTTTCCATAATTTTAGACCTTCACAGAAAAACTGTGGTGTCAACTGGTGTACATAGAGGTCCACATCAGTTATTTTGCACTAGTGTTAAATTGACAGTGTTAGCTTAACACCTATAGGTGTTATTACAACACCTTTGGTTGTTACATGTACATTTACACACTCTTTGGTGTTATCTTCAAACTCTAGGGTGTAATTTTAACACCTCAGGGTGTGGTCCTCTATAGACACCAACTGGTTTCAGTTTTAACACCACTGTTTTTACAGTGTTGGTCTAAGTTAAAGGTCAAGTCCACCTAAGAAAAATGTTGATTTGAATCAATAGAGAAAAATCAGACAAGCACAATGCTGAAAATTTCATCAAAATTGGATGTAAAATAAGAAAGTTATGACATTTCAAAGTTTCGCTTATTTCAACAATATAGTTATATGAACGAGCCTGTTACATCCAAATGAGAAAGTCGATGATGTCACTCACTCACTATTTCTTTTGTTTTTTATTGTTTGAATTATACAATATTTCAATTTTTACGAATTTGATGATTAGGACCTCCTTGCCTGAAGCACAAAATGTTAAAATAATGGAATTCCACATGTTCAGGGAGGAATGAAACTTCATTTCACATGACAATGACGAGAAAATAAAAATATTTCATATAATAAAATACAAAGGAAATAGTGAGTGAGTGATGTCAACAACTCTCTCATTTGGATGTAACTGGCTCGTTCATTTAACTATTTTTTTTAAATAAGCGAAAATTTATAATGCCATAACTTTCTTATTTTACATCCGATATTGATGAAATTTTCAGTGTTATGCTTGTTGAATTTTTCTCTTTTTTTTATTCAAATCAAGTTTTTGTAGGGGTGGACTTGTCCTTTAAACAAGAGTTCAGACTACAGGCCCATCTTGTAAAAATAGTTCTCACAACCTATTACCTAATTTAAAATTTTGAAAGAGGAACAGTTTTATATTGCTTTTGTTGTTAAAGTGGGAAACATTATTCTGTTGAAAGCAATAATAATAATGGCATATTTACCCAGGGTAGACACTTCAGTTCCGAAAACTGTTCTCCCAGCGGGCTCTGCTATTATTATTACCCAGGCTTTAAGCCCCAGTCACATATAAATATGGATCCTCACGGATCAACACGGCAATACCGGCATGATCCGGGGAGGTCCGGGATAGTTTTGCCCCGGATGACTGTAAACACGGCATCAACACGGCAGCTTCACACGGATCTACACGGACCATGCCGGCAGAGCATGTCGTCAACACGGACCGACACGTCAGCAACACGGACCTACACGTCAGCTACACGGACCAACACGTCAGCAACACGGACCAACACGTCAGCAACACGGACCAACACGTCAGCTACAAGGACCAACACGGACTAACACGTCAGCTACACGGACCAACACGTCAGCAACACGGACCAACACGTCAGCTGCAAGGACCAACACGTCAGCTACACGGACCAACACGTCAGCTCAAGGACCAACACGGCAGCTATATTGACCAGCACCGCAAATGAAAATCTGTTCATAACAATGAACTGATATTTATTTAATTATTTATTTATTTATCTACTTGTTCATGTTTTTCTCATCCTTGTCGCAACATTATGTTGTGTTTAAAAAAGATATCAAAACTTCTTTAACCAGTAAAAACGCTGTTTTTTATACAACACAGTTTACTGTTTTAACAGTAGTTGTTAAATCTTGAACGACAAATGTAATTTCGATTTGATTTGATATCACTTCATTGAAATCACAATAAAGGAAAGAAATTTACAAAGTCTATAGAAAACATAATAACAATTAAGATAGGCACAGGTCATGACGCATAACTGTCGATGCAGGGCAGTAGTATAAAACTTAATGTACAATTTCGATGTAACAGGTACATAACATATACATATAAAATATTAAAAAAATGAAATGTGAAATATTAATAACAAAGTTGGGAGTAAATATTAGAAAAAAAAGAGAAAAAAATATTCATACATGCACTAAGTTTACAAATATTAGGTTGGGGCCAATCTCCAAAGCGTAAGAAAATATCCTGAATCATTTAATCATCCATTTAAATAAAATTTATTAAGCATGTTTGTGTCAACTGTTTAACAACTACTGAAAAGTTCATAAAGTAAATAGCGTTGTAATGATTTGATGGAAAAAAAAGAACACGGACTGCCAAGGATACTCCAGGCAGCCACACGGACCTACACGGCAGCTACACGGACCTACACGGCAGCCACACGGACCTACACGGACCATCCCGGATGGCTTTGCCAACCCGGCAGTCCACGGATGACGCCGGATGTTTTTGACAGTCAAAAACTGCCGTGTTGGCCTCCCGGACGTTCAAGGACCAACACGGACCACCCCGGACCTCCAAGGATGCCCAAGGCGCCAACACGGATCTCTCCCCGGACCACCCCGGATCAGATCCGGGATGGTCCGGGGTGGTCCGGGCTCTATGTGTGACTGGGGCTTTAGCACAGCTACCTTGATCAGGCACTCGAGCAATTAAGGAATTTCTTCCTACCAGTTACCCATTCACCTCACCTGGGTCGAGTGCAGCACAATGTGGATAAATTTCTTGCCAAAGGAAATTACACCATGGCTGGGATTTGAACCCAAGGCCCTCTATTTCAAAGTGCGGAGACCAACCCACTGGGCCACAATGCTCAACAGGGAGCGTAGGGAGTAGAGTTTCTGTAGTATTTTTTATAGTTCAAACAGTTATAGTAGGATCCATGATTCACATCCAAGCAGGTAACCATTATTACAATATCAATTTTTCCATTCATGTCTGAGACAAAAGAATGGCTGGAGGATTAAATTTGAATACAAGCCCATAAAGGTGATTAGCGGGAGCACTGAACCATGAGGGGTGGATTAAACAAGGGCTTTGTGCCCCCAATGCGATGGATTAGGGCAAGGGCATCCCAGCTAATTGCGAGTACCGATCACAAGCATGAAAGAGCAAACCTTCATACTTGGTGATGAAATCCCCTTTTTCGCGTTTGCCATAAAAGCTTGATTTTTTATTCTTTGTTTTTTGAAGAGAGAAGCAATTCTTGTGCCCCATTCACATTCCTGCTTTGGATTCTGAGGCAAATCCAGGTTTTTTTATGGGGGGAGTGGGCATTTTGGTTCATAAAAATATTTACAAGCAAAAATTAAAAAAAGTCTCCACTTATGTATGCATGACATTTTCCACTAAATTTTTTTTTATGGCTCTCAAAAGGGGGGCATAGGCCGATTGTGCCCCTTATCCGCCACTGATTGGACATATACAATACATGTATACTGTTACATTGTGTGAATATAATAGTGTAAGTGTTATCAATGACCATGTACTTTGTCTATAAAGCTGGCTACACTTTGAATGCAAGAGAGCTATTACCTGGTCCCTATTCACACTCCTCTCTCAGAGTGAAACAAAGATCATATTGGAGTGGGATTTACATCTTTTGAGAGTGTATTTTAGCTCCTTCTGGAGTGAACGGTGCACAATTTAGATATTTTCACTCCAAAAAGTGGCAAATCCACTCGCAAAAGAGTGTGAATTGGGACCAGATTGACTCTTTTGTATTTAGAGTGTAGTTGCTGTACATGTATGTCCTGGGTTTGTACTGTGCATGAAAACTTACGATCTTGTGAATTATGATCGTAAATATTTTGTTGCAGTTTCTACATGTACCTTGGAAACCTCAATTTGATTTGCTGCTGGGCACTGTTAAAAGTCATGTCCCATATTAAAGGTCAAGTCCATCTCAGAAAAATGTTGATTTGAATCAATAGAGAAAAATCAGACAAGCACAATGCTGAAAATTTCATCAAAATCGGATGTTAAATAAGAAAGCTATGACATTTCAAAGTTTCGCTTATTTTTAACAAAAAAGTTATATGAACAAGCCAGTTACATCCAAATAAGAGAGTCGATGATGTCACTCACTCACTATTTCTTTTGTTTTTTATTGTTTGAATTATACAATATTTCAATTTTTATGAATTTGATGATTGGGACCTCCTTGCCTGAAGCACAAAATGTTAAAATAATGGACTTCCACATATTCAGGGAGGAATGAAACTTTATTTCACACGACAATGACAAGAAAATCAAAATATTTCATATTTCATAATGAAATACAAAAGAAATAGTGAGTGATGTCATCAGTTCCCTCATTTGCATACCAACCAAGATGTGCATATAACTGTTTTGTGAAATGAAGCGAAACTTTAAAATGTCATAACTTTCTTATTTTACATCCGATTTTGATGAAATTTTCAGTGTTATGCTTGTTGAATTTTTCTCTTTTTATTCAAATCAAGTTTTTGTTGAAATGGACTTGTCCTTTAACTGCAATGTTGCCATCCAAGTAATATTTATATACTGCATATGGGTCACTGTTTTTCTTCATCTGAAGATTAATTTATCGATGTGAAAGGGGGTCTCTGGTACCATCCACTTTGTTTGATAGTGATGCTGGCTTTCTCCATCTATTATGCATCATCTTCATGTCTCATCACCTCATCTCACCAGCCATCATCTGTCTTCCAGGGGAAGTTTTCACAAAGAGCCATGGCTTTTTGTCCAAGATCCTGTGTGTATAAAAAATTCCCTCCCTGCATTAGAAGTTAGAAGTGCCCACTGCATAATAATTTTCTATTTTCTTTTTTGGGGGGTTTCTGATGAAGATAGTATCTCCGGTATACACATTTGAGGCTTGGGGGCCATGGCCACAAAGGGTTTCACAGCTGAGAAAAAAAATTGAGGAATAGAAAGAAACAAAAAGCAAAATGGGTGAATTATAAGAACATTTTCTGAATAGTATGCCAAATCTATCACAAAATTAGATTTTTGTATTAAAGATGACAAAGTTCTTGCTCACTTTGCTCGCTCGCAGCTTTAAAAAAATTGCGCATATTCCATGTCTGGCCCTCTCCAAATTTTTGGCTCATTTATTGTGCCACTGATATTAATAACTACTTGTAGATAATATCAATTGCAAGTCAGATCAAACGCAGCATCGTACTACGTGCCCCGATCAGCTTCATGGGTGCTGCAATCAAATTTTTATTTTGAAAAATTCTGGGAAACTTGGATTCTGATTGTTTGTAAAAAGTGAAAAGTTCAAATTATAGGCCTACTCTGGATTTTGAATTGTGTGTGTTTGCAGAATTGTTGGTCGTTGTCCTTTTTGAAGATGACAATTGCAAGTACTAATAGTTGCTTCTGCAATACACATGAAATTACTGATTTTTGCTGAAGAATAATTTTGCCTCGCAACAAAAAACAATTTTTAGCTCATATTCTCTCTTAGGAGAGGTTTCAATTGTACCATCATACTAAACCATGGTCTAAGCTGCAATCAAACTTCCTTTAAAAACTGAATCCATGAACGTGTGAAACCGGGTCACCTTCCCGGCTTACCCGAACTGTCTCTGCTAGCCATCTAATTCATCTCCACAACCCATTAAAACAAACTTCAATTTGGCTGAATTTAGCCCGGGGGCACGTTTTGCCTCCCGCTCGCTCGGCCGCCCTTCGATTGAAAGTCATCGTCTATTATCCATCGCCAATATGAATATCAAAATGGAAGGCAAACGTTGGAGAGACAATTGTCAGCAAGTCAAAGGAGGCGAGACAAGCAAACGCTGAAATTAGGAGATTAAAAGCCTTTTGCTGTAGTAGGAGATTGTTGATGCTCTGTTCATCTAGACTTTGCTACAAGCCTCCTTTTTTGCAAGGGTTACCATAATATATCTTGTCAGTTTTAATGGGCTTTGGTGTTTTCTAATATTAATGGTAATGATAGATGCTACTTACATAGCACACAGGTCCACTTTTCAAATCATATGGTGCTTATATTGAGGAATTATGTATTGTGAGAGAAAGAAAATAAAGTGAAATACAAACAAAAAGGAATAACATATCTCCTGGACCAAGTGTATAATGCATTATCACCCGTATCAGACATCTGAGCTGGTCATTTACAAAACCGTATTGCCCTACATTTTCTAAATATCGGGAAGGGTAGGTATATTGTTTGTATTTTCCTCGGTCTCAATGCGCTTATTTACTTTGCATGCAGAGACGACGCAAATAATACCTTTGATTTTTCCCTGGTCTCACATCCGGGCATTTGTGGATGGGTATAAAGAGATACGCTTCATAAGGATCTGCACACCAACAATATACGTCACTGGATCCGAGCGCTTGCAAGTACATCATAATGGTAAAGTGCAGAGCCTAGACCGATATTAACATGACACAATGGAACTCTATTTTTACAAGAAATATCCCCATTATCCTGATTTTTGCTCTAGATATCTGATTTGGATGATAATAAAAATATTGATTGGCTCTTCTTTCGGGGAACATCAAATATATTGCCCTTAATAAATGACCCATATTGCCCTCGTCTAAAGACTAGGGCCAATATGATTTTTTTTTGCTGCCAATATATTTGATGTTCCCCTCAAGGCCAGTCAATATTATAAATATTAATATTTGAAACGGAAATTGACGCAAGCATAGTGTAGTATCGACCAGAATCTATCACAAATGTAAAGTTGATTTGAATAGATGGAGGAAATAAATCAAGCCAACACTTTGCTGAAAATTTCATGGAAATCAGAACATTGGTTCAAAAGTCTTGTTTTTATTTTCCAGTATTAGGAAAAAGGAAATACAGATATATATGTATCTGGAATGAGGACCATATGGGTTGCAAAGGATTCAAACATATTCTGAATACTGTGCTAATGATAGTGGCTGTAGTGCACAAGTCCACCTTTCGGTGCTGATGGTGCTTCAAGAAGTATAATGTATGCATGAATGTGGAATAGAAATATAACTAGAAATTCCCCTAAATGTGATATAAATTATCAAATAGAGATTAACAAATTTGAGTGGGACTTTGATTGTTTCTGTTGAAAAAAATTAATTCAATTGATTCCATAGATTTGGTCTTGTAATTAACTGAAAAAACATGATCCCCATTAGAGTTTTAATCTATGTGTATGGGGCAATGTAGAGCGTCTTGATGTGATATAATAGAGCTGTGCAAATATTTGGAGGAGAGAGAGAATAAACTGGTAGCCAATTTAAGGAATATATAATTCTTTATAAATTATTTCAAATTTTTGGATTTTATTAATCATTTCTTTGACTTTACTTTCGTGAAATTGAGATCTGCTTTATTACCATCTACCCTTCTGCAGTTTTCTGTGCATGCATAACATGTGCAGTTTGACTCTACCTCTGGTTTTAAAGTTAACAGGAGCCCTCTAGTGTCCAACTTTGTCTAAGTGATGAAATCAGTCTAATGGCAAAAGGGTGAATGCCAATGGTAGTTGATAAAAAAAAGAGTTCCTTTATTCACAAGTAAGTTCTTGAAATTGTCTGAGTAACATCACATCTTTAACAAAATATTAGAACCAGGGATGATATGGGGATTTGAGAGGAAGCATGATTAGGGGGGGGGGAGATTGGATCATGAAAATGTTTTTTTCCGGGGGCTAATTTTTAGCTCACCAACCCAATTTAACAACATTATATTACAGTGTACATTGGACCCTAGGAGATTTTGAGGGGTTTTCTTTTATTTCTACAGAGCTACCGTATTTGAAGCTTTTCAGGGGGGAAATTCGCTTTTAAGCCCCCATGTAAATTTTCCCCTTGGTTGGATGTAAGATAGTGTTAGTAGAAATGTAAGATAGTGTGAGTAGAAGTAAATATAATTTGTATTTGTAGGAGTGCACTTACTGCAGACTGCCCGCCCCCCTTCACCCACCCTAGGCCCCACCCCCAACAATTTTAAGGGATGGGCGAGAGAAAGAATAGTCAGAAAAGCCTTTGTGAGATGAAGTGATCCACTATTTTTTACAAAAAAGATGGAATGAGCTTTCTTACATGTCCCTGTTTTTTGTATTAATAATATATCAATGTGTCATCTCAACTCACCCCCCTTCCCTTTCTCTACCCCTGTTTTCCCATCCCTGACCTCCCCCCCCCCCCCCCCCCCCCGGCCTTTCGTCATATCTTTCTATACACCCCTATTCTATCCCTGTTCCAATTTTTTTTCTCTTTAAACTCAACAGAATGTTCATATAAATGTTCCAGAGCCAGCCATGCCACACACTGCACTATCCGTGCAGGCCACCGATATCACTGCACTTTCCGTTCCCCCCGCCTTCGTGCATCGGCCTCTGCCCAAATCAAGCGACAAATTGGCCGGTGCTTCTGATTGCATAAGTAATCAAAGATTGTTGTTAGACTAGCTTAGATTCCTTGGCCTTGATCGGTGCTTGGAAGGAAAGGGGCAGGCGCCCTTGAACTAGGGCGCTACCGAATGGGTTTTGCGTTTCCACCTGATAGGAGAGAAATCTATCTGCCACAACGAATCATTCAGCGTGCCTCTGAGTTATTGCAAAGACAAATGCAATGACCCTATAGGCTCCTGCTCTGTGCTGTTATCCTAGTGATACATACATGTATGTACTTGGAATGAAAGAGGAGGAATGACATAAATATATGAGAGAGAAAAAAGAGATGTTTGGGTGTGTGTGTGTGCATGCGTGCATGTTTGAAAGAGAGAGAGTAAGAAAACAGACCAGTTTAACAAAAAGAAAGAAATATAAAATGATAGAGAAATAGAGAAAAAATGATGTCTGAACAATACAGATAATATTGCTCATGCTATGTTTAAACAAGGAGCTTCCTTGGTTTAAATGAGCTTGAAAAGGGCTCAAGTATAATTTTTCATAAGATGACAGTGAAATTTTGTCGGTGAAGGTAATAAATTTTTATTGTAAAGTGGATGGAAAATGTTAACAATTATTGAAAGTGCTCAGCAATAAACTTTATTGATTAGAGAGGGTGGAGAGACATTTTACAAATTATGTTTCAAATTAGAAACATTGCCACTTCCTGTGCCTTTAGCATTATGCAGGCCTGTGTTTGTGTTACGAGTTATTTGAAATAATTGCAATGATGCTGCTGGCTGAACTAATCCGCTCTTTGTGGCCAATATCAGTCAGCTACTTCATGACTCCATGCCCCATTTCCTCGCAAAAAAATACTCAAAAGTAAAGAAAATTTTAATGATCACATCACATGGCCCAATGCCCTCATTGGAATAAAACCGTATGTCTTAGAATGGACTAATAGTATTATGTAAAAAAAAAAGCATAATTCATTTTGAATCATTGTCCCTTGCAGAGCTATCCTTGCTTGAATTTCACATTAAAGGTAAAATATAGAAGTTGCAGCAAACAATTATTTCATGAGAAAGTCTTTTAAGTCGAGGTTAAAGAGAAATGCCAGTAGTTGCAGTAAACACTGATTTCATGAGAAAGTCTGTAAAATCAAGCTTAATTGTCAGTATATCATCGATGATCTAGATCTGGTACAGTCACATAAACTGAACTTTGTGAAATCTTGAAATCTGCACTGAAAAATATTCACACTGAAGATCACCAACACAGATAAGCGCAGATGGGACAGTGTATTATTATTGCTTTGAATGTCATGCCCGACGCTTGACCCGAATCCTGTGCTTATTTGCTTGTTTCTCAGCAATTACATAATTTTTTTCAGAATCCTTTGGCACATACATGTATTCTTTATTTATACAAACAGACACTTTGGTGGTCATTTTATTGGTCTGTACGATCTCATTTTGATATCGTTTACCAAAACTGGCATTTACCTTTAATTGTCAAAGTATTGTCATACATCTAGATCTGGTTCGTTAAACTTATCTTTGTAAAATCATGAAATCCTCGCTCGAAATCGATTATTCTGAAGATCACTAACACAGAAAAGTATAAGTGGGACAGTGTATTAATGTTGCTTCGAAAAATACCAGACATTTGATGGAATTCCGTGCTTATTTTGCTCATTTCTCAGCAATTACGCATTTTCTTCCAGAGCTATTTGGCACATATTTTTTTCATTCATACATACAAACACTTTGGTGGTAATTTCATTGCATTCTGTTCCAAAGTCACTTTGAGATGTTAACACAACTTGTAGTTATCTTTTATTGTAAATTTCAAATTAATGTTTATCTCTTATTAAAAGTAAATATCAAACATTTGATATTTATTTTGATTTCACATTGATGTAGATTTTCAAATGAATGAACATAACATATACATATTTATATCACATTAAAGTTAATTTCACAATTCAAACTGAAGACTGCAGAGGCCTTGTATGGGTTTGTACAAGTGCAGAACATGACCATGTCGCATAAAGTGTGATTTTTTTTTTCCAGAATAAATTGGTCTAATTGCCAACTTCCCGTGGCACATTTTATGCCCCTCCTCATTGCCAAGGCATCTAGTATGTCTCTGACGATCACATTGAAGCCAGTAAATCCCTCGAAAATATCTCCAAGTAGCTCTAATTGATAACATGATACTCCCGAGCTCTCAGTACTCGAGGCCAAGGGGTGCATCAATTCCATGATCGCCACCATAGAGACATCATACTTGCCCCCATTTAGCCAACAAACAATACATGGAATGGCCAATCAGAAAAACTATGTACTATGGGCAATATCATGCGGGGGCGTCGTGGTCTAGTGGTTAAGACTCTTGCCTTTCAATCTGAAGGGTGTGGGTTCGATTCCAAGCCATGGCATGTTTCCTTCAGCAAGAGATTTACCCACATCGTGCTGCACTCAACCCAGGTGAGGTAAATGAGTATAAACAGGAAGTAATTCCTCAAAAAGCTGTGGAATCGGTAGACTAGCTGGGGTAATATAGGAGTGCCTTGAGCACCTAGCAAGGTGGATACGTGCGCTATACAAATCCTATATTCTGATTATTTTATGATCAGCGTTTATATCCACTCAATTATTGTCTGATATACTTCCTTGACATTGTAAAAATAGTAAATTCTGTAATTCCTAAATTTAATGCAATTCCTCCAGCCTTTGTACTGAGATCGTCCAGTTCCAATAGACAAGAGTGTAAATAACTCACATTCTGGCTGATACACATATACAGTTTGTAGACCTTTGTCTACTTCTTGGGGATCATTCCGGCCTGATGCCATTCTAAAACTGACCATGCCAACAAATCATATGTAACTATTTAATATCTGGGTGGAGAGTGGCAATTGTAGGTTGATGTCTCTTCATTTTGGTTCAGGCTTTGTACATGTATATTACATTCTCCACTCCTTGGGGAGCACTCGACCCTGATGTTATTCTAAAGCCTACATGCCACAAACATTATGTTTCCAAGTACTCGGGTGAAGAGAGACAGTTGTATATAGATTCTTGTTTCTTTTTATTGGTTAGGGCTTACAAGTATAACATTCACACATATATTATCCAGTTGGATCGTATCTTTCACACTAGCATTTTCTGTTAAATTCTAATTTCCAACAGTCTGAACTGGCCCCTAGGGACCAAGCCCTTTGGTCCAGTTAGATTGTTTTAATTCCTGATTTTGGATAGATAGAGTAATCCTGTATGTCCTTGTGTGTTAATTCTTCACTATAATGTTTCCTGTATTTCTCAGTTTGAAAGTACTTTTTAAGTTCATCAAGTGTTGCTAATGATGAGATCTTAAGAGTGAATATTGTGAGGAGGAGTCTTTTTTTCATGCTTACTAGATCAGATAATTCAGGAAATTTAAAACGCTTATTGTTAAATGATACAGCTTTGATAATACATCAGAAATATTTGTCTCAATGTTCTTTGTTGCGTTATATTAAAACCCTGTCCAATGGATTTAGTTTTTTTTTATATTTCCATTAATGCTGCATTCAATCAATGCTGTTTTACCTTAGAAACATGGGCCTAGTGTTCACAGACAGTTCTAACCTCTTTCATGCGCGGACTTCTTTTATAATTGTGTAGTTCAGATTTGGAAAAATTAGAACTTGCTCTTTCTGTAAGAGCAAGCAAGTGACAAACTCGGGGTCAGGGTTGTTGTTGATTGTTTTTTTTACGGTGCCCCCCCCCCTTCAACCCTTCTTTTCTTTCTTTTGGTGCTGGCATACAGGGGGGGGGGTTCCACTAAACCTCACCCCTCTAGTTACGGACCTGTAAACAATGAACAGAGAAGTGACAGCAATCAGAGATGAAGGGCACTGCAGAGCAGCAGTAATAGGAAGCCGTTCCCACACTGTGCTCTTGCATCAATATTAGACCCTGTTATCATCACAAAATTCGAAACCCCTGCAACAATTGTGTCACGTATTTTGTTTCACGCATTTGGCGATGACCTTGAAGCGAGCAGGGACTGGGCATTCTCGTTGACCTTGAAACAGATGAATACAGATGAAAAACCCGGTAATCGGAGAGTTGAGTTTGGCAGCCTTAGATTTGAAGAGTAACATTGATTGGCGGCATTCCTGGTACCGTTGTGGGTAGAGCACTTTTTTTGTGTGTTTATGCGAGTTTATGTTGTACGTACAACTGGATGAGAATCCGAAAGAAAGTTTGAATGAACTCCTTCAAAGGGAAGGTTCACCCTGGATTGAAGTCAATAATAAAAGCAGAAGGAGAAAAGAATGAAAGAGGTCTGTTCTTGAAGGTTTAGGTAAAACCATCAAAGAATATAACAGAGTTCAGAATTTTTTGTGTATAGGTTTTAATATCATATGTTGTACAGTATTGTTGAATCCTTCGAGATGACTATATTTCTCTGATATGACATATGATATGACACATGACATATTTGGAGCTGCTTATCATCACTTCACCTTGTCTAAACCTGCACTACCACAACCATGCCCATCAATACCAACATGGCTAATTGCCAGCAAGCATTATCATTGTCAGTCTTGTCACCACTTCACCATCACTGTCACAACCATCACTATTATCACCATCATCCCCAAAAGACCCCAATACTACTACCACTTACTTGTAACAGCAGTACCACCGTAGTGGTGGGATTATTGGAACCAGCTCTGTGAACTTTGTCATCCTGCATCACCCATTATCATCATCATTGTTATCTCCATCATCATAATCATCACCATAAGCATCATCATTGTTATCTTCATCATAATCACCACCATAATCATGATCGTTATCTTCATCATCATAATCATCATCATCATCATCATCATTGTTATCATCATCATCATAATCATCATCACCATCATCATCATTGTTATCATCATCATCACCATCTTCATCATCATCATCATCATCATTATTGCCATCATCATTATCATCACCATCATCATTACCATCACAATCATCATCATTATCATCATCATCATCATCATTGCCATCATTATCATCATCACCATCATCAAAATCATGATCATCATCATAATCATCACCATCATCATAATCATCATAATCATCACCATCATCATCATCATCATCATCATCATAGTCATCATAATCATCATAATCACCATCATAATTATCATCACCATCATCATCATCAACACATCTACAAACATGTTACTATTGTCATCCTACCCCACCCCCATCATTATCTTCATCATCATCATCATCCTCACCGCCACTTCTAGTAGACATCCTGTATGTCCACAGTTAGCATCATCGTTAATTAATTTCATAACCCTTAATATCACCATTTTTACAATTTCCACCATCATCACCATCAACACCACCAATGTCACCACCTCGTCACCCCAAATACCGCCACTACTACCATATATCAATGCCACCTTCTTCACCACTAACACCACTGCCACTACTACCACCCATTCTATCACCTACACCATTAACCAGCACCTTTACCACAACCAACATCACCCCCCCCCCCCATTATCACCACCACCAACAGTACGATCATCACTGTCACCCCCCCCCCATTATCATCATTATCATCACCAACCATACGATCACCACTGTCAACCCCCCCCAACCATCAGTTTATTTCCAATTCGTCCAATTGCCAACTCGTCCACTGTCATTTGGTCTACCGTCAGCTCGTCCACTCACCACATGGTCTACTTTCATTTAGTCTAATGCCATTCCTTCTAATAACCAGTTGGTCCAATAGCCCTTTAGACCATATACCATTTGGTCTAATTGGACTTAAGTGTTAGATTGTGCAAAATGAATGAAAATGAAATGGATATTAGACCAACTGGTTATGAGACGAAACTGGTAATAGATGAAATGGTGATTAGACGAAGTGATGATCGGACCAAATGGTTAATAGACCAAATGGTAAATGGACCAAATGGTTGTTAGACAAAATGTTCATGGACGGAATGGCATTATGCTAAATGAAAGTTGACCATGTGGTGAGTGGACGAGTTGGCAGTAGACGAACTGGCAATTTACCATCACCACTGTCACCTCCCCCTCATCGTCACCGTCACTATGAAAATCATCACTTTTAATAACATTGTCCTTCCCCATCAAAGCATCTCTCTAGATGTCCAACCCAGGACTTCTTGTCTGTAACATGAGCTCTGTGTTTACGTTAGACCCATCTCAGCCTCATCTTTTACATAAACAAATCTCATCCAGTATCATCCCCCCATAACTGATCAATGCCAATATCATCTCGGAATGAGTATTGTCCCGACCTATTTCATGAAGTCTTCCTTGTCTCTGGTTGGCTTTTGTTTATATCATTCATGTTTCATGTTTAGAATCGAGCTTGCACTGTTTATGTTCCTAATGCTAGGCTGTCTATTTCCGATTTAGAGAAAAAAGGTATGTCATTCATTTTGTAGTACATTGGATTGTGTTATCGAAAAATGATATCTGGTATTGGTTTCTATTTTCTGATTAGTCATTTGCTTTTCCCTTTACTTGTATCGCCCTTTCTCATTTAAAGGAAAAGTCCACCCCAACAAAAACTTGATTTGAATAAAAAGAAAAATTCAGCAAGCATAACACTGAAAATTTCATCAAAATCGGATGTAAAATAAGAAAGTTATGGCATTTTAAAGTTTTGCTTATTTTCAACAAAGAACGAGCCAGTTACATCCAAATGAGGGAACTAATGACATCACTCACTCTCACTCACTATTTCTTTTGTATTTTATTATATGAAATATGAAATATTTTTATTTTCTCTTCATTGTCATGTGAAATGAAGTTTCATTCCTCCCTGAACACATGGAATTAAATTATTTTAACATTTTGTGTTTCAGGCAAGAAGGTCCTAATCGTCAAATTCGTAAAAATTGAAATATTGTATGATTCAAACAATAAAAAACAAAAGAAATAGTGAGTGAGTGACATCATTGCTCTCTCATTTAGACATAACTGGCTCGTTCATATAACTATTTTGTTGAAAATAAGCAAAACTTTGAAATGTCATAACTTTCTTATTTTACATCCGATTTTGATGAAATTTTCAGCATTGTGCTTGTCTGATTCTTCCCTATTGATTCAAATCAACATTTTTCTGAGGTGGACTTGACCTTTAAGCACTCTCTTGCTTTCTTCGGCTCTCTCACTTTCCTTTCATATCCTTCACTTTATTTGGGCCTTTCATTCAAGCAATTTCTTTCTCACCCCTCACCTCTGTGTCTCCCATGTCTCTAGTGTCCCCTCCTTTCTCTCACATCCTCTTTCACTCTCTCCATCCTTGTCCTTTCCCTCTCTCTTTATCTCTCATATTTCCCTTTTCCCTATTTTCTTTCTATACATATCTCATGCTTTTCTGCAAAATTATCCCATCATTTTTCTTCTTTCTATCTTTTGCCACTCTTTTTATCTTTCTTATGATATTAGTATGCTGACTGTTCACGTTAATTTGTTTGCACAAAAACAATCACTGGGCTCTCGTCAAACTCTTTCTCAATATAACTTGAATAGCTTTAACTGATTGAATTGCTACACAAAATCTGCATAAACCATGGTTTCAGACCACAATGTCAAAACCACCTTTGAGAATTTTGGCATTTTTTCTCTTTCTAAATACTTGTTCTTTGTATTCCTCTCTCATCTTCTTTCTTCTCTTCACACCCCTCCCCCACCGATGAAGGTGATTTCTGTCTCCGAAGGGTATTCATATCCTTTAGCATTGTGTAATGTCACAAGGGTCCCTGTATCACAAGGCTTAATACATGATTGTAAAGCTGATATTTAAGATTAATTACATTGATCATTATGTAATATCAATTGTAAAAATCAACTGTACGATCAATGGCTAACCTTTGTGTAACTGTGCCCTGGTGGTTGTTTCACAAAGCTGTTTTGGTAAGTTAAGAGCGACTTTAAAGAGAAATTCCAGTAGTTGCAGTAAAAACACTGATTTCATGAGAAAGTCTGTAAAACGAGGCGTAATTGTCAGTATATCATCGAGGATCTAGATCTGGTACAGTTACATTAACTGAACTTTGTGAAATCTTAAAATCTACACTGAAAAATGTTCACCGAAGATCCCCAACACAGATAAGCGCACGTGGGACAATGTATAATTATTGCTTAGGGCGTCGGGCCCGACGCTCTACCCGAATCCTGTGCTTATTTGCTGATTTCTCAGCAATTTCACAATTTCTTCCAGAATCCTTTGGCACATGCGTTTTATTTATACAAACAGACACTTTGGTGGTCATTTCATTGGATTCTGCACGAACTCATTTTGATATCGTTACCAAAACTAGCATTTACCTTAAGAACGATTGGTGATCCTTTCTTGTGGTAAATGGTATATTCATTGGCAATGGTTAAGCGCATAAGAAAGGACCACCAGTCGTTCTTAAATTCGCTCTTAACTTACGAACAGCTTTATGGAACTGGGCCCAGGTGTCGGATGATAAACCATTAGGTCCAGTCACACCTAATCCTGTGATTGCCACCATGTCCAAACCATTCCCCATTCACTCTCGGCATCAAATCTCTTATGGTTGAATGAACCATTTACATTCACAGTTTTATGTGCACCGTCTACTGGGAAAGATCTTGGTAATGTGTTTGATATGAGCCAATCAAATTAAAGGATTTCAGTAGATTATAACAAATATTGAATGAAAATCACTGACTACTTCTTTCATGAAATCAAACCTCCCCAACCTTTCTGCACTTTGATGAAAGAATCTGAATTTCAACCAACCAAAGCTCTTGTTTTCTTATATTGGGGTGTGTTCTTACTGCATACTCCTATCTTGTTAAATTGATTTAATTTCCTATTTTTTAACATAATCATTTATATTTTTCAGTCAGAAATGATGAGAGATCTGTGAAACACTCCTCTATCCCTTTTCTTGGGGCTAGCAGGGACCTTCTGAAAGAAATTATGATATAGAATTCCTTGAGGACCTTTGATATTCATTGTTATTTATTGTCTCCTTCCTGTTTTGATTTAGATGATGGAGGATGCTTTTACTTCAACCTAAGGACTGGCTTTCTCCAGGAATTCACTGGCTCTGACTTTGACCCTGTCTATTCAATGGGACTTCATCAAAACCATCTCTATACAGCGTGCAGAGACCACGTCGTTCGGAAGTATAATCTCTGAGAACTTGCTGTCCAGTCACTGGATATCCTTCAACCTTCGCTTTGGGACCTTAGCCTAAAGACCATGTTTCTTCAGGAATTCACTGGTTCTTACTTTGACCATGTAGACCCTATTCATTCTATGGGTCTGCATCAGAATCTACTGTACACAGGCTGTTGAGATCACATCGTTTGGAAGTACAACCCCTGAGAAGTTCCTCACTTAGCGGAAGTGCATATTCATGTCCTTCAACCTGAGGACAGGGTCCCTCCAGGAATCCATTGGTTCTGACTTTGACCCCACCTATCCAGTTGACTTCATCAAAACCATCTCTACACAGCATGCAAAGACCACATCATGCAGAAGTTTAATCTCTCAGAACATGCTGTTCAGTCACCGGAACATACTGCAACCTTCGTCTTGGGACTTTAGCCTATAAAGAGTCTCACTGGTCCTGACTCTGTACATGTAGACTCTATCGACTACTTGGTATTTTGTCATAATTATCTGTACACTAGATACTGAGACAGCATCACACAGAAGTACAACTTCAGAGAACAAGTTCCTCAAGTAAGAGATTTTGACTGGAGATGAGCTATGAGGAACTATCCATCTGGCTTGGTCTCTTACGAATACCAGATTATAAACAGATACTTCTTTGGGGGGAACAGTGTCCAGAAACCTGGGGGATATCCCCCATGCTTCTTCAGCTCAGCAGTGATAGAGTAATGTATTTCAATAAATTCCTTGGTGCATTATCTTTTTCAAATAGTGTTGAAGAAGGAAAATGAAACAAATCATTCCATATAAGTGTGGGGTAAAATTCTTGTTTGATTTGTCATTAGACTGAAGTTTGATATTGGGAATACCATTCAGTATGGAACATCAGCATTTTTTCTGGGCAGTTTTCAAGAATTTCTCACCGACAATGTCTGTGAATTTCTTGGATCTGATTGGCTGAAAAGTATTGTTACTATGGTATATACATGTAGATGTCAAACATGAAATAATAACTTGGGGTGCTCTCTATCACAGTTTTGTGATCAGTCTTTCCAATTATTTGGAGTGTCTGGTGGAAAATGTCTTAGATATGTACACATGCAGCAATGAATTTGATTTCTAGTTTGTAATTGATTGCAATCTTTTTTGTCACATTTCATAAGTATTATTTGATACAGAACTGTGGATATACAAGAAAAGTCAAGCCTTCGTTTGTATTTTGAATTCTTAAGGAAAACAAAGTCTATATAATATGGTGATATATCTATGAAGGGCTTTTAGCAACACAGCCGATAATTGTTTCGAGATTAGTTTCTGATTGTTGTCTAGTTTGCTCCCTATGAAATAGGGAAAAATACAAAACGAATTTTCTATGATGTTATACCATTTCCAAGGTTCTTTTGTTTTGGCAGATTTAGGGAAAGGAAGTGAAATGGGTGTGTGAAGTGTCATGAATGCTGATAGAATGAGAGAACGTGGATGAAAATATCTGAAATGGAGTTAGGCATGTTGTGAAAGGAAGAGAGAAGGTATGAGAGACAGGCAGAGATAAGAGAATGATAGAGATATTTATAGAAAGATGGAAAGGGATAGAAAGAAAGGTATGAATTTAAGGGAAGAGATATGAATCACAAATAAACAAGGGAACAAACCGCAATTTAATCAGGAATGAGCGAAAAAGATAAAAATCATTGGTAAGAGGGTAAAGAATAAAACAGGACCCAAGGCTGAAAGTTTTATGGAAGTTTTAGTGTATGAGTCTTCTGTTACTTTCTTATTACTTGAGGTGGTGCTGTATAGGTTGCTTGTTTTTACATTAAAATTCAACAAAGAGCTGAGATGGAATGGCGTGCGAGTGTGCTATGATCTCTTGACTCTAGACTGATCGATGTCTGCTTAGCGTGGTTGGCAAGACGTGATCGAGAGTGGTGTGGAACGCCTCTGTTAGTACAGTATTCGTGACAAGGAACGGAATGATGAATGGTCTTAGCTAGCTGTAGTTTCCAGGAAGTGTTTGGGGACCCGTTGTCCACCTATCAATCTATCCTAATTTGAGGTTGTTCCTCCTTCATCCGCTCTCTACCGAATCTCTCCTCTGTTAGATTTTACTCTGAAGAGAGGGGTAGAAATGGAACGACCGTTTTCATTACTTTATGGGATACAGGAGCTTGCTACTAGAAAGAGGTATACTGGAATATATGATTCTTGCTTCTTTTCCTTCTTCTATTTCTTTCTTCTTTTTCACCTTCTTCTCTTCCTTCTTTTTCCTCCTCCCCTCCGTTTCTTTTTCTTCCACTCCTCATTCTTCTTCCCCTTCCTCCCTTTCTTCCTCTTCTTCTCCTTCTTTTTCCTCTCCTTCCTCTCTTCTCCTCCGTCTTCTTCTTCCTCCACCCTTTCCTCTTCTTTTTCATCTTATTCTACTCCTCCCTCTTCTTCTCCTTCCTCTCCTCCCTTTCTTCTCCTTCGCCTTCTCTCTCCTCCATCTTCTTCCTCATCCCCCTTTCCTCTTCTTCTTTTTCATCTTCTTCCTCTTCTTATTGTTCTCCTCCCTCCTCTTTTTCTCCTTCTTCCTCTCCTCCCTCCTCCATCTTCTTCTCCTTTTTTTCTTCTTCAACTTCTCTTCCTTATTCTTGTTCTTCATGTTCCTATATTGTTTATCATATCTTCTATTGCAATAGTCTGGCAATGAAGATTTCTTCCCTTCTGTCGGTAACTTCACATCTAAGCATGATAACTGATTCCCGTATCTTTACTACTCTCCACTTCATAGCAATAATTTATGCACAAGTCATCACTCACTTAATATGATATCTTATTACTGTTTATTTTTCCACGAATTTAGATAATGGCAAATTGTACTGAAAACACACCATCTTTGCGGGGGGTGTCTATGCGTTGGAGGAGGGGTGTTTCATTACTTTCTTGTTGAATTTTACATTAGATGAGGGAGTGTTAAGATTTCATTTTGTTTTGAGTTGCCACGCCTCCACTAAATATAACTGAATGCCCATCCAGCTGTAGTTAGTCAAGATGAAAGAATATTCTCCAACTCACTTTCTCAAGGACACCTCATCCGATGCCTACATCCATGTTATGCAGCTACCGATGGAATCCCAAACAGCCTTCAAACAATCCACTACATACCCCTTCCCTACCGCCCACTTTCCCCTAGACTATCCCATCTGCATTATCCAGTACTCGCTTGTTTGCGCGCGCTCTCAAATACTAACGACACAAACATTAGTTATCAATTAAGGGTAATTAACCTTGGTAATTGGGCTTTACTGCAATGATCATTACTGGGTATAGGAGCAGAATGCGCGGTATTTAGTACAAGGACTGGCCGGGGGACTCGACCATCGCAGTCTCGTCTAACGATGTTGACTCTGACATTGTATATCAATGTCACAACATTGTAACTGTATTTAAATCATTCTTGGTTAGGTTAAGGCGAGCTCGAAGAAGGGTTTGACCATAATGATCTGTACTCGGAAATTGAGTTTTATTTCTTGTAACTCTGTCCTCTAGTTGTGGTTTAAATTCTTAACACCCAAGTGCAACATCAATCTCTAAAAGAGGCTTAATATTTATCAGCTTACTTGGCATTCATAGGCCTACATGCTGTCTGACAAGAGGCAATACTTTATCAACTTTCTTTACCATTAAATTACAAAATTGAAAAAAAAAATCTTTCAAACGTGTTACAAACTTCTGGAGAGCGTTTTATGAAAGGGCTTAGACGTTTTATCCGTTTTTCCCCCATTTCATCTTATCTATCATTAAGGAAAGTTGTCAGATCTGAAAATGTGTTGGACGAAAATGTTGATGAAATGCCCAAGATATTTCCAGCTTCCCCTCCAGCACAATTTTGTTTTATTCATCCACGGCAATACATAGTTGTCCGCATTCAGCATAAAGTGGGAGGGGGGGTGGGGCAGGGACGTCGCTATAGCCATTTTCGAGGGGGTGGGGCGTATGGAGGCCATTGATTACTAACATCTGACTACCATGAGACATGGTATGTGTTCACCATTTTCCTATATAGTCACATTGTCTTTCGTATGCCTTCATTGATAGGAGGCGGGGGGTGCGGGAAAATATTTAATCCATCAACGTATTCCCCGACCCCCCCCCCCCCCACTATCTAATTGTCTTTATTTTTGTTTGTGTGTGGGTTTTTTTCGGGGTTAGTGCTAATTAATTAAAGACTGAAGTTCGAAGTATATCTAAAAAAATTTGGATAATAGTTATATTTAGAAGCGAGAATTAATATTATGAGTAGTTTCAGTAATCACGAACAAGAGGCGTATCCAACGTTTCATGCAAATGCGAAACGCGAGCTGAAATTTGTGATATTTCGATCTTAAAACATTAGGCCTCCAGGCCCTCCATTATAAGCACCTTTTGTATATGCATACAACTAAATAATTAATGTGATCGCGAAGCCCTGCATGGATCAAGTTTTAATATTCCTACCTGAAAAGGACATTCTAAGCATCTTCATGATTATAATCAGGATAGGTATCTCGCTAAACAATATGAACAATTTATGCGAGCGCGAAGCGCAATCTGATTTTTTTTTAGATTCCGACCTAAAAACAGTTTAAGCACCTTTTTCATGTAAAGAATACAGTATAAGACCGCGGAGTGCGACCTCACCCCTTCCTATAGGCCTAGCGTCGGCCCTGGTGTAATTATAACCACGCTCCCTTTCTATATTATGATTCAGAGTTATTTGGCTATTGTGACGCGCAAGGATCTGAATACCATTGTTTCGTAAGCATTATGCGCGCTGCGCTGCGCAATAGCCAAAATTCTGTCTCGTTTGTTAATACACGTAATTTGTTTACGTAAACAGACCCATTCACTCGTTCAACTTTTAGCTGAATTGATTGATCTTTGACAAATTTCAGAGAAAATTCTATATTTTAGCGAATATGGACCAGCAAACCCTTCGGTAAGTACCATATTATTTCAGTAGTGTAACTGCCTGGACATTGATAAATTATGGTAAATTGTGCTGTTCCCAATCATGAAATATTTTCATCTTTTTATGTCATTATTTTTAGAGTGTTGAATCATTTTTTAATGCAAATCCACGTTCATTTCTGCATAAGCATGTGTAACGTTAACCCAGGCCAGGGATCTCCCGCCCGCGAACCTGGGTTTAATGTAACGTTAAACGTTAATAATGGCAATGCCAGTGGGCTGTCTGAAAGTTAACTTATAGGGCCGGGTATTTTAGAGAGGGAGTGTCACAAATTTAGAATTAGATCTAACTTTAGATCTTGAAGTTAATGTTAGACCTAATCACATCGAAATAGATCCTAGACCTAGGTGCATTTTGCTTTTTAATATTATTTGCATGGTTTGTGCTTTGAAGAAAGTAGGGCCTAACTAACGTTAGGCCAGGCCTATTTAGGTCTAGGCCTAACCCAGTTTAGTGCGTCTGGAAAATCAATATTTTCTTCTTTTTTTTTAAGCAGCCGTTTGAAAAAATTTAGCAAGCAAAGTTTCATAAATTTTTCATTTTAGTACAAAGTCTTACAATTAAAACTAAAAAAAAGTTACAACTAGTCTAGACTAGAGTCTATCAATTCATATTTTTGTGCAATCCAAAAGGAAAAAAAAGAATGTGTCAAATTTTAAAGTATTCAGACACCATCCCAACATCTAAAGTATGCTTTTTTTTATTATTAAAAACTTACATGTAGATCTAAAGTTAAATCTATTCTAGGGTTTGAGTCTTGACTTTCAAAACTATCACTTTTTTATTGTTAGACAATTATTGACATTAGACATTAGGCCTAGTAAGAAATAAATGTCTGGAAAAAAATATCTATATTCTAATGTTAGATCTAGATCTAGGGCCTCGGCCTAATGTTATTAGAAGAAGTAGACTATCTAGACCTAGACTAGAATCTAGTGGATCTAACCTTGGCTTATTTTTTGTTTCAATCTATTTTAGATCTATTCCAACGTTAAGACAGTCCTAACAAATATCAATTCGACTTAGGCTATCAAGTTAGAGTTTAGAGTACACCTAGCCCTAGTCCAGGGCTGTGGCCGGCTTGTGACAATCAAAAACTGCCTGAGAGTAGACTAAGGCTGTAGGCCTAACTGTAAATCTGTAACTCACCATTTGTAGACAGATGAAACAACAATTTCTACTTTTGATGGGTGTTAATTATTTTGAAGAAAATGGTGCCCAGACATGCCAACAATTCCAACAGTATATCTTGAATCTAGAACTGATGTTCGATCCAAGTTCGATCTAGATCTAGCTTAACCTGAACATGGAATAGGTTTCAACTTCAGAGATCTAAGTTAGATCTTACATTAGTCTAGATCTATGGTAGATCTACTTGATGGAATCAATATTATGGTGAATGATGTAGGGTCTTACTCTAAGTCTTATAAACTTATAGGCCTATAAACTTGGCTGCAAAGAACATCCCAGTCATTTGAAAGTTATGTCTAATAGCTTCTTGAAGATTTGTCTTCAAGATTTTAAGTTTCCTTTAAAGTTTCCTTTTTGACATGAAATATGTAGGCATGAACGTAATATTAGAATCAAGTTTTATAATTTATTTAATCATTCAAGGTTAAAGGTGATTTTTTTTCCACATTTTACTGTGGGTCACATGTGATGGACGTGTCTTTTTGCTATCTCCTTCCTTTCTCCTGCATGTAATCCTCTTTATTTCTTTCTCCTATATCTATCCCTTGCTGCTGTCTGGGAATTTTCACGTCCTTCTCTGTCCTCGTCTGATTTTTTTCTGTCTCTCTCTTTCTTACTTTCCTATCCTCTCTTCTTCGTTACGTCAATAAAAATGTTGTCTCCAGCCCGCCTTTGTTCAGGCAAGAGACTACCGTACAGCATGGCCAGCCCACCGTGGGTGGTGCTCAGCTTTTAGATGTAAGTTCCTAAACTCAGAATTAAACAACTTTTTAGATTTTTTTCTTTGAAGATTATTCAAAGAAAAATTTCTCATTTATTCATTCATCTATAAATCATTTTTTTTCTCCTGTTTGAATTGGGGTGGGAAGAGATTGTTCTTACAATTTTGGAAAAGATGTGAAAGGTAACTAGCTTGGTTAGAAAATCTTATCACCTTCCTCTCTCTTTGATAAACACACACACAACCATTGTAATGTGTGCATGATACTTTCTTTTTTTTGGGGGGGGCTATATCATTTATTGTTGTTCATTCCTTCTTCATTTCTTTACTTTTGATCTCTGTTCTCTTCCAAATTGTCTCATCTCTTGATTTTCATGACAATATAGCTGCAGCTTCGAGCCGATGTGGGAGACCAGATGGTTCGCTATCTCTACAGCCTGGCCACTGAGATGGGTGTTGGCGTTGATCTTGGCAACCCTATTCCAGCGTTAGCAACAGCGTGGCAGCAAGACAGACAACAAAATGTTTTGCTTGCCACTCAACTCCAAGTAAGGAATCAATCATTTTTTAGAAGTAGATATAACTTGATAAGTCCATGTATGTTATCTATCAGTTAAAGTGATATTACATTGTGTACGATTTTTTTTCCATAAAAAAACAACTAATGCATAGGCCTATTGCTCATGAAATATGAAGTATGTTACTTTTAGTACTAGCTTAATACAAAGTAGTTTTGCAAAATGGTAAATACCCCTCCCCCTCTTTTCTATCAGATATGATAATAATGCTCCAGTGTTAAATTAACTCAAGATCAGCATCCTCATCATCATCATGGAGAACTAAATTTTTCATTTAGACTAAAAAACAACTGTCACTTTCATTTTAAAAGAGAAGTGCCACCAAGTCATTTCTCTTAAAGGAACTTAAATTAGCCCACATAGAATGTTATGAATTTTTTTCAATCCAATGCTACAAAATATTATTTGTTTGTATTTTTTTAATTCGTTTCCTCTTGTTTTTACTACTTAGGGGGTAGAACAGAGACTGAGAGACCAAACAGAGGAACTTCTGACCGCACAACAACGCGTCAAAGACTTAGAGGTACTCCTCGAGGTAAGGAAGGAATTCTATCATCCAAGACGTCATCTTCATTTTCTTCGTCATCATCATCATCTTTACTTACCTTGAACATTATTGATATCATCAAGACTTATAACAATGAAGAAGGAAAATTTATATGAAGGACAGGCAAACGTAGAAACAAAGATAATTGGAGAGCCACTGACTGTTGTTGGGGAGGATATTGCCCTTGAATTATTTTGATTCATGACAATTTATTTACTTTTAATGATATCTCTTGTCTAGAACATGTTTAATAAGGTTGTCATCAATCCTGTGCAAAACAATAACATTGGTAAATCCTGTAGGTGCAGGGGGGGCTACAGTACCCCCCCCCCCACACACACTTTTTAAAGCACTTAGAAATGCCCCTTTTTTCTCAAGAAAAATGCCCCCTTACAAGCGTGTTTGGTGCCTCTTAATAGAAGGGCCCTTTTTATGTGTTAACGGCTACCGTCTTCTGCAGTGTGCCCCTTTTCACTCTGATCAAGTGCCCCGTGTACCATTTGAATATACCCTTATTTACTTTTGATAAATACCCTTATAGTTTAAATTTGCAGTCTGTTAATGTAAGATAATTGTTATTAGCACCATTTCCTTTCTGCCCCTTAAGATTTCTCTTTAATAGGAAAATATACCCATTTTTTAAAATGAAATATGCCCTCTGGGAGGTAACTTTTTTTTTATCTTTGCATTTTCATTTCTGAAGTTGATTCTCTGTTATTTTTCTGCTATTCATTTTTCTTTTATTTACGTCCCTCATAAAGTCACATAAACAATGCAGAGAAGACATGATTGGGTGAATTCTATTATATGCACATTCTTTTATGCCTGAAGAGGGCATTTAGTCTTTCACCTTTATACAGTGCCCTAGAAAGTCAAACATTGCCCCTCTCCATCTTTTTCTGTGATAACGTGTCTCTCTTTATGTTCTCTTCAAGCAATAACAAGGGTCTTTGTTGAGAAAATTTACCGACAATAATTTTCTCTTCAAAAAACAAAGTTATTAATAGGGGGAAGAATTTTCTATATCTTTTTATGCAAAGTTATAATTAGCGCTAGATGTAAACCACAAAGCATGTTTTACGATTTAGAATTTCATTTTTTTCCTTCAAAACTGCTCACTCGTTATGCTCTCTTGCGGAATAATATAACATAAAAAATAACATTTACTTTATAATAATCATTAATCTCCTTCAAAAAGTTTTTTGCTTAACTTACATTTACCACAAAACAAACAGCTACTTCAGGCCAAACCATAATCTGATAGGTGGCTATGACTGTTATTTAGAGTGTGGTAGATAGGCCCTTTTCTTAAATAAGAGGAAGTGCCCTTTTTTCCGCTGTGATCCACCCCCACCCCTCTTTCAAATTCGCTCTGCCACCCCTTTTTTAACTTATTGATTATACTCAAGTGCTGCTAAATTCTTTACTAATTGGAGACTTATCAACACATTACTACATTTTTTTTTAGACGGTACTCCAACGTGGGACAGAACCACAGGTCTCTGGCTCTTTGGCTCATCAGATTGCTGACGCTGACAGGATTTCTACAACCGAGGGAGATGACCTATCATCACCAGTCTCCCTTTCATCACCAGAGGAGAGCTGCTTGGTCTCCCTACCATCTCTGGAGACCACCCCAGCCTCCCTCCCATCTCTGGAAAGCTCTACGGTCTCCCGACCAGTCTCCCTCCCATCTGGTTTGGAGAGTTTCCCAGAGATGACCGACCTTCAGGCACAGACAGATGGCAACTCTTCCCAAACAGCTGAAGACTCTGCCTCAAACGTGCCTCTGGACGAAGAGTATCAGCCCAACGATGCTGTGCTTCTTAGCTTCCAGTCCGTCCCAACACCTCCCCAATCACTCACAGAGAACCAACAGAACCAGGAGTCGCAAGGGGAACCTTCTCTCCAGGAATTCCTTGGTCAGGATCGGACGTACATTCTTCCACTGATCGAGTCAACCGGACTGATTCCTGGAGGAGATTTCAGATCAGCTTCTCCATCATCTCAGGTGACCTCCTCAGTCTCCCTCCCATCTGGTCCTGAGAGCTTACCAGAGATGACCGACCTTCAGGCACAGACAGATGGCAACTCTTCCCAAACAGCTGAAGACTCTGCCTCAAACGTGCCTCTGGACGAAGAGTATCAGCCCAACGATGCTGTGCTTCTTAGCTTCCAGTCCGTCCCAACACCTCCCCAATCACTCGCAGAGAACCAACAGAACCAGGAGTCGCAAGGGGAACCTTCTTTCCAGGAGTTCCTTGGTCAGGATCGGATGTACATCCTTCCACCGATCGAGTCAACAGGACCAATTCCTGCTGGAGATTTCAGATCAGCTTCTCCATCATCTCAGGAGGGTTCCCTAAGGCTTTTCCATCCAGCACTCAACATCACTGGAACATCTGATGGATCAAGTGAAGAGGAGTGAGTATATTAAATTTATATACATGATAATAATACTCATTAAAAACAGAGGTGTGAAGAACTTCACTAGTAACTTGATTTTTTTTTCAATACTAGTTAGTGGGGGCATGGACCTATTACTATGGTGGGGGTCAGACATGCAAAAAGATTTTTTTTGTTAATAGGCTTCGTACATTGTTTAAGATTTCATGAACTTCTTAAAAAAAAAAAATACAGTTCGAAGTGACATAAACAGAGGTATAAAGATCTTCACTACTTACTGGAATATTTTAATTAATTAAGAACAATGCCTAGGATGAACATTTAAAACAAGTGTTATGAAAAGTAATACAATTTAATGTATGCGTTGGTAATTATATAAACCCATTTACTTCAACATAATGGAAGTATTGAAGTTATAATTATCTTAAGGAAAGCTTTACCAGTAGTACATTTTCCAAAATATTTTTCATGTGAAAATAAAAGCTTGAATGTGCACTCTAAAAAGATTACATGTATATAATCACTTTTGTTTTTCAAATCTCAATGTAGATTCTATTTCAATCTTTACATTAGTTCTAGTTCTGAAGAACCTCTATAATCATAACACTACAAAATTGAACTGCTAGTAGGTAAATAATAAATAAAATAATAATTTTTTTTTTATAAAACTAATTCTTGTTTTTTCTTTGTCCAACAGAATCCCTTCGACGACTGCATCCTCTTCGAACCTCAACTCATCAAGCTCTTCAATATCATCTTCTGGAGCAGCTCATGTTTGGACCACTGCTGAAGCTTTCACCAGCATCCAGAAAGCAATGCAGTCCATCACCCCACCAAGATGTAACAACATGGTGAGAGAGCTGAAAGACATTGCTTTGTGGTCAACAACAAGCACAGCCAGGACCATTGAGCTGGGAAGGGGTTCCAATGGAGCAGTATACCTCTTCAGGCACGCCGTGACTAAAGAGCCAATTGCCTTGAAGAACTTCCCCCTGTCCAGGGAACCTGCGCACCGCCAGCGCCAGCTATATGTCATCAGCGAGGAGGCCGGCATACAGAAAGCTCTGAGTGCTTTCCGTCACTTCCCCCGGTACTATGGATACGTCACCGTTGATTGCCATACGCTCGCTCTGGCGATGGAGTTTGTGGGTGATGCTCAGCGGGGGAAGAGCATCACCCTAGCAGACTCATTGGAAAGAAGACCTTCCGGATGGACGCAGGAAGAAAAGTTTACCATCGCCCTGGACATCGTTGAGGGAATCGTCAAAATGCATCATCAAGGATTCCTGATCAACGATCTCAAGTGTAACAACATCTTGCTTAGTGAAGAGGAAGGCAGGCTGAGGGCCAAGATCATTGATTTTGGTCATGCAACCCGGCGTGCTTGCCCTTCCCATATCTACTGCCTTAATGAAGATGCAAAGAGACGGTACCGGACGGAAGGGCTTTACAATCATGTAGCACCGGAGGTTGCACTTGACGGCCAGATGCCTTCAGTCAAGTCGGACACGTTCCAGATTGGTCGTGTCCTTGTTAGGATGGGCAACCGTCTCCATCTGGATGCCCTCCTGAACATTGGACTCGAGTGCTGCGATTTGGACCCTATGAAGCGACCAAGCCTAGTTTATGTTTCAACTGTTCTTAAAGCCATTAAATCAGCATTGTAGTGATACAAGAACACTATATATAAAAAAATCAAAAGGGGTGAAATGGGGGCATCAATGCTGAATGAAATTACAAACCATAAAACTAATTGCAACTTTTATTATTTAGGGGAAAATAAGTACCAGAGGTAAGTTCAATCTCATCACATTTACTTTCAACTGGGCAGTTCCATAAAGTATTAATGCCCCATCCTCTATATTTTGAACATTTTTTTTTCTTATATGAAAAAAAAATGTTTTGCTCAGAAATTATTGTGGCTTGAGCAGTGTGTACAATGTGGGGCAAAAAAAAGGATTGCAAAAGGATTGTTTTATGGAATTGCCCAATTGTAAAAATGTCATTTTGTTGTAAATATACTTTGTACGTAGTTTAAGATTTGAATAAAGTGTCTTGATAAAAAAATATATATGTTTCAAAGCGTATTTATTGGGGGAGGGGTCTTTCTTTACAACTGGACACAAACACAACAGTACCCTGGGGCATATTAACCTACAATAACAAAGTTATACATTCATTGGTCCAATCCTATCTATTCTGAATTCAAATTTACAGGTTCTAAATTTAGGTAAGTATTGGTAGCTACAAGTATCATGGTTTTATTTGTATATAATCTGAATGCTTAAAGAATTCCTTTTTAGATCCACAGAGGTATATGTTAACTGTTGGACAGCCAGAAATGTTAATGCACCAACCGTGTGAAATTTGGTTACACATTAATAACCCATATTAACTTAAAGTAAAAATAACAAATAGAACATAAAATTGCAATAAACGGAAAATGTTTCAAGGTAATCAAACATCTTCAGCCTGATAATTATCTTGTAAAAAAAGAGTCATTGGTACTTACAAACTTTGGTTATCAAATAAATTTGAGGAATGTCATGGACAAACTTTGTTGCAGCATTTATAACTTGGGGCCATATTCATAAAACCCTATAATAAGTCTAGCAATCACCCAATTTAGTTTACAATTAGGTGATAACTAGACTTATTTACATTTTATGAATATGGTTCTAGACCTATGATCACAAGAGTCTTTTGTTTTTTAAAGGAATGATGTCATCTTAATTGGAAAAAGATTATCATTGGACGCGTATGTTTCATTTCCAACTATTGCATTAGCCGGAAAATTAGCACCATCAGAAAAAATGAAGACCAAAATAAAATCAAATTAGAAATCAAACAAATGCAGGTCATGTTTAGAATGTTAATATAAGTAATACTTTGAGGACATGGCATATGTGCAGTTTTCATAACCATGCTTAAAATGTCATAGGTCTATGGTGTTGGGAGGGGGGGTGAAATGTACACTGCAATCTCATCAAGCTGTAAGGTGCTTTTATTAACAATATCAAACAAGTTCGTTGTATATATTACATCATTATGGTATCAATAAAATATACATATTTATTTTTCTACTTTAATCAGATAAACTTGCGTTTCAGTGTCATTATTGGTTGTTGATAAAGAAGCATGTTGATAGAGAGGGAGAGGTGACAGAGAGGGAGAGAGAACGGTGAAAGATGGGGAGAGTGAAAGGTGAGAGGGAGATAGAAAGGTGAAAGAGAGAGAGACTGATAGACATGAAATGATAATGATGAGAGTGAAAGAGACAGAAACAGAATTAAGCCCAATTCACACCTGTGAATCGTGATTTAAATGAACGAAATATAAGAGTAATAAAGAGGGATTGGAACTGAGTGAGAAACATAATTGAGAAGGGGGATGGGGTGGGGCTAAACTGGACAAAGCCAATAACAGAATTGTACCAAATGTGAGATTCGATGTTAATATTAGAAATATAAAATGACCACTGGACAAACGGTAACATTCAAATCCCGAAATCATTATTAACTACTATAGGGCTAATATTCCAGGCGCTGAAACTTAAAGGGGTGGTCCAGGCTGAAAATATGTCTGAATACACAGAGTAGAATTCACTGAGCAAAACGCTGAAAATTTCATCAAAATCGGATAACAAATAATAAAGTTATTGAAGTTTAAAGTTTAGCAATATTTTGTGAAAACCGTCCTAATGAATATTCATTAGGCGAGCTGATGATGTCACATCTCCACTTTCCGTTTTCTTATGTTATTACATAAAAATCATATTTTTTTCATTATTTTATACTTGTGTGAATAATATGTCTCCCTTATAATGAAATAAGTTGCAGCGACAAATATCTAATGCACTAAATCAGTAGTTCAATCCAATTTTTCTAGTTCTTGGAGGAAAAAAATTGAATAATCCTAATTTCATATAATAAAATACAAAAGAACAAGTGGAGATGTGACATCAGCCTACCTAATGAATATTCATGACGACTGCTTTTACAAAATATTACTAAACTTTCTAATTCAATAACTTTGCTATTTGTTGTCCGATTTTGACGAAATTTTCGGCATTTTGCTCAGTGAATTCTACTCTATTAAGCTATAAATGCTTTCAACCTGGACCATCCCTTTAATTGAAAATAGACAAAGTGAAAGATGAATACATTCTCACGCACTAAACTTTGTTTTGTGGTCTGGCAAACACCTTTCTGTTGATGTATGACCACCAATATTCTAAATATGCTCTACATGTTCTAGTTTGGAGACAATGTATGCATCTACATTCATTTTATTCATTTTTTTACATCCTCCAATGATACTGCCTGGAATGTTGGCCTATACTCACATGTATATCAATATTGTATATAAACAGATCAAGTTAAGCAAGAAAGCAGGGGGGAAACAGAAATAAAAGAAGTTGGAGAGATAAGAAGAGAGAGGGTGAGATGGAGATGGAGATAGAGAATGGGGGAAACAAGGAGAGAGACGATGAGATGGCAAGGGAGAGGGGGAGGAACAAGAAAGAGAGAGGAGTGGAAAGATAGAACTGGGAGATAAAGGGACGAGAATAGAGAGATATGTAGAGAAAGACAGATTTGAAGAAGAGACAAGATATAGGCGTCAAGAGAGAAAGGGGGCAGAGGGACAATATAGGCGAAGTCACAGGTCAAGTTGTCTTTAGTTAAAAAAAAATCATTTTATCAATTTTTTAGGAATAAAATGGTGTCTTCAAATTCTTATTCACCAGGAATTGTGCAATGCAGTCTCACATAAAATCACATCCCCCTCAAAGTAAAAAAAAAAAAAAACAGTGAAAAACCACATAAAACCAATTGGTCCTGTCATATAAATACAATTTTCATGACTGCATAATAGCTTCTGTTTTTTTTACTTTTGCCATATTCACCCTTTCTCTGTATTTAAAATGGATCGTACTTTTTTTTCCAAGTATGATAAACATCTAAATAAGATAATGCACTCACAAATAATGATAATAATTGTCATAATAACTGTAAACATTAATACTTTCCCTTTGCCAACTTCTCGTCTGTTTTTAAAAGAAATATTTCTTTAACGCAACAAAATCTCAAGGTAATGAAGAAAGAAATAACCCAGATGGAAACATATATGATTATATAGATTGTAATTTTGCCCATTGTTTTGTAAAATTAAATCCAGCAATCGAAATAATTAGATTTCTCTGTTGACTCTGGTGAAGCTTATTGCTAGATCTTTGTAACATCTGTACTGCATGTATCCAATAATTATCAATATTATTAGTGGCGTAATTTGGAAATTTAGAGATTCAAATAAAATATCATGAATACAATTGTCATTATTATCCCCCAATCAATTCAGCGAGCAAAGAGTTACAGATGACGTCATTCACTCGACACAAATCTTCAACTTGAAGATTGTAGTTTATTCAAATAAAAAAAGTAATGGAATATCTTTCACCAATATCAGGGGTATTTACTTTCAACCAAAACTTATTTTACATACAAAACCTAATGATACAATTCTAAAATAACAGGCAAATTATAAATTTCTTTCTTTCTTTTCCATAGGGCCTTTTTCATCTAAATTTTAATTCCTTCAAAAAAAGGTTAACCATAATTTAGTTTCTCCTTTTTCCTTACTATGTGCGTTTTTTTATGTTTTAATAACATCTTCTTTTCATTGCTATTTTGGACGACATTTCAATGTCAAAACAAAAGTCTACTTCATACACATTTTTTTATCATTATGAATTGTCATAAAAGCATTATTTTCTTCGTAGGAATTAAGTTATGCAAATTGAATGTTTCAATATATTTTATATTGAGTTACAATAAATAAAATAGTGCTGTACTATTTAAGCAGTGTGTGGAAGTGATGAATGACTGTTAACGAGATACCTAATGATGGACCTAAATGATGCTTGCACTTTCATTGAGCTCCGCTAAGCATTCGAGCTTCAATTCACTCCTTTTCGCCGTGATCCCCGAGATGACTTTTGGTGCCAAGCATTAAAAAAAATATTAGTGGTTCGGCCATTGACCCAAACTTTCCTCAAATCATGTCCAAGATAAGAAATTAAAATGCCACCACACCTCACTTGTTCCTAAGCCGATGAACCAGGCTAAAGCTAACTCGGAAATCCGATGGCCATCTTTATCCGCGGTTTTTGACCCCCTTCTCAAATAACGTTGCTCAGGGGCGAAACTTGCCCATTTCAGAAAATGAATCATGTCCTAATTTTACAGGTTTTAACATTTCTTTGCTTTTGTTTTGAATGATACTTCAGGTATACTTCAAGTATGTCAAAATAAAAACGAGGTGGAATTATATATCAACTAAAAAAGGGAACTGCCGTACAGATAGGGGCCTTGGTAGGGCTCTGCCCCCCCCAAAAAAAAATGAATAAACAACGACAGTGAAGAAAAGGGAGTGTAGAATGAAAAGGAGGTGAAAGGGATGAAATAATGTTTCGAATATAATGTCAAAATCTATCACAAAATTATATTTTCTTTACAAAAGGTCAAGATTTTCGCTCGCTCGCGACTCTCTTTTTTATATAAATTTTCAGTCATGCACAAACATTTTACGCAACGCCGCTCCCCCTAATTTTTTTTTACTCATCACGAAAAAATCAAAGTTATTTAGCCCCCGGCCATTGGTCATTGCACGTTTTTATAAAATTACGACAAAGTTACTGTCTGAAAAGAAAGGACAATTCGATTTTATACTCAAATCATCTCATTTTTAAGAATTTAGAGTAAAGTGAGAGGTCCAATGCATACAATGTAGACGTGTTTTCATAGTTTCATATTAGAAAATTAAAGGTGGATTTTTGTGAATCGTTGCTAAGTTTGATGCATATCAATATGCTTTACTTGTTTTTAGATTGAAATAGTACACTTCGTGCCCTTTCTAGCATGTATAATGGCATAACGGAGATTGCACAATGATAGAAGACAATATTTTCAATGAATAAAAATATGTTCATTAAAGCTTGTGTAATGCTTTGGTAAAGGGTCAATAATGTGATTGATAATCGAATATCATCTAATATGACAGTCTTACTGAAGCGTAGAGACCGTTAGATATTTTTCGAACTGCACTTCTCTCGGAAAATTTCAAATATTCAAATCTTGGATATATAGCGCCCCGATGGCGATGCTTGTTTTAAATTTAAAAAATGGGCATTCAAGCACTTATCTTATAAATTTAGTGATTAGATATCCAAAAGTTACAGACAAAGAACATATCTTGAAAGTTTCAGCCCATTCCATGATTTGGAATAGGATTTAATTGAAAGACAAAAACACACAGATATTTTAATTTGATCGGGTGACCCGATCAAGTTAAATTTCCATGTAAAATCGCAAAATTTATCCTATAAAACACATTTTCATTTCATATCCTCCACATCATAACTGTTATAGGACGTTATCCATTCATATTAGCTAGCAATGAATTGGAATAGTGATAGGTGCATTTTGGTGGATTTACCAAAACTATACACAAGCTTTAACCTATAAAACCTGCAACCATCCCGCTTTCTTCAAATAATACCCCTCCTCTATAAGCATCCCTCCTCACAGATTGAATAAATGACAAGTCCATCCAAACAAAAAGTTGATTTAGATAAAAAGAGAAGAATCCAACGAGCATAACACTGAAAATTTCATCAAAATAGGACTTAATGAAGAAGTTCGTATAGAATTTTTAGGTTTCGCTTAATTTCCCAAAACAGTTATATAGCACATCCTGGTCGGTATGCAAATGAGGGGACCGATGAAATCTCTCACTATTTTTTTTCTATTTTATTCTATATGAAGTATGAAATGTTCTAATATTCTCCTCATTGTCCAGTGAAACAAAGATGAATTCCTCCCTGAACATGTGGATTAGCATTATACTATATGGTTCAGTGATTTTCAGTCAATTTGGTCCTTATTGTCAAATCTGTAAAAAAAAAAAACTTTAAAATGTTTAAACTTTCTTATTGTACATCCAATTTTAATGAAATTTTAAGCGTTATGCTAGTTTGATTTTATTCATTAAATCAACATTTTTCTGGGGTGGGCTTGACCTTTAAATTACCCAAATTGTTTCATGAATACTTTATGTATTATTTAATTCCTTTACATTTCGTTATTGTTCACTTCAATTTTGGTGTGTTTTTTTGCATCATTTTCATGTTTTGATGTATCAAGTTTTTGTTATTATTCTGTACATTCTTTGTTATGCATTGTTTAAGGCCTTGCTGAATATCAATTTTAGCAGGCTTCTTAACTGCGATGAAATAAAGAAAAAGAAATACAATATCAACGAACACACCCTTCTCTCTCAGACACTTCTTCGTTTTAAATTTCCGGTGTGAAAGGGGTATACGGATTTGTAGTCATGTAAAGGACCACATCGTCCTCTCTAAGACACTCCTAGCTATTAGATTTCCGGTGTGAAAGGGGAAGGGTAAAGTTGTTAACGGTCAAACTTGAACTTGAGCGATGCTTCACCTGGAAGTTAGAAGGGTCAAGACGCTGGGTCACATGGGGGTCAGTGGGTCAGTAGATCATGCTGGACATCAGCTCAATCAACTGGGCTGACCATTCGTACGAGTCGCTGTCCGGTAAGGCGATCATTAGAAACGGAACGGAATGGGAAATGGCTTGCTAACAAATCGAGCAATCCAACATGTCCAAACTGATCCTTTGTCACCTCATTGAACTGTTTTCCACACATAAAATGCTTCGATAGATCTAGATAGATCGAAGAAGACAGCTTGCACTGGCGTACATATAGTAAAAACCCTGTTTATGTTTATACAACGCTCTAAAGTATTATGGACATTATTACAGTAATTTGAATAAATCAAACAACCATGCTTAATTTATTACGAATTATATATTAAAAATTGAACTCTGTTGTTTAACATTTCAAACTGTTTAAACAACTAACGTAAGGTTTATGATTACAGTAAACAGCCTTGTATAAAAAACAATGTTTTACTCTAAATGATGGGGCATGCTTGTTAATAACTCCGTAGAATAGAAAAAAAATGAAAACTTAATTGTGCCCCCACCCCTCCCCACCTTGAGGAGCAATGTCTGCCCATGGGGGCTGGGATCATGAACTTCCCCAAAGTGCGAAAAGGAATCAATCATGCCAATTCTTTATTTTGTTTTCCTTTCTTTCTATTCATTTCTCTTTCATTCTTCCATTCTTGTTGTTTACATTGTGTTTTTTAAAGAAAATTCAGCAAGATGAAATAAAAACAGAAGAAAATCATTTCCTTTTGTTGACTTTGGCTATAAGAGGCTTTCGCCGATGTCTCTTAACACCATGCACATTCAAAGTCGCTCACAATGAAAAAAAATGTTCTTCTGTTAGTTTGTTGAAAGACATCTCCAAAAATGCAACAAAAAAGTCTCATTTCTTTATCTTTAATCGTTCTTTATTCTCTTTGCCTGTTTTTTTTCTTTCTTAAGTTGATTGATAGAATTCATTTGTTTAGTTTTGTTTGATTCTTTTTCTTTCGTATTCATATATTTATTCCATATTCTTCCATACTTCTCGTATTCTTGGTTAGTTTATTGCTGAAAATGTTGATCCTTTAAGTCTTGAGACATGTTCAAGAACTTGACAGGTAAATACTTACGAAGAGAAGCTCTTCCATAGCAGACTACGCCTTTCAAGATGTTCAAGAGGCTTAAATTGAATAAGGACCACCTACTGCCCGGGAGTTTCGCGCCGCCGTAGGTGATGGGGAGTTTGAGCAGTGAACGTAATGAAAGGGTCAAGACTATAGCAAGGTTAATAGACGAGTGTTTTATGTATGTCTTTGTATTATCGATTTTTCTTGTAATGAGGGTGTAAGCTTGCGCCTAATCACAAACAGCGGTCACGTTCGCAAGAGTTATTATTGACTTGTTTCACTCTTTCCTCTTCTCGTCTTTGAAATTGTCACTTCTTGTCAGATCGTTCATCTTCTTTGTAAGGGTTTCGAATCATTTAGATTGTCTGACACTCCCTCGTCACTTTCACCGTGTCAAATATCACCAGTCGTCTTGATTATGGACGTGAGGTTGTCAGCCGATAAATAGATTTTGGACGTGTTATCTACCGAATTTATTCGTGCCTTATTATAATTCATTGAAGAAGTACTTTCCTTCCCTTTACCTAAAGGTTGATAATTTTTGGGGTGTTACATCCTAGATAGTATACTTTGCAAGGAGTGAACGCCTTTATGATTTTTCAAGAAGTAAAGAAGAAAAGGGAAAAATTATGACGTCACCTATATAAAGTCGTCCCCGGGACCCCACTGGGGTGTAGTTGATGATGATGTTAATGATGATGATGATGATGATGATGATGATGAAGATGGTGATGATGATGATGGTGATGTTGGTGGTGGTGCAGACAACGAAGATGATGATTGTGACAGTGATTGATAGAAACGATGATGATGATGATGACGACGATGATGATGACGACGACGTTGATAATGTCTATAATGCTACCAATTTTTATGGTGATGATTGCGGCGGTGGTGGTGGCGGTGGTTAAGATGATAATGAGAGTGATGATTCATATATCGACGCTATGACTTTATACCAACAAATCAAATAGATTCCAATTGATGAAAAATTTCATTGTAAACTTTCGACACCCCTCCCCCCATCTTCCCACCGCCCTTGCCCTTGTTCCCCCGCTCTACCAACCGCCTCCTTGCAGGATTTAATCAGAGCTACATTCCAAGCTACTCACCCATGTTCACGACACATAACCCGGCTTGCATATAACATTACGAAAAATCATGTTCGCGACGTCACTTGGTTTTTATCAACGATCATATTCAGCGCACCTCGACTACACGAAACATGAGGTGCCAGCCGGAAGCCCCTCTGGCAAGCCATGGCAAGCGATTCCCCTCTGTTAGAATATTGCACATCTAGACCAGGCGACGGTAGGGATAGATAAGTATGGCAAGAAAACAACTTTAAACTTAACCATAATGCATTATGCGCAGTCACGGGCTGTTTTACGGGGATGAATGGAGCTTCCCCGAATTTTTCTCATATTTTTATCCTTTGACAAAACAAAAATGGGAGAAAGAAAAGTATCAAAAGTATACCAGCATGGTCAGGTAATAGAAAGATGCCGGTGATGTCATCGAGAACAAGTGACGTGACATTTAGTTAGGTTGACTACCCCCCCCCCTCCCCACCGCCACCATTGGGGTACCCTGAAGCTGTCTAGATCTGTGTGTAGAATGAAATAATATAAGAATGATAACCTTTTTTCACGGTAAATTATCATTTTAAAGTATTTTCCTGTTGGCTTCGTATAGGCACTCATTTAGGAGGTCAAACTTCTTTCATATCTACCTGAGATTGGTATATAAATTCGTCATTGTGAAGTGGTGGGGTGTTTTACCAAGCGATTTTTCACTGCTTGATTATTCTTCCCTTTAAACAACATTGTCCCTCAAGATCAAAGTGTCCCCTCGTGATTTATCTTTTAAAAGATCAAAATTTGATCGCTCATCTACGCTAGTAGATAACGCAAGAGATTAAAGCGATGGAAGCAGGATGCCTGTTTAGTTGAAATGGGGGCCTACTGAAAAAAAACACAGCTATCTCAACCATCATGATCATTGGTATATGCATTTACAATACACTAGACTTGCAGGTTTATAAAAATGAAATTCCATACTTTATTGTTAGAAATAGAAATCAGAAAAACTCCGAAAATTAATTTTGCCCAAATAGAGTATTGATAGCGGGCCTGGCAGCCACTTTGCAGAGCCAGATCGACGAGGCTCTATCCCTTATCGTTGAACACCAAACAGGGTAGCAGCAACTCCCAACTTAGACATTCTAATTGATCCTATGTCATGCCTTTTAAATAGTCATTATAACATGAGTTGAGTAAAGAAAATATAACGATAATAATAATGATAATAGACATTTATATATAGCACCATATAGTATTCCGAGGCGCTTTGTTATTACAATTATCACCCCGGCTTTAGCTCGAGCTACCTTTCAGCGCTCATGCATTCAAGGAATCAATCCTGCCGGGTACCCATTCACCTCACCTGGGTCGAGTGCAGCACAACGTGGATAAATTTCTTGCTGAAGGTAATTACGCCATGGCAGGGAGGATCATTTAGAGAAACATTTAATGCCCTTTAAATAGTCATTATAACGTAAGTTGAGTAAAGGAAATATATCTATGATCTTTTAGAAAAACAAAATAGCATTTTAGCTTCCTATCTTTTCAAAGTCCATATCATTATTTTGGTGGACTGATTTAATTTGTCATCGCCTACCCGTAACCTTTCGGAAGGCTTTTTACTTGTGGCCTTGAAAGACCATTATCCTGATCAAAAATGATTTTCTCCAAATTGATGATGATTGTTCGAGTGCCATTTCGGACCTGGAGTCGGTTACAAAAGGAATTACAATCAAACGTAGTCTGATTTTGAACTATCATATTCGGTTTATTCAAAATGGCGGATGCAAAGTCGAATTCCGAGGATTGCAAAGTTATAACCTTAAAAAACATTATGGATAACATTTTCAATGAATTATTATAAATATCATTTTCAAATTACAAATATTAATAATGAACACTTGGGAGGATTGTTAAATAGGAGAAATAATAGTCTCAAGAGTCTCAACTCATATGATTATTAAAGGACAAGTCCACCCCCAACAAAAAGTTGATTTGAATAAAAAAAGAAAAATCCAATAAGCATAAACACTGAAATTTCATCAAAATCGGATGTAAAATAAGACAGTTATGACATTTTTAAGTTTTGCTTAATTTCACAAAACAGTCATGTGCACATCCTGATTGGTATGCAACTGAGGAAACTGATGACGTCATCCACTCACTATTTCTTTTGTATTTTATTATATGAAATATGGAATATTCTTTTTTTTCTCCTCATTGTCCAGTTAAACAACAATTAATTCCTCCCTGAAAATGTGGAATGAGCATTGATTAATATTATAATACAGTCAAGTTGGTCATTATTGTCAAATCTATATAAAAATTAAATATTGTATAATTCAAAAAAAAAAAAAGAAATAGTAAGTGAGGGACATCATCGACTGTCTCATTTGAGTTGTGTATATCACTGTTTTGAGAAAAATAAGCAAAACTTTAAAATGTCATAACTTTCTTATTTTACATCCCATTTTGATGAAATTTTCAGTGTTTTTCTAGTTTGAATTTTTCTCTATTTATTCAAATTAACATTTTTCTGGGGTGGACTTGACCTTTGATATATAGGCCTAGGCCTGTTCATATATTTTTTTTCAAACCTTATCGATGGCAAGCATAAAAAGTCAAGATGAAAACGAATAAGGTAGATGCAACATGAATAGAATCATGAATTCTATCTCCTCCTGTTACACTATTTATAATTTCTCTCGCAATCACCACCTCTTCTTTCTCTCTCTTTTCTTCATTATCCATCTTCTGTTCTGTCTCTCTCCCTCTCCCACCATCTATTTAACTCTCCCTTCTCTCTTCTCCCTCTCTCTCTTTCTACCCCCTCCCCCTTTCCTTTTCACCATTCTCTCTCTCTCCCGATCGCTTGGTTGTCTCTTTCTCCCCTCATTTTTCTGTGTTATCTCGTTCTTTTATATATCTCTCCTCTCCATTTTCGTTCATTTTTCCTTATCTAGAATCATGATCTCCTTCATGTTCGAGGCTATAGGCGGTACAGGACCCGATCGATAGCAATAACTGAATATATCGATCGTCTGTAAACAGTTGTACACGATTCAAAGCATGTCCTCGTTTTAATATTAGTAACTGAAGTAGGCCAAGTATTCATAACATTAAAAGAAATGTGTTTCTTTCCAGCTCATGTCTGGCGTTTGATGTGTTCCGCCGACTGTCAGAAAGAAGAATTCAAAATGCAGCATGCGCATCGGTGGATATCGATAGCAATATGTGTTCACTCAAACATAGATTGCTTCCCGCGCATTGTTCATGCTAGCACAAAAAGGGGCAGACACAATTGAAAGGGCGAAAAAAATAACAAAGTCATTTTTTATTTGTGATGAGATTGTTTCTGAGGATGGGATACTATCAATAAGTAATGGGTCGCTGCCTGGTTAACTAGATTGGTAGGGGAACATAAGGGCATAAACATTTTAAAAAACGCGGGAACTGAAACGTATTGTCAGTGGAGGGATCGGGATAGGGGAGGGTATATAATTTTTGTATGTCATTAGTTCATTAAACGATGTTCTATACATGTATAGGCGCTTGAAATCACTAATGAATTAGAAACAGTGCATCCAGATTTGTTCTATCATTGTTCGAATTCGGAGAATGGGTTGAATATAGAACTAGAGATAGTTATCTCTAATCGAGATTTTTTTTTTGGGGGGGGTATTGCTTTTGATGATGGGGAAGGATGGTAGATAACAAATGGTATAAAGCTTTTTAATTAAATTGTTTAACCATTGTTTGAAGGCTTTTATCTGATGGGAGGCAGAATGAAGGGAAAGTACAGTTAAACTTTATAGCTTTAACAGATGGGAGCAGACTCATGAATTTTGAAAATTAATAATAATAATGAACTTCTTTCACAAGACATGTTTTTAATGTTGGACCAGACGCATAATCGGTCAAAGTGAGTCACGCTTATTTAGGAAAAAAATGTTGTTGCTTTTATAAGTTCACTAAATAAATGAACTATTCTCTGGCGTACCCATCACGATGGCCTTAATGAATTACTTCATTTTATATGCATTTAATGTTTGAATAACCATGGACCTACATAGGTCATGGAGTAACCAATTCAGATAGGAATTGAGTCATATACGATATAATGTTATTATCAGAATACTTGAAGTAAAATTTCTGTGTCGTATCCTTTTTATCGTGAATTTATTCCTCCTTCGATTTAGTCATTACCAATATCTTCATCATGACCATCATCATCTCCATGGCCTTCATCATCATCATCATCATATCACCGTCACCCTCAGCTATTTGAAAATATATGCCCATTCTGTTTTATAAATGTATTAATTAATTCATTTAGTATAAGTTTGGGATTGTCGTTTTTTTTTCAAGCAATCTGCTTATGATGACAATCCTTCTCCTGCAAATTGTAAATATCATATAATCATTTTCGTCTGGAATTATCTTTTTAGTACTCTTTATTTATAATTCATGCCAAAAATGCTTACATATTATGTTTATTATGTTATGAAAAATGTATTAAACGAATGTTATGGATGCAGAAGAAAACAATAAATCAAATCAAATCAAATCAAATAATAATATTCCGCATTTATATAGCGCTTAATACATCGGAGCGACGTCTCTAAGCGATTGACAGACATTACCCCGGTCATCGGATCCTTGCATGCCCGCATACAATGTATGCACCATCTCCACTCCCTGGGGACTATTCCAACAAGAGTTCCAAGACTCAATTGCTAGGCATACTACATATAGGCTTTCACATCCTACCTGGTACCCATTTAATTCCTGGGTCGAGAGTGGCAAATTGTGGATTAACGCCTTGCCAAAGGACACAAGGCCATGGTGGGATTCGAACACATGACCCTCTGATTATAAGGCGAGAGTCAGAACCGCTACACCACGGCGCTTCCACAAAAAATAAGAATGCGTTGTTAGTTATTTTTTATCGAGAATGGTATAAAATGTTAGTCTTGTTTTCCAACATAACGTTTTCGGTTAATGTTGATTAGATTATTACATAAACTATTTTCCATGGAATCATTTTTCTAATGAATTATTATTATTATTTTTGGGGGAGGGGCTACAATCGCTGTGATTTCATTTCAGTATTTTTCGCCATTAATTCATGTTTGTCGATATTTACAAAACCATAAAGAAGACGTCATTTACTTGATTTAAGTAGGGAAATGTATCGTCTCTCATGTAATTTAAGTCAAATATCAACGAATTCATATCGGCACTCGTTTCACTGTCTTAATGAATTCGACCCTCTGATTATACAAGGCGAGGGTCAAAACCTCTACACCAAGACGCGGTCGAAAATCTACCAACGACTTAAGAATTGGACCTTTTACCTTTTTTCAGGCGTAATAGATTAAACAAGTTCATCAGAGCTGAAATTGGTAACCACAATGGGTAAATTAGTATTGTTATCGGTATATGGGTCTCACTTATCGGGGAGATAACTTTCAACCTTTCAATCTCATGAGAGTACATATTTTCTGGATAATTATGATGCTCAGAGTTAGTGTTTTTAAGAGCTTGCAGTACCCATGTTAAGCCTAATCAGACAATCTGTCGATGGGTGATTATTCATAAAGGAGAAAATGGATGAGCAGAGTGAGTGATTCTTTCGATGTAATTGTTTTTGGGGAAATGAACTATACCATGGAATTATTATCAGATAAATCTGATAATACCAATTAATAAATACTACGGGTGTCTGTTTAACTGATTGTTTAACCTTTCAATTAGCTTAATTACATGCATTATACGTTAAGTAAAGGCGGGCATTATCGTTTGCACTATTGGTTATAACAAATATTTAAGAGAAAAAATATGAAAAGAGGTCCCTATTTTTTGATACGCACGTAATAAAGGTTTGTTTAATTATCATAATTAGATTCCATCTGATAAGGAAATAAAATAATAATAATAATACTTAATTCTCATGCGGCGCTTTTCCCAAAGTGCTTACAATGAAAATACTTCAAATAAAATGCGAAAACTAAACTACAAACTACGAAAGAGATGGGTTTACCTGACAAAATAATGAGGAGCTTGAAATGTAAATTAAGCAGGATTAGGCACATTCGTCTTGGACGAGTACAGACCTCCATCCTAAATTTCGTAGATTACAAATCAGTCTGTTACTACTATAGGTATTGATGAAAAACTAGACATAATTTAAACAATAAGTTTTATTTAGAATTCCGTTATATTTACATTACAACCGACTTTGTGTTTGGTGCCTAAATACACTTCATGAAAATTTTAACGTTAAGTTATTTTATTTCATGAATCGTTGAATTAACTAAGTCATAGTGACGTAACACAAGAGAACTCTTTGGTGTGCTAGGCGTGGGCAGAAACGGCACCTTAAATTCAATTGCAAATGATAATTTGAGAATGTTTTTGTTATATTAATTAGCTCAAGGAGTGAAGGTTTATTCTCTTAGAGAAAGTAGTCATATTGCCCTATCATTTATAGCGTCTATCAGCAAGATTGATGGTTGAATCGGGTGGACTTCTTTGCCCCTCCCTTTCTTTAAGCGTTCCACCCACTGATCTCAACGCTTTAACACCCCATCCTTCGTTGATAGGTGAACCTATTCCTCATCTCAGAAAGATCATTGCCCTTTTCGACCACGAATGTGTTCTACTCATCGCCCAGCCACGTCACACGCGGCCATGAGCGGCCCGGCGGTGACCTTGACATTTATGTCGCTAAAATAACACTACTTTAAAAAGACACGCTGGCTTTGTCATGATTGGTTGCCGAACAGTACGACCCATTGATTTTTCTCTAAAGATTATTTTGTTGATTCCTAATGCGCGGAGGAATAATGATGGTGTCCTTGAAGAATGATTTTTACGGTGGCAATTTCTCGAAAATCTTTATCGAGCGAGAGGTTAGCAGACCTATAGCCTACAGGAAGGAAATCAAATTCAGCAATCCTTAAGAGTGAAAATACTGTCCAAAAGAGTGACAAGTTTTCAGGAAAATTAAATCTGCATTTTGAGAAAATTAATAAGCATGGAGTAAACATTGGCTCACTAAGTTAAGGGCCTTCCTAATAACTCATTTTTTTTCTTCTTAATCAACCTATAAATAATTGGTTGAAACATAAACCGACTAAAATTAATGATCAGTGGTTAAAATGTAATTTTGCATGCAACTTGAATTAATGTTATTCAAACGACAGTTAGTGGGTTCACATTAGAAACCTTTCGATTGATTGTTTGAATAAAAAAAGAGAAGATTAGAGTCAATAGAGATATTAGAATTAGGTTCCACCGGGCATGAGAGGGGTTGGCGTGCCGTTATTTTGGACCCTCTAACATTTCTAAAACCGCTTCAGGATTCGATGAGATTTGTAACACTGGCGTACAGATAGGGGCCTTATAGGGTGCATATAGGCCCCCTCCCCCTTTAAAAAAAATCTGGGGAGATAACGAAAGAAAAAGAGAAAGATATGATGTTATTTTCAGATCGTGCCAAAATCTACTACAATTTAATGTTTTCATTTTTTTTAATAATAATAATAATATAGGGTATTTATATTGCGCACATATCCACCTTGTCAGGTGCTCAAGGCGCTCCTATATTACCCGGCTAAGCTATAGGCGTTCATAGCGCACACAGCTTTTTAAGGAATTACTTCCTACCGGTACCCATTTACCTCACCTGGGTTGAGTGCAGCACACTGTGGATTAGTTACTTGCTGAAGGAAATTACACCATGGCTGGGATTCGAACCCACGACCCTCTGTTTCAAAGTCCGAAGACTAATCCACTGGGCCACAATTAACGCTCCACAACAATGAAATTAATGAAATTAAGTCAAAATTTTCGCTCGCTTCGCTCGATCGGGACTTCTAAAATTTTGCCACACTCACTCGCCATGCTGTATGTGTGTGCCCCTCAAAACTTCTGTCTCACTATGCCCTATACCGGTCTGCATAAAGGAATTGGAGACCTTTCGATGTCAATTTTAGTAATTATAACAACCCTGATGACAAAAGAATCGGCGACTCAATCGGTTGGCTGACTATTCATCGATGAACGTTGATTTGCCCTGATTACCTGTAAATCTGCCTCAGATTTCAAAGTATAATGTTGCGTTTGGCATTTTTTGAGAATGGCCTTTAAACCTCTTCTTAATTATTTGCGTATTCACATTCACATCGAATCGTTACACGAGCCGTCAATATAGATTTCGACTTATATATATAATGAAAAATCCAACTTTTCCCTAATTTTACCTCGTTAGAACAGACAATTTCACCAAAATCCATGTTTGTGAATTGAACAATTTAGAGAATGGCAGTGGTATCGATATTGTTTAATTAGTATAAACAAGGTTTCAGTGGGGAAAGGAGAATTCGTTTGACGGCAGGCGGGGTCTTTGTGTCATTTTCTGAACTAATTGGATGTTTAAACGCATCATTTATAAGCTACTAAATGAATTCCGGTTCATCGGCGCTCTTTGATGTTGTTTCATCATGTATAGGAACTATGTAAGCTTTGTGTATTTTTTTTTGTCGTACGTCGTGTATAATGTAATACTATTATTTGTCATGACATTATTCCTAATGAAAACGCATGATATGTGGATTGGACACTGGTTGAAGTAGTATGCACTTAGAGTAGTGTAAGTATAGTAGGAGTAATAGCAGTATTATTGTTAGTAGTACTAGCAGTAGTAGTAGTAGTAGTAGTAGTAGTAGTAGTAGTAGTAGTAGTAGTAGTAGTAGTAGTAGTAGTAGTATATAGTAGTAGTAGTAGTAGTAGTAGTAGTAGTAGTAGTAGTAGTAGTAGTAGTAGTAGTAGTAGTAGTAGTAGTAGTAAGTAGTAGTATAGTAGTAGTATAGTAGTAGTAGCAGTAGTAGTAGTCATGTAGTAGTAGTAGTAGTAGTCGTCGTCGTCGTCGTCGTAGTAGTAGTAGCCATGTAGTAGTATAGTAGTAGTAGTAGTAGTAGTAGTAGTAGTAGTAGTAGTAGTAGTAGTAGTAGTAGTAGAAGTTGTAGTAGTAGTATAGTAGTAGTAGAAGTAGTCATGTAGTAGTATAATAGTAGTAGTGGTAGTAGTAGTAGTAGTAGTAGTAGTAGTAGTAGTAGTAGCAGTAGTAGTAGTAGTAGTAGTAGTAGTAGTAGTAGTAGCAGTAGTAGTAGTAGTAGTAGTAGTAGTAGTAGTAGTAGTAGTAGTAGTAGTAGTAGTAGTAGTAGTAGTAGTAGTAGTAGTAGTAGTAGTAGTAGTAGTAGTAGTAGCAGTAGCAGTAGTAGTAGTAGAAGTTGTAGTACTATAGTAGTAGTAGTAGTAGTAGTAGTAGTAGTAGTAGTAGTAGTAGTAGTAGTAGTAGTAGTAGTAGTAGTAGAAGTTGTAGTAGAAGTAGTAGTAAAAAAAAGTAGCAGCAGCAGTAGTATTATGGCAATTGTTGTGATGGTGTTAATCGTGTTAGCTGAAATAGTAATCACGCCATAACCATCTCTGACAGATGCCTTTGAGACTTGTTCCACATCTACCTTAGAGTATTCCTTGCTAACTGACCCTGTGTCCCTATATTTCGTTCTGCCACATAGAGCTTATACACCTCTCCTTTTCAGTGATTATTCGTTTGAGAAATCTGAATTTGCTCGTGTCTTAAGAAGTATAGGAATACGAATCAGGATCACTTCCCACATTTTTCGTTAAACGCATGAAACATGACTAAGGAATTAATCAAAAGTGCATGACTTGTCTACACTTTGAAATTATCAAGCTTCGGAAAGATAACTACACCCAGCTTGCCTCAAAAGTGATAGTTTGCCCATCACCTTTAACAACGATGATTTATTTGCTTACTATCCAATTCAATTCATTTTTAATGGTCTTTATTGATGATGGAACATGTTTATGAATGTCACACATGAAAAAAACAGCTCCAGCTGGAAAATTCATGTTACATGTTTGTATAGGCACAACAAATGATGGTAAAATGCATTTAAAATGCTATACATTTAAAGTTTTAGGTGAAAAGTATATACAAGACAATAAATGAATGTAACATGATATGAATGGTGCAATGGAAAATAGCCGACTTGAAGGAGAGGAGACCGGCACTTTTTTTGCAAAATACAGAATCAGCCCCCCCCCCCCAGGAAAATCCTATACCACAGAATGTCCCTCTTTGAATGCGGCAGACGCGCAAGTACCTTGGCATTTCTCACAATGTGTACTACCTGCGTCCTTTTAATAACAACGGGCCGACAAAGTACCCCCGCAGACAGATATTAAGTGACGTAGGGCGAGTTGACTTTTTATTGGCTTTCTCTTTAAATAAATGTTTATGGGATGATATGCATCCAAGGTTACGCTCGATCAAGGTGTAGTCTCGTTTAACAGACACAATCGAGATACCCCTGCAGCAGCGGTGTGTAACGTCATTCAGTATAGAACTCATTTTACAAATAAAAGTAATGATTTAGATATCTGATTATTTGTTATTTCCGTTAATCATTAATTGTAATACAAAGAGAATAATGAGCAAGGGTCCAAGAACATGTCACTTGGGGACTCCACCAGTTGTAGGCCTGTGTAATTATTTAGGGGGAAAGGGAAAAGGAAAGGGTGAAATATTATATAACTTTCTGAATACTGTGCCTAATTCGATCGTTACATTAGATTTTGCATGAAAAGAATCAACATCTTTGCTTGCTCGTTTCACTCGCTCACAGCTTTTTAGAATTGTTGCCCCATATGCCGTTTCTGGCCTTATACAATGCTCGTTGCGCTACTGAAGTTTTATACAGATTTTAGCGTTTAATCGACAAATCTGTACATCCAATTAAACCACTTGAATTAATATCACGTTCTTCACTTACAAAAAATGAATATAAAAAAAACAACATTGTAGTTGTATGAATGCTTAGACTAGATACCTGGATGTTATTCCGCTGATGTTCTTGTCTTTGGCCTTGGGCGGACCTACTTCTTATCTACCTATTTCGCTGTCCATTTTCTCTGCAAGCTATATCATTGAGAGACAAGTTAAGCGAAATGCACTTTCATGACGTGTTATGATGAGACATTGACTTTTAGGAGATGCGCAGGTTTGCAGGTTTGCACTGTTATAGGGCCCTCTTTCACAAAAACTGTGAATAATTTGCGCATTATTTTGTGACTTGATCGAAATAATTGCATCATCTGTCACTTTCTTTTTCATAAATTAATGTCATGTTAAAGTTGACCATTAATTTTCGAACAAAGACTTAGCTACGTGTTGATGCAAAGTACGGTAAACGATCTCTCTCTTATTCTCTCTGTTGTCTTTCTATACCCCTGTATCTATGCCTCTCTCTATGTCTCTCTTGCCGTTGGACTTATTCTTTAGTACTGACTTACATTCAATTACCTGGAAAAAGGATCAGTGTCCCTTGATTTCATTGAAGTCGTTGAACGAACGTATGAATATTTACCATCGTCAAACTACAATGCAAATAATCTAAAATCAGAAATTCGCTTCCATATTGAATCAAAATGTAGGGGGGGGGGGCTATTAAGTGCAGCCTATACAAATCAAGCCCCCTCCACAAAGAGAGAGAGTCTATCCTCGAAAGTATCGCAGAGGTCAATGGAAATCATAGTTTTTACACAGATCTCTAATATATACAAATTTAAGTCAACATTTGAAAGGTTGGAGGAGTGATAATGGTAGCAAAAGGCGCCTCCCCGGTCAAGTTTTGTTTGATGTGTTCCAAAAAATACAATATGATGAATTCCTGGGTGAAAACAATACAATTTCGAGGGACATTGTATTGCCAAGCCGAAGAGCTTTAAAACATAAAGCTATTAAATTGGCATGGCGCCGTAATGCGTTGCCACATGATATGAAAAGATTCATGGCGTCAAGTCGACTTGCATAATTCATGTTGCTATGTTAAAACTTGTTATATGTAGAAGTCAACTTGGCAAGATACATTGTGTCGCCATGTCAACTTAAACCATTAATAATTCGATATGGCTATCAAGTTGACATGATAAGGCTATAAAATCGACTTTGGAAGATAACATATCACTATCCCACCATCTCCTTATTCACGTAGCATCTTGGCATTGATTTTCATTGACTAATTTGCTTTGAGCCAATCAGATGCAAGGATTTCAGTAGCTTATAACAGTCGTCAGTAATTAGTCACTGAACATTTAGGCCATGAAAATGACATTATGACATCACGTGGTGCAAGTGATGCTCGTTCTTGCATTTATACTTATACCACAAACCTGTCCTTTAACTTATTCTTTGAGGAATCCACACTCAACAAGCCCTGCTTTTTAGTGGATCCCTCCATTTCCTCAACAGTTTATTTAAATAGTAAAGATGAATAAAAGAAATTATATGCAAAATTCTTTATCATGAATAGTCTGTAGTTATTATTATGATTATCTAGTTCATTGTAAATATCATTATTAATATGATTATATTGTTTCGTGTCTATTGTAAATATTTATTTATCTATGCCATATTGTCATACTGTATATACTTGCATATTCATTTATATCTTTGTAATGATTTCTTTTGCTGTTAAATTGATTTGAGTTGAAATGAAAATAAACCAAACTGAACTGAAACTGTAGTGATATTCACACAATGCAAATTATATTCTGATGAATGGTAAAAACTGTCAAATTCGCCATGCATCCCGCAGTTTCATTTCGTCATTATCGTCATCATTTCGTCACATTGTCGTTATCTTCATGCGCGTTCCCAATTCAGATGCTGTCATTCAAATCACGTTGTTTGGGAATCGATTAAGGTGCGCAATCTGAGAAATATCGTAAATCAACCGAGTAGGATGCTTAGAACATCTCCTCTTATGCCTTAGAACTTGAGCCCAAGGACATCGAGTATAAAGATACACTTCTTCTCGCTGTTCAAGGCTTTTCCCTCGGCGCTTGTCTAATATGAAATACGATTAAGTCATAAAGTACAAGTTGACGCAAATTACGACACTGCTAATATCATCATCTTAGCAAACCTCCTGGGTGAGTAAAGGGCGTAGGTAGCAAGTCGTTGGGTGAAGGGTGTGAATTGGGTAACAATAATCATGATAGTAGATCAAATTAAGATTTTCGATGAAGGTGATGATGTTGCATGATAGTACATGTACTCATAGAACGCTTCTTGAAATGAGAAAAGGCTCGGAGGGTGGGCCTCGGAGCGGTGAAGGGGGGAATCATGCCCCTCAAACTCTTCCTTCACCTTCGCCGTTTGAGCATTAATCGTGTGTAACCTTGGGATGTCCCCTGACGTCTTATCATAGAGTTTTTTTTCCATGATGTTACCAGACGGGATAGAGAGAGAGAGGGGGGGGGGGGGTGAAGAAGCGAAGAGAGACAATGGGACAAGCTCCTTCATACTGGTTTTATAGGGAAAGAATGTTGTTAGCATACCAACTTCAATTCCAGAGGGTGCTGCTTATGGTATATATACGCAGCTCCACCAGAAATAAATGCTCCCAAGGGACATGCTTTGATGTAGTAAAAGTATCGGTCAAAAGCAAAGGGGTTAATTGGTCATTTTTTATTTAATGGATTACAAAAGGCATCAAAGTACCACAAGAATGATTGTGAGAGAAACTAAATTACGATAAATGATATCGCTTCTATGATAAACAACTAAAAGTGATTAAACAGTTATCTAAATAAAAATGTGGTATTCATAAGAAAATGTCATACCTAAGGCTATATAATTATGGTTGCTGTTTAGATTTTGTCGGATGTAACATATTTTCCAACTTATTTCTCAATTTTGTACATTTCTTTCTAGATCTGCAATGAATCGATCGCTTTTTTAATATATAAGTTAAATTTGCAACAGAGTTGCTGTTTTAAACTGGAATGATTAGTACAAAGAAAAGTAAATTCCAATTATCATTGTTCTTTCTCCCTCCCTCCCTCCCTCTCTGTCTATTCAATCCAAGGAATGAGCACAAACAAAGGAGAAAAGTACGAAACACGAAATGAACAAGATAAAAGAGAAAAATGAAAAGAAGAAGAGAAGAGGAAGACGATAAAGAATAAGATGAAGAAAAAATAAAGAACAATTAGATAAAAAAAAAATAAGATGAATAAAAGAATAAAAGGAGGACAAAGGAAAGAGAAGAATGTGTAAGAAGAACATTAAGATAAATTCCAGTTTTGGTAACGATCTCAAAATGACTTTTGACAGAATCTGATATAATGACCACCCAAGTGTCTGTTTGTATGAATAAAAAATATGTGCCAAAGGATTCTGGAAGAAATTGTGTAATTGCTGAGAAATAAGCAAAATAAGCGTAGATTCGGTCACTTCCGTCGGGTCTTTATTCCAGCAATATTAATACACTGTCCCACGTGTGCCTATCTGTGTTGGTGATCTTCAGTGTGAACATTTTTCAGCGTAGATTTCAAGATTTCACAAAGTTCAGCTTATGTAAGTGTACCAGATCTAGATCCTCGATTATATTCTGACAATTTAGCCTGGTTTTACAGACTTTCTCTTGAAATCAGTGTTTACTGCAACTACTGGCATTTCTCTTTAAGAGGTAGAAAAAAGGGAACGAAAAAGAAGGAGTAGAAAGAAAACATACAATAATAATATTTATAAAAAAAAGACAAGTAAGGATAATTAGAGATGAAAAATGAAGATGTACAAGAAAACGAAAACAGGAAAGAAATGTTACACGTTTATTATGTAACCAATAAGGTTTCAAAATTCACCTTCAATTAATCGCCCACTCGACATACCTATATAAAAGAAAACTTAATTGCAATTTTAACAATTTCTTTGAAGTATTGCGTAATATATGAAAGCCCTTCTCTTTTAAGAAGGAAATGAAACGGCTGAAATACGTATAAAGTATGGCTTTCGAGTGTATAATCTTCAAATCACCCACTCGATAATTTTCTATACAGTAACTGGACCTCAGGCTGTGAAGGCTTAGTCATAGGAATGGAAATTCCTTAAAACGGTTAAAGGGGTACTGCTGGCTGAAAAATATTTATATCTAAATAAATGTAGTAAAATTCACGGATCAAAATGCTGACAATTTCATCAGAGTTATATAACGTATATCGAAGTTATTGAGCAACATTTGGTGAGAACAGTTATGAACGTCGTCATGAATATTCATTAAGTAGGATGATGATGTAACATCCCCATTTCCTTTTCTTAAGTTATTACATAAAATCATGATTATTTAATTTTTCATAATTTAAGCGTGAATGATATGACTCCATTATGATAACCAAGTTTTCAGGAATGAATATCTAATGCATTAAATGAGTTGTCAATCCCTTTTTTCTTTAGTTCTTTGAGGAAAAATTTGAATAAACAGAATTTCTTATGATAACATACAAAAGAACAAGTGGGGGACATGACGTCATCAGTTTGCTCATTGAATATTCATGAAGACATGCACAGAACTGTTTCACCGAAATTATGCAAATCTTAAAAATGTCATAACTTTGTTATTCGTTGTCTGATTTTGATCAAATTTTCAGTGTTCTGTTTGTCTGTTCAAATCCTATTATTTTCAGCCTGGGGTATTCCTTAAAGATGCCCCTGTCATAATGAGGAGAAAGTAAACCAGCTATTAGAACGCCTTTTCAGTGTGCCCCGTAAATAATAATACTAATATTTAGACTTATATCGCGCCAAATCCACTATGTATAGTGCTTAAGGCGCTTTTAAGAAATTACAAAAGAAATTGAAGAATTAAAGAAGAATTGAAGAGAAATGTTTTAAGGTATTGTTTGAAAGTTTCAGAGGTCAAGCACTGTTTAATGTTTTAGGGAGGCTATTCCATAACTTGGAGGATGAATGAATAAATTATCTCCCCCATCATCTCCCCCCCAGGTTTTGGAAACTTTGGGGGTAACAAGAGAATTGGAAAAGGAGGGACGTAAGGATCTTGAAGGGGTATAACTTGATCAGGGAAATGAGGTACTGGGGAAAAGAGCTATGGACACAGTGGAAAGTTAACAACAAAATCTAAAGATTTGCAAAATTTCTTGATAATAAACCCACTTTTAAATAAGAAGCGCTACATGCTTTATAATGAGTGTTTTCCATTAAAATTGAACGCCCTTGGGCTAAAATTAAATGGAAATGAACCAGATATTACGTAATGCCGCCCACGCCGCCTATGGCCCGACACACAAAACCTGTGAGGAATAATGATGTAAGATGTTACCATCTACTATAGATGTAATTGGGGGTATCTTGCTGAGCGGCGAATGCTTGCGAGCGTGGCGAATTTGAGATTTCGCCAGCTATATGGGTTCGTAAAAGTTTGTTACTTTGTTCTTGTCTTTTCAGGGCCGTATAGCCAGGGGTTGTGCCATGAGTTCCGTGGAACCACGCCGCTTGCCAGCAGCATTAAAAAAGAGAGAGAAAAAAATGAGAAAAAGGAAGGCGAGGAGGAAAGGAATTTTAAAAAATGAATGAAACTAGGGGCTTAAAATAATTTATATCCTGTTTTTCAGTCTATTTGGACAGATTATTATGCTCGCAATTCGAATTTCGTTATTTTGTTTTAGCGAGATGCGCGATTACGCATCCTGATAATGATCACAAAAAGTGCTGAATATAAAAAATAGTGACTGCAAACAGTCCTAAACAGGTCCCTTTTCCTGTTTAGGCTAGTATATTATAAATTTAAGCTTATGCTAGCAGTAATTGTTTACTTAGGTACGCAAATAATTTCATTACCATTTCAAAAATTACTTTGAGCGTTAACTTATTAGGTGTGAATTTATTTAAGGGATATAGAAAAAAAAATTATCTTGCCCTCGCATTATCTATTTAAGCGGTCGATCGCGGAAAATGTAGATTACCCCCCCCCCCCCCCGCCCGCCCCAGTATTGGCTATAGCTGGAACAGCCTCGAGGAGTGACGGAACTGATCATGAACTAGAAAGGGTTCACTCTTTAAAATTCAGAAGCTCCTCAAAGAAAATCCTGCCTCCGGCCCTGCTTTTCTTTTCTTTTTAAAATGTTAGATACCCCCTTGGGATAGATGAACGGGCTAAATTGGTAGGACGATACATCGTCATCCTTATTTTTCCTTCAATCTGTCTTCACATGAAAATCAAATATTTGTTAATGTTTGGAAGAAAACAAAAGCAAATATTCCGAATATATAGATTCGTCGCGGTGTAGCAGTCCTGACTCTCGCCTTGTCATTCATGTCCTTTGGCAAGGCATCAATCAATCCACATTTTCCCATCCTCCACCCAGGTGTAAAATGGGTACTCGGTATAGGAGCGTTGTGGCCCAGTGGATTAGTCTCCGGACTTTGAAACAGGGGGTTGTGGGTTCGAATCCCAGCCATTTCCTTCAGCAAGAAATTTATCCACATTGTGCTGCACTCAACCCAGGTGAGGTGAATGGGCCTGGCAGGAATTTATTCCTTGAAATGCGTGTGCGCTGTAATCATAGTAATTACGGCAGCCAAGCTACAGCTGGGGTAATAATATCCAAGTCCTTTGGAAGGGCATAGAGACATTATTCATAATTGTGATATGTGCTACACAAGAACTGTTTATTATTATTATTATTATTATTAGGATGCAAATTATACTATAAAGGATCCATGTAACATTATTATGAGTGAACATGGTGAAGGGGACCGAAAGCTGCTTGGCCTTAAATTATATACATGTATTTGGAATTAAGAATGGATCAAATAATATTGTGATTTGGCAGTCAACCTGATGGAAACAGAGGGAGTTGAGTTATAGAGATGAGGAGGATATAAAATGACAAGGGGCCCGTTTCATAAAGCTGTTCATAAGTTACGAATGACTTTAAGCACGACTGGTGATCCTTTCTTGTGCTGTGTGATATATCCCCATGTAGCTGACTTATAAGACCATGTTCCAGTCGTTCGTTAAGTTGTGCGTAACTTTACGAACAGCTTTATGAAACACCACACATCCAGGTCAATGTGTCTCATACCTATGGTTAATCTATTTTTTCTGTCTACTATTCTATTTTGACTGAAAATAGCTTTTAACAGAGAATAAATAAATAATTGGAATGTAGTTGTACATATTTCCTGTTCACTTAAACGTAATGGGGATTCCAACATTGGTCATAAACTGTTGTGTTGGGAAAGAGAAAAATCTTAAAAACAGAATGGTGAAAAGAAATCGGGCAAGCAATAAGGCAGTTAATGGTTATGGCTTGGTTAAAATTAAGATCCCTAAGACTATGTAAATTTCAAATTGGCAACTGGGTTAAGTAAATTATGACAAGGAGGCAAAGACAACTTCCCCATAGCCCATGTTTTTAATAATCAGGGTTTTGTGGTTTTCTCCCGAGTACCTATTCCCCTGGGGCAGTAATCAAAATTATAACCAACGTAGCATATTCTTTTATGTCCTCATGAAAGAAAAATATAATATGCAGTAAAACCTTTGAAAATAATTACATTTTAGCAATTTTATATATTGGAGTAAGTGGAAGAGTATATACCTTACATCACCATGACATCACAAATGCAGCCAATTGGAATTCTCCTTGGGTGATGTTTGTCCTATATTGTTCAAACCTTTACCTATCAACTTGCCTGATTTTTCTTTTTCCCTCTAAAACAACTTTTAGTAAATTCAGCGTTGCCATTTTGATGATTTCCATCCCAAAATTTTGAAAATTTGGGGATTTTCACAAGCCTTTGGGGTGAAAAAAATGTATTTGGGGATTTTTTGGTCGGGGGTCTATTTTATGGGATTTTTTGAGGTTTTGTTGAAAAACAATGAAATTTGTTATTTTTCAGTAATTATAACGCTCGGGTATAACGCTAATATACGATCTACTGTAGATAGTTAAAGGACAAGTCCACCCCCAACAAAAAAATTGATTTGAATAAAAAAGAGAAAAATTCAACAAGCATAACACTGAAAATTTCATCAAAATAAGAAAGTTACGGCATTTTAAAGTCTCGCTTCATTACACAAAACAGTTATATAATAATAATAATAATATAGGATATTTATATTGCGCACATTTCCACCTTGTTAGGTGCTCAAGGCGCTCCTATATTACCCGGCTAAGCTAGGCGTTCATAGCGCACACAGCTTCTTAAGGAATTACTTCCTACCGGTACCCATTTACCTCACCTGGGTCGAGTGCAGCACATCGTGGATCAGTTTCTTGCTGAAGGAAATTACGCCATGGCTGGGATTCGAACCCACGACCCTCTGTTTCAAAGTCCGAAGACTAATCCACTGGGCCACAACGCACATCTCGGACAGCATGCAAATGAGGGAACTGATGACATCACTCACTCACTATTTCTTTTGTATTTTATTACATGAATTATGAAATAATATAGTTTTATTTTCTCGTTATTGTCATGTAAAATGATGTTTCATTCCTCCCTGAACACGTGCAATTCCATTATTTTAACATTTATGCTTCAGGCAAGGAGCTCCTAATCGTCAAAGTCGTAAAAATTGATTTTTTTATTGTATTATTCAAAAAATAAAAACAAAAGAAATAGTGAGTGAGTGACATCATCGACTTTCTAATTTGGATGTAATTGGCTCGTTCATATAACTATTTTGTTAAAAATAAGCGAAACTTTGAAATGTCATAACTTTCTTATTTTACATCCGATTTTGATAACAACAACAATGCTATAACAACAATAGCATTAACGTCAATGGAAATAATAACAATACTACAGTAACAACAGCAACTACTAATACTACTACTATTGCTGCTACTGCTCTACTACTACTACTACTACTACTACTAGTTATAATACAAAAATGAATAGAAAAAAAGAGGGGGAGAGAAGAAGACGAATAATAATAATAATGATGATAGTAATCGTGAAGTTTATAATAATAAATCAAAAATACTAATATTAATAATAATGATAATGATATAATAAGATGAAGAAGAAGAAGAAAAAAAACGTAAAATTACTCATAAGATTACATTGATAACTAAACCAAACATTTATATTAAATACCCATCATGACCTGGCATCAGACAAGCGAAATCTATAACGAGACATGAACCTTTGTTCAGATGAAAGTTAACTACAGCTTCAAATTACAATTGAGGAAATAAGCCCAAAATATCCATAAACAAAAAAGATACTCAACAATGATTGATTGTTTTAATGGAGTGTAAACTTTCAATGTCTAACGAAGAAACGTGACCGGATTACTGGTATCCTTGAAAACGCTTAAGTACTGGTCGGGGGGGGGGTGAATCCTCTTTCTTTTCCCTTCAATTTATGATTGATTTAACATCATTACGTACCAAATCTATAGGGTGGGAATCAATGTTATATCATAATAATGTCATTTTTATGGCTCGCTCACTTCGCTCCTGTAATTTTTCAAAAAGAATGCAAAATATAAATCAGCTCTCCCTAGCCCCGCCAGATCTTATAATGCCACAATTCAATATGGTTTATTTCCAATTCGGCTAATGCCATTTCTTCCAATTACCAACTCGTCTACTATCATTTGGTCTACCATCAGATCGTCCACTCACCACATGGTCCACTTTCATTTAGTCTAATGCCATTCCGTCTAATAACAACTTGGTTCAGTAGCCATTCAGTCCATTTACCATTTGGTCTAATTGGACTGAAGTGTCTATTGTGCAAAATGAATAAAAATGAAATGGACATTACTTAGACCAACTGGTTATGAGACGAAATGCTTATAGACGAAACTGTGATTAGACGAAGTGATTATTAGATCAAATGATTATCGGACCAAATGGTTCTTAGACGAAATGCTGATGGACAAAATGGCATTAGACTAAATGAAAGTAGACAATGTGGTGAGTGGACGAGTTGTCAGTAGACGAATTGGCAATTTACCTATATACTTTTCTTTAGTAGACCTCTACAGTATTCCGTTACGGAAGTATTCCAGTTTGAGTTGCCCTTGGCCCCTCGCGACGTTCTAGCATTGGTTGAATGTCAGTAAATGTTACGTAACAAGCTGGTTTCATATCATGCATTGTGAGATTGGGGTGAAATGGTCGATCGACAGAATTATTTTAAGAAAGAAAAATAGAAAGTGGAAAAAAAGAGAGAGACGTTCCTACGCTGTTCTCACTTGCACAAAGATTTTTGAAGTAAAAGCCATTCCTCTTTTTTTTAATGAAGACCTAAACAAAATTGTTTATATCGTATCACGAAGCGATTCAAAAGTAATTACCCAAGATCTATATATAAAAAAGAAGGCAGCTAATGACATTGTTTAACCTTGAATCCTTTCCAGAAGAAATTAATTATTTAGAATATTTTCATTTCCTGTGTCGATACCAACAAAATAGCTTTACGTGCAACCAGGATGTTTTGAAGAAAAAAAATGGCCATGGAAACTCACGAGTGAGGCTTATTTCCGCGTTCGATCTCGAGCTCTGTCTCTTTAAATCCTCCAAACATTCATTAAACATATCGAATATTAGGACATCAACCCTATTTGATGAAATCACGCACACTAATGGAACAGTCACATTTCCCCTATTGAAAACATTGTTGTACCAGCTAGATATAGGGGTGCTTTGAATAAAAATCAAGAAATCGGCTGTTTTCGACTCGCCCTACGGGCGCGGTCGGAGAAAATGTGACTGCGCAATCAAGTTCGAAATTGCGCCCTTCGAAAATGCAACCTTATATTATTTTAAATAGCTCTTTTTTGGCGTTACCTGACAGAGGCGTGCACGGGGGGGGGGGGCGAAAAGATAACATTTTGTCGATGTAATTTATTTCGATGGAGAGATTCCATGCTCCATATCAATTATTGACTATAAATTAATCTATACTCTGACACACGTAAAAGGTGATGACAATTGTTTACCTTACTGTTTTAAAACAGAATAAATAATTAAAAAAAGGAAAATGCGAATAAAAAAATTGAATGCTCAGAAAAAAGTACTAAGATCGTATAAACCTGTACCAATTTTGTTAAATCTGAAAAGTAATTATTTTTAATTTCTGAAAAGTCATCATACATAAATCTAAAACTTTACATCTATGGATATGAAAACGAAATGCCTTCCCAAATGAAAATAATAGCAGAGACTGAAACCAATTTCGTCCGAATATCCCATTCCCTGGTTAAAAAAAATGACAAATGAGGGGCTGAAGTGTTTGTTGGTCAATGATTAATTACGTCGTTGTATCGTGCCCCCTCCCCTATATCCCACTGATGTCTGGTAATTATGATGAATGTATACGAATTAACAATACTTTTTAAATTAAATGTGAAAATAATATCATCATGTCACCACTCGCATGTGAAGTCTGAATTAAATCTTAAAAATGAATAAATAATTACATTATTTATCATTACCTTTAATACCATTGTCGAAAAACCTACCTTTTCTTATTAGTTGTCATTATACAAGCCTGGCGTAAGGTATCGCCCCCTTCAAGGACAAGGCCACCCCAAGGAAAAGTTGAAATAAATAAAGAGCGAAAAATCCAACAAGCATAACTTGGAAATTTCATCAAAATTGGATGACATTTTAAAGTTTTGCTTGATTTCACAAAACAGTTATATTCACATCCTGTTTTGTACTTTGTTGAATTTTCTCCTAATTGTCAAGTGAAACAGATTAATTCCTCCCTGAACATGTGGAATTAGCATTATTTCAATAATATGACTTTAGTCAAGTTGGCCCTTATCTTCATATCTGTAAAAAATGGAATATAGTATGTAGGGCGTGGTTTTTGCCTATAAAGACTGCTGCGGCGCATGTTCGTTTGGATTAGCCAGTAGTTAACTGGGGGTGTTTAAGAATTAAAAACATACTAAAAGTTAGATGTAATGACTGTCATCTCTCATCCCTCACAACACATACACACTGAAACTAAACTGAAATGAAGAAACATAAGTGTAACTAAAATTAATGTTTAAATTATCATCATTTAATTAAATTGTTTAACTAAATATCAACTAAATGTTAACCCTATCGTCCCTAGCCTTATTAAAGCCACATCTACATTGTAAGGTACTTGCCCATTGCAATGGCCAACACTCTCTCCTCCACCACCATTTGAATAGACGAAGCTCAAAAACAATACCGCACTACATTTTGATATGTCTCCTTCCCAAACGACAAATCTGAACTGCCAACAACTACCAAAAAGCATGAGGTCCATGCCCCAACCCTGATATCCCATAATAATTTCTTTGTTTTTCACTGCATCCATCCCATAATAACAGTATAACACTAGTGTATAAAACAAGGATACAAGAGAGGGAGAGAGAGGGGGAGATGGAGAAAAGAGAGGAGAGGGGTAAGGAAGAAAGTGGTCATTGTGCATTAATGCACTACACTGATAGATTTATGGTCCAAGTGAGCAATAAAGATCCTTGATCAAAGACCAGAGGCCTTGGAATGGACATGAATGAAAACTAGTAATTTTGAAGATATATAGTATAATAATTATGAAATGAAAAAAATGCAGAATTACCCCAAAATTCTCAAGCTTACACCCTTCCCTGCTAAGTTGAGTCATGACTCCCACTGTCATGACAATATTGTTAAATGTATTTTTTTCTATCAATTAAACCAAAATCTAAATCCCAATCTACGTTAAACTTTAAACAATTACAAACTGCAAATTATCATATGGATGTAACAAAAATAATAACATAAAACAGTCAACAGAAGCGATAAATTAAATTTCAACCATACAGTAACCATCAATTGATAAGAAAAATAAATCCAATCAAAAAGAGTCCATAGCAAATTGCAGCCTTCTATGTAAAGACCAATTAATAGATATCCAGTTTTTGAATCAGCAGTTATCAGTTCTTTATTCAATCTGAAATATTCCTTCCAGTCCTAATCCAGATCTTGATCCTTAGTCCCAGTTCTGAAGTTGGTTCCCACTCTGATGATGAAACTCCCAAGTAAATACGTTGACTTCCAGTATATTATGATCAGTTGATCACAAACAATTCCAACAATTGTTCAAATGTAATATATTGTAATGGTAAAGGTATAGTAGATGTGGCTTCGATTAAATAGTTTAACGTTTATCGTCCAGTCTGCCTTTGATAAATGTCCACACAGGACTGTGCTGTATCCCCACAAAAGCAGGTATCAATTCTCAAGCACTCTAGTTCTGTGCATGTAGACACCACCATCAACAGAACAAAGACAAAAATTACACAAATCTAAATCACTAATCCAATGCTATTTATCACTTATTACTTTATTCTTATATATCTATTACTTAACCTTATTCTTCAGTGGTATAAAACTATTGTAAACAACGCCGATGACAATTTATACTTAATCCTTTCTGAAAATACTAGAACATTTCTTTTTTTAATATGGTCTAGCTGATAATGTAATGTTTCTCAAAAATCCTTGTATTGCAATAAATGACTTTTTTCAAAAAAAAATAATAAAACTGGGAACATCCACATCCCAGTAACCACACAAAAATCACAGAGACTCACAAGGTCTCTACCCTGCCAATAAAACATGAACAAACACTTCTATACAGCCTATGTAGCAGCGTTACGCTACAGCACATCCTCAAAGTGCATACACTACAATTCTTGACTGCCTCGTACGAGTTCAGTGAGTGCTTGATCATCTCCAAACCGAATATTACATCCATTACGTCATGGACCAAGAGGCATATGCCTTCAAAACGGCGGAATAAGAGTCAGTTCAATTGACAGAAAACCGTATTCTCAAATACATAACAAAAACTCTAATCTACTTCTATATCATCTACTACCCAGCTGTCTACTCAGCCGTCTACCAGGCAATCTACAACCTGCGAGCAACTTATGTCTGCTCAAATTCATGTGTGCCGATTGGGCTACCCACATGGTACACAGGTGTTCTTTGCCATAACCAAAATATCAATAATAATAAAGTATACAAGTCATGTTCATTGCAATACAAAAATTTGAACTTGAAAAATTCTGCGAAACCTAGCTTCACAACTAAGGTATAAAATAACTGCACGAAAATTATTGATGCTGTCTACAAGACGAAATCACAACCCCCAGCAACTAACATGACTAATCCCACCGCTGCCACCATTTTGTAGGGCGTGGTTTTTGCCTATAAAGACTGCTGCGGCGCATGTTCGTTTGGATTAGCCAGTAGTTAACTGGGGGTGTTTAAGAATTAAAAACATACTAAAAGTTTGATGTAATGACTGTCATCTCTCATCCCTCACAACACATACACACTGAAACTAAACTGAAATGAAGAAACATAAGTGTAACTAAAATTAATGTTTAAATTATCATCATTTAATTCAATTGTTTAACTAAATATCAACTAAATGTTAACCCTATCGTCCCTAGCCTTATTAAAGCCACATCTACATTGTAAGGTACTTGCCCATTGCAATGGCCAACACTCTCTCCTCCACCACCATTTGAATAGACGAAGCTCAAAAACAATACCGCACTACATTTTGATATGTCTCCTTCCCAAACGACAAATCTGAACTGCCAACAACTACCAAAAAGCATGAGGTCCATGCCCCAACCCTGATATCCCATAATAATTTCTTTGTTTTTCACTGCATCCATCCCATAATAACAGTATAACACTAGTGTATAAAACAAGGATACAAGAGAGGGAGAGAGAGGGGGAGAGGGAGAAAAGAGAGAGGAGAGGGGTAAGGAAGAAAGTGGTCATTGTGCATTAATGCACTACACTGATAGATTTATGGTCCAAGTGAGCAATAAAGATCCTTGATCAAAGACCAGAGGCCTTGGAATGGACATGAATGAAAACTAGTAATTTTGAAGATATATAGTATAATAATTATGAAATGAAAAAAATGCAGAATTACCCCAAAATTCTCAAGCTTACACCTATAATTCAAAAAAAAGTAGGAATAGTAGGGGACATCATCGACTGTCTCATTTGCATGTCATTTGCATGTCATTTGCATGTCACTGATTTTTGCATATAACTGTTTTGTGAAAAATAAGCCAAACTTTAAAATGTCATTACTTTCTTATTTTACATCCGATTTTGATGAAATTTTCAGCATTAAGCTATTTATCGCAACTAATATTTTACTGGGTGGATTTGACCTTTAAAGAATTTATCAGAATTTCCAGCGAAATAACCTTTGTTTAAATCCAACATTGTATTTCGACAGCAAAATGTAGAAGGAAAGGCAGTGCGGAGTCATGTTGGTTTAAGGGGGAACAGGGAGGAAATAAAATCAAGTAGTTATTCAAATCTTATCCCAGTTCATTTCCCCTCGATCTCTAATGAACTCTGGGCCGGCCTTGCCACTCTCTCATGTCTTCCGAAACCCAGAAAGATAATTACACTCCAAACTAAACACTAACCTCGATTTGTGACGGATATTGGCCCCGTCTTACAAAAACTTACGATTGATCCGATCAACCTGAGGTATATGGAAATCCATCAATGACATAATGTTTTCTTCAGGATCTTCGCACAATGTCCTTTGAAAACCAAGAAAAGCATGCTGTATTTTCAAGAAAACAATGAATGTATGAATTTACATCCTTGTTAGTAAATATTTTGAACAAACAGGCATATTAGATGTTACTGGCTTTCCATTGTTGTGATTGATAGGATAAATCGCAATTCTTTGTAAGACGGGGCCCATGGACTAGTACTAGGGGGAATAGACTAAGATATAGAAATAACGATAATTGCGACAGAACTCTCTTCAGGCTTTTGGGAAACTGTAATTAGTTTCGGTTTTTCAACTTGTTCACGTGACGAACGGTTGCCTAGCAACTATTCGATAACAAGTCAGACTGCGATCGGCCCTAGGGAATCGATGATATTTCAATTTTCCGTATCGTCTGCAAAATGAAGGATTCTAATTCGAATGAAATCGAGGAAACAGAGATTAATGAGAAAAATGAATAATCATTTTGTACATTAAAAGAATCGATCTGTTGCAATCTAGGATCAACTCTATGAAAGAACCTATGATAATAATAATAATTATACTTGCTTATATAGCGCTTAATACTTAATTTGTCAGAAGTCTCTAAGCGCTCTACAGTATTAAATATCTATAAATATATATATATATATATATATATATATATATATATATTTCGAAAATTATAAGGTCTATAAATGACATTAGTTTGTGTCCTGATGGCAAAGGTATCAAAATAACACCCGAAATTTTTTTTAAACATCACACGAAAGATTGCTATCCAAATGTGTTGAATCGATATCCAATATGTTTTTTTTTATTTCTCATGAAATCAGTTGTTAACAATTGACACCTCTATTAGGCATGCTTAATAGTTTTCTTTACAAAGCAGAGCGAAATGAAATGAGTGGTCAATATTTGGCAAAAATGTTGATGGAACGAAAAAATAATCTTACAAAAATAATCAATCTTTTGACTCAATAATTCTCTTTTATACGATACTTTCAATGTAACACAGTCGCTTGATATTTGTATGACTATTTGGTGTCTTATGTTATACAATTTTGAAAATAAATACTCTTAAAGACTTAGAAAATATGTATCTAAAAGATGTACTCATGTGGAAATGAATTTTAAAATGTGGGGTTCAGATGATAGCATATGGGCAACATTTCTAAAAGACTGCTAGCGAGCAAAAAGATGACATTTCTTACTATTAAATACAAAAAATTAAAATTTTGTAATAATTTTGTTAACCTAAAAATCTGTTACCATTTCCTTTTTTACTCCCTTTGTCTTGAGTTATTGTTTATTCATTCATTCATGAATATATTTTTAAAAACTTTTTCGTTGGGGTCGATCCATGCCCCCGAGCCCCCTTCTGTAAGCCAGTTGTATAACTATATAACTACACTGAAAAAAATTTAAACCACGCTGTTTACTATGTGATCGCACGGTAGTTGTTTAAACATTTTAAACAAGTTTAAACATTTTAAACAAGTTTAAACATTTTAAACAAGTTTAAACAACCATGCTTTGATTATTGATAATTACATATTAGAATTTAAACTTTGTTGTTTAAGATTTTACACACTTGCTTAAAATGTTTAAACAACCACTGTGTAATTCAAATAGTAAACAGCGTTGTTTAAAGTATTTTAACAGTGTATTATAGCAAGCGTAAAAAGAAACGTGACAGCATAGTGGACAGTTTCAGTTTCCCTCGGTATACATAACAAAAGCTGCGAGTAAGTGGACAGTTTAATCACCTAAAATGGCCATTAAACCAGGACAGGCAATTAAAGAAACGGCGTGGCCCACGTTTTCCCTGATCATTTATCACTCGAGGCAGGCTGTCTATTTACCCAAAATAAAAATCAGTAAATAAATCAATGATAATAAAAAGTGTATACATGTACAAAAACGCGGTGTAAAAAAAAGATGCATCATTGAACGTATATTGTATCTCGATGTTATTATTCAACAAAAATAATATTTGTTATCCTTTTTTTTCTTGTTCGTGAAACAATTTTTTTTGTATGGGGGGGGGGCAGAGGCAGAGTCCCACAAGCCCCCTCCCCCATCTGTACGCCAGTAAGGAGAGGTGGGGGGAGTGAATGAAAGAGGTGAAAGAATGAATAAAAAACCTCTTCTCATCGGCAAACTTTATGGCCCACAAAAATCCAATTTACTAGACGCGACAGAGTGCATAAAAGTGATGTATAATTGATGCTATATACCGAGATCATTGACCGCTGTATAGACCTATCCCGGTGTTCAGGACAAGGTCGCTCGCTCCGTCAGGCGATGCTTCCATCCGCCATTATCTTTAGAGGATGCAGGGGGTGCCATTTTATTTTTTGTTTGTATTTTGGTGTTGAAGCAAAAGGTAAAGGCGTAAATGATGGGGAAGGATTTTGCCTTTTCTTTTTAATGACCTTGTAGTTGTGTGTTTTGATAGCGGACATCGATCTCTTTGTGCACACCGCCGCACACATATACCTTTTGCGGATACCATCTATCTCTTTCCATTGCTGCTTTTGTTTCTCGCCATCCACCTCTCCCTTTCTGTCACTCTCTGAATTTCTCCCCCTCCCTTTTTTTTCTCCCTGTAAATCTCCCTGTCTCTTTCCTTCTTTCTTTCCCCCCCCCCCTCTCTCTCCCCCCCCCTCCGTATTTCTATCTGAACTACGTGAGATGGATGTAGGTGCATTAGGGGAATGTAGCATGATGCATGGATGTCATCAACAATTGAACAGAAGATAGAATGAACGAACGAACGAACAGTATTTTCATGTTAATTCAGTGAGAAACCTTGAGTTGTGCAACAGGTAGCCGTCAGTTATTATTATTTGTTTTCTTTTGTGATATTAGGAAATATTAACCCTCTTTACCATTTCGATAGTAGTAGTATAGGAGTAGTGGTATAGTAGTAGTAGTAAAGAGCTTGATTCTAATTTATCGCATTCTATTTAATTCTTGTTATTCATTGTACTGCTTCATCGTCATACTACTACTATTACTGCATACTACTACTATTACTACTACTACTACTACTACTACTACTACTACTACTACTACTACTACTACTACTACTACTACTACTACTACTACTACTACTACTACTACTACTACTACTACTACTACTACTTCTACTACTACTACCACCACTACTACTACTACTACTACTACTACTACTAATACTACTACTACTACTACTTCTACTACTACTACCACCACTACTACTACTACTACTACTACTACTACTACTACTACTACTACTATATACTACTACTACTACTACTACTACTACTACTACTACTACTACTACTACTACTACTACTACTACTACTACTACTACTACTACTACTACTACTACTACTACTATATACTACTACTACTACTACTACTACTACTACTACTACTACTACTACTACTACTACTACTACTACTACCACCACTACTACTACTATACTACTTAACTACTACTGCTACTATTTCTACTTCTCCTCCTCCTTCTTCTTCTTTTTTCTTCTTCTCCTTCCTCTTCTTCTTCTTCTCTTCTTCCTCCTCCCCCATTCTTCTTCTTTTTCTTCTCATATTTCCTCTGTGGTTTCGAAAAGAGTCACGGGAAATGCTTGCTCTCAATGCGATGTCTGAAATAAAGATTTTACTAAGACAAGTGAAGATGCCCAATGAGAAGAAAAGCTCACATTGAAGCGAAATCTATCGAGACTTAATCAAGGTAACATTGTACTCCCTGGTGGCACATTATAAAACGTAATCTAGTCAGCCTTTTTCGGGAAATTCCCATCTCCAGTTAAAATTATTATGGACCGCTAATTTCCATGACTACAACAGAAGTAAATCAATTTTAGGTTTCGCAAGACTCGCGTCAAATTCTCCGATGTCTCCAAGTTATATTCAATTCAATATCTACAAGGACAATGAAGGTCTTTTGAAATATCTAATTGCAATTGAAGATTGACCACTTTTGCCACGCGCTACACAAATCTTTGCACTACAGGCCGACATGTTAATAACCACTTGTTTCAAACAGGGTCTGCGCTTGCAGACTAGGCCTTGCTGGCTGCCAGGGACCTGTATTGTAAGTCCTGTAATGGTGGTACCTTGTCCGAGAGATATGGTTTGGTGCTATGTGAAGAGTGAGGTTTACAGTTCCAAGAATTGACTGACCGACTTTCCCCATGACCTTCATGATTTCTTACAATCGCACATGATTAAAAAAACCCAAAAAACTCGGATTAGGAGTGGATATACAAAGGATGGCGGTTCGTGGGCGAAGGAGGGCCGGGGCTGATGTAAATTGCCATTTGGTCTATACCCACGTCGTCTATTTTCCGTCTGGTTTTATCCTAGTCTTATCCTCTTTGTGTTAAAAGCTTTGCATTTGTTCAGTAATTATGTTTCCGTCAATATGATTTCTTTTTCTCTTTTTCTTTCCTGTAATACATGCATGTACGCATATATTAAGTTGACAATAATTTCTTCTTTTCCAAGGGGATCCATAATTTTACAAGCTTTGCTTTTTAGTGGATCCCCCTCATTTCCATTTCCATTTATGCTCTATATTATACTGTTGTCGTTTTTTTACGAAGTAAGAATGCCCTTCTGTAAAATTGTATTTGATTTGTATTGTTTTATATTACTTTGTATTATGTTTTGAATGGAAATGAAATAAAAGAATTGAATTGAATTGAAAATCCTGAGTTGTTGATAACCAGTACATCTACTAACCAGATTTTGCTCCACATTGTAAAACCGCTGTTTAAAAGTTTAAGCACGTTGTTTAAGCCCGTCACTCTAATAACTATTGTTTGAGCTTTTTAAGCATCTGTTTAAATTTTTAAACTACTGTTTAAACTTTTTAAACAAGTAGTTCAACCATGGAGGTATATCAGTGTTTTACACTAGCGGTTCAAAATTTATACAACGCTTTTTACTAATTGAACCTTGCAGTATATATAAAAAAATCGGAACCGAGTTTATTTTTTTTACAGACGGTGTATACCCCCTTGATTCATTCAGTATTCATTTATTTGTAGGTTTATTTATACAGGGTAGCCTTGTGAGTTTCAGAACTTTTCTATAAAGGCCCTGTGCGGATGACAAACAATTTCTTAGAATTAATGTAATTGAGTTATTAATATTTACATAATCAATTGCACAATTGCATGTATTCACATATATACATATCTATATGAATATGCAACCCAAAACAATTGGGAATAAATCTAACAAACAATACATAATCTCCTAAAATCTAAACAGTGTTTTAAAATAAACGAGACCTACCGAAAAACAAATCCTAAAACTTATTTTGAAAATAATAGAGAACGATAGAGAAAAAAGAAAGAAAGAGAGAGAGAGAGAGAGAGAGAAAGAGTGAGAGAAGAAGGAAGAAAATATAAAGTGAAATAAGAAAGGAAAACATAACCCCAACCCGCCCCAAAAAAGGAAATAAATAAATAAAATAAACCCTAACCTCATAACAGAAAAAAAATGTTTTTTAAACGGCTCACAACACGTTTCGAAAATCGAATGTAGAACATCTATATGTAATGAGAAAGTAAAAGTAATCGGGAATCCCACTTAATGTCTTCCGTATAGTGCAAAATAATTAATAAGCCCAACTTCTACCATTTTTTTTCTTTGGTCATAAAAAAGTTTTCGAAGTGTAATAGTTCACCGCAAGAAGAAATAAATATCTTATGCAACTTTATGCTCAAATGCTTTCTATATTGCTGTGTCATCTCCCTAGGGCTTGAATAAAGAAAGGTCGAATTCATTTCTTTATGTTTCCCTTTTTGTAATTATTATACCCTATATCACTGTCAGTTGGAAAACCCTTGCGAGATATACTTTACACAATCTAACAACGCCCGTCAGGCTAACATTATAGGCCTACAGGGATGGTGTTGTATTACAGATGCTAAATTTGTTGACCATGAAAATGATACTTGATGGTTTGTTCAATTTCCACTCACAAATTTGACTGGCATTTCCTAAGTTTTCCCCCTTTTTCTCTCTCACAAATCAACGCCAAAGAAATATATTTGAAGTAGAATTGAGGCCCCTGCATGCGTGTAAATTCGTAATATTCCAGTTTGTCTGCAAACTTACTGCCTTGGAAATTTTGTGCTTGGCGGTTTGTGCTCGTTTAGGGGCCAGAAGCCATTATTCCGTCATCTATACATTTCACCAATCGGCTTGCGTGAAGTCCTCAGGCAATTCCTGGCATTAGCCAATCAGCGCGCAGATTCTAAATGGGTCAGGGGTAATGAACTCTGAATCGAAAGGCAATATTTCATGGGGGAAAAAACTACAAACACATGTCTCCGATATGCGTGCATACTGTATAGATATATTGTACGCAAACCCCCATTCACTTCTCAACGTACAAGTCCAAACGATCGACGCGGTATGAAGTGAGATTTTATGCAATAATCGCTCTCCGTGAAACGAACGCGTAGTACAAATGTGATTTAAAGGAATATTTCCCGTATATCTGGACCAAGAGATAAGGTAAAGTATGATCCGTAAGCTTGTACTTATTTAAGTAGATGTCTTTGCATAGCGTGTTAAATGAAGCTGAAGGAGAAAGATTATGTGATATCGGCGCGTGCGACAGCGTCACTGTATGGTTTCAATTGTAAACACGGCTTTGATATTGAACGTGAACGAGGGGCGAGAGTAGGCAGCGATAGTCGGCCGAGAGACACCGGCTCTGCATATTACAGGTCCACTGCATTTCTCTTGTGAAAATGCCACTCCGTTTTTGCAGGAACGTATAATGATACATGTATCCTTAACTCCCAGGGACCAATGTTATACCTTGAATTGATGTTGACCTAAAATAAACCCAAGTGTACTTGATTGTTTGTTCAATTGTCTCAATTAAACTGATGAATATTCATTACTTTGAGTTGTATGTAGGCCTATGCTTGCACCATGTAGGCTGTCCATTGCCGCCATAGCGAGCATAAATGTTACATTTGAGAAAAATGGGTATGGGGGGGGGGGAGGGCTGTAATGATGAATGTTTATATTTCATAAGTCACATCTTTGACCAAGCAGGACCTGACAAGCTACTTGTGGTAAGTTGTGTGCACAATATCAGATTTTGCTCCCACAGACTCATTTCAAATAAAGCATATTCATGAGACCATAAAAAGATAACTATATAGTAAAAGACTATGTTGATCATTGTGCATCTTTCATTTTCTGTGAAAATGATAAAACAACATCAATAATAAATACAACAAAAACAACAATGATGATGATGATGAATATGATAATATAACAACAGAACAACAAAAATAATGATAACAATAACAGTAATCATCATTATCATAGAATAATCATTATTATGAAAATAGTGTAGACCTAATAATGGAAATGCTGATGATGAATATACTACTACCTCTACTACTACTGCTACTACTACTACTACTGCTACTACTTCTAACATACCTTGTAACATACCTTGTGGGCGTAAAGTTTTACCTATAAAAACTTATTTGCCCCTCTCCTTCCAATTTCTTGATTACTACTACTACTAAACAGTACTACTACTACTACTACTACTACTACTACTACTACTACTACTACTACTACTACTACTACTACTACTACTACTACTACTACTACTACCACCACCACTACTTATATTTCCACTATACTACTTTTAATACTACTACCACCGCTACTATTACTACTACTATTATACTACTACTACTACCTACTACTACTACTACTACTACTACTACTACTACTACTACTACTACTACTACTACTACTACTACTACTACTACTACTACTACTACCACCACTACTTATATTTCCACTATACTACTTTTAATACTACTACCACCGCTACTATTACTACTACTATTATACTACTACTACTACCTGCTATACTACTACTACTACTACTACTACTACTACTACTACTACTACTACTACTACTAGTACTACTTCTACTACTACTACTACTACTACTACTACTACCACTACCACTTCTAGTACCACTGCTACTAGTACTACTACCACTTCTACTACTACTACTTCTACTACTACTTCTACTACTTCTACTACTACTACTACTACTACTACTACTACTTCTACTACTACTACTACTACTACTACTACTACTACTACTACTACCACTTCTACTACTACTACTACTACCACTGCTACTAGTACTACTACCACTTCTACTACTACTACTACTACTACTACTACTACTACTACTACTACTGCTGCTGCTGCTGCTGCTGCTGCTGCTGCTACTACTACTACTACTACTACTACCACCACCACTACTTAAAAATAAAAAATATTAATAAGTGGGGTGGGGTCACAACAAATCTCAAAGGTCAGTGAGAGGAGCAATAAGGCCAATCAAATGTTATCCCTGGCAATGGCGTTTCATGGCATTGGTTTAATCAAGCCGTGTGTATAGGATGATGGTAATCAATGATAATTAGCAATTATACAATAATTATGGCAATAACAATTGTGATGTAATTATACACTCTAAATTCAAAGGATTTAAAATAAATCCAGATTGGCTGCCAATAAATATTGTGAGCAGCCTAATTTGGGATTTTTTAAAATATTGTTTTAGGATTACCTCTTATATTTCAAATGATGTCAATTCAAATCTTTTAGCTTTATTTTTAAATCTTTATGTTTTGAATCTTTATAATGTAATATTTGGTTGGTCACTATTTAAAGCCAATCTGGATTTATTTTAAATCCTTAAAATATAGAGTGTAGCAATTATAAAATAGTTATAAATCTTTTTAACTATTTATTATTGTTAAAGCTGTAATAATATCTTGGCTCTGTGTATGTACAGTGTGTACAGTCTATCTATCTATCTATCTATCTATCTATCTATCTATCTATCTGTCTGTCTGTCTGTCTGTCTGTCTGTCTGTCTGTCTGTCTGTCTTTCTATCTATCTCTATATATCTAGCCATCTCTCACTATCTGTCCATCTATCTATCTGGCTGTCTGTCTGTCCGTCTATCTATCTGGCTGTCTGTCTGTCCGTCTATCCGTCTGTCTCTCGCTGTATGTCTGTCTGTCTGTCTATCTGTCTGCAGGCATACATGTACATGTCCCTTTCCATCAGTATCTGTGTATCTATCCTTTCATCTATTATTTTGTTGCCCTGCATACTGCACTCTATGTTTTTGGAAATGGGTCTATATACCTGTAGGTGTATTATCATCAAATGAAGTTTGCTCGTCTTGCAGACCTACATGTAGGAGCATATATCTTAAGGCCACCGCACACCTTACGACCCGACTGGTCGGCGACTGGCTTGCGACTAGGTAAGAGGAGATGTGACGTCACAGTTCTTGTCAGCTTGAGCATCGCAGACTGGTCAGAGACAAGTCGCAGGGAAAATCGGAAGGATTTGACATGTCGAATCCTTATGACTGGATCGCAAGCTCAATCCAACCTCCAGCCAATCAGACAGCAGAGTTGCATAATGCGTATTATGATAAACAACGCGTATACGCAGTAGTAAGCGCAATTTCTCAGATGCTATGCCAAAAAGCAAAAAGCGCATGCGTGAGTCGCAGATCGGATCGCAAGGTGTGCGGTGTCGAGGCTTATGACTGCCTTGCGATTCATCTCCCCCACCCAGCCACAAGCCAGTCGGCGACCGTCGGGTCGTAAGGTGTGCGGTGGCCTTTAGCTTTCTACATGTAGGCCTATATGTAAAATAAAAGTTCATCGCACTCTGTACTATTTAGAATAAAGTATAAACCATAGCTAATCTTCTTTGTGTATCAGTTTATCATTGTAAATTATTCATTCAATATTATCTATTGTTATGTGAAAAGTCTTTGTTTACAGAGAGACTAAAAAATTGTTGAAATTTATAAGAAAGAAGATCAGACAAAGTACCTCTGAATTGGGGTAAAGATCTGTATTAATTCCTGTCTGTCTAGATCTCTCACCCTTACAAACATATTTCTATCACTCTTTGTGTACACATTTTACTGCTTTATGAATCTTAAATGACCTACCCACTCATACACATTTATGTTTGTTCATCCTTCTGACTGTTTATGGTATGTTTATATGCCAGTTTAATGTCTTTCCTATGTATATTGGCAACTGTATTCACGTGTCAAATAAATACAAAAAACTTTTATTTATGTGTACTTGGAATGCAATTAGATTATTTATGGCCCATAACTCGCAACTCACAAGCCAAGAATGTTTCTAAGTTCAATCCTTTCCAAAGGTTCATAATGAATGTATCTTTTCTCGGTTTACAGACCTTCTCCAGTGAGGAGAGACGACACAAACTAGGACGCTGTAGACAAGGAGGAAGGAAGGAGAGAACGAAAAATCCCACCGAATTTTTTGTATATATGATGAGTGCCAAAGCCGATCCCTCCAATACGACAACGACGACGACGTCACAGTGTGACTGTCCGGAAAAGATGAACCATCACAGCATTCTATATACGTTATTATCATCAGGGACATCGACGACCACGGCAACGTCGTCATCGCCGAATCCGGCAGCGACGGACGATGTGTGTCAACCTAAATCGGAAGAAGAGAAGGCCGGGGGTAAGGAACAGGAGGCAATATATTCATGGGATTGCACAATGAGGGCGCCCCACTTGACGCAGACTCTACCCACGATCATCAAACTCAAACACGCGGAGGAGGTGTGTCCATACGCGGCCCAGCTCCTCCTCAAAACCGTGGATTTCATCCGGAATCTACCCGCGGTGCTGTGTCTCTCACGGAGCGATCGTGTGCGACTTCTCCAGCACTGCTGGTCAGAACTCCTTATTCTAACCATGGCGCAATGTGAGTTCCACATACAAGTGGAAAAAGTTTCTTTTCCCAAAGACTTGCAAGATAATACCACCAATGTAAATAATAAGCCCGCATCTACGGTGACATCCGTTGCCAGATCTTGTTCAGAAAAGGATTGTCGTGAGGGCGCCCTACTGAAATATATTATTGCAACACAAGGAATTCCCACCACGTCGGACATAGATACTTTAAATGCGTTTTTCCAAAAGTGTCAGACACTGGAGATCGACGATAAAGAATTCGCGTATCTGAAATCAACCATATTCTTCAATCCAGGTAAGAAAAGTACAAAAGTTCTTAAAGTTTTGTTTGGGAAGGGGGAAATACCGGGGCTGTTCATAGTTTTGCATCAAGTATTGCACTTTGATGTATGCATGCTAAAGATATTACAAAGTGCTTGTGTTTTCATTTTCTCTTGTGCTTAACTCTTGAAGTATTTTTTTTTTCATTAATTTGAGCTTGAGAATAAAAGATAATTCTAGTGGTTCATCCTTCTATGGAATAATAGACTTTGAATGACTAAAGACTCATTTCTCGTCTAGAACTTGCCAGAAGTCTTGGTCATACAAAAAATGATTATACATGTACATTTTAGGTACTTGTGCAGGCTGTGTCCTTTCTCTTTTGTGTCTACGCGATATATTTGGACTTTCTCTCTTTGTCTATATATACTGTAGTTTTAATGATTGATTCATATTCTTTTTGAAATTAAATAAGAATGTGGTTCTATAGAGGTCGAGAAGATTGGCGAGCTGTGCTCAAGAAAACATCAGTAAGGTGTAATGTGATGCAACTAAACCATATTTTCTATACATGTAGTAGTGCCCGGCACATATGGGTATATAGGGTATGCATGGATGTTCAAATTTTGTCAAATTAAAAGTTCAAAGTTGTTTTATTTCATTTTCAACTGAACAAAATAAAGTGGTCATCAATAAATTACAATGACATTTGCAAATTAAGCTTATACAAACAATGTAAATTGAGGTAGGTATGTACAATGTTTGATATTTTTCATGAAAGTATAACAAATCATGATACAAATTATGCAAATTATCACACACATTATACAGGGAATAGTTTTCCTGGTATCGCATCGCAATTTGCTCCACATTTTTGAAAGACTGCTATGCATAAACTGTTTGTATAGCATATTTTTACATAGGACTGTACATTACTGTTGAGAGCTTTTCTCTTACATGTATGACCAAACATGCTATTCAAATTTGTAAAGCAAAATTATTCCTTCATAAAAATCTGAGCAAAATGGAGGGATCGACTAAAAACAGTGGATGTATAGTTCATCAGCCATTATTATGTTTAAATTGAAATGCACAGAAACGAGCCTGTTCTTTTGCAGATGATAATATTAAACCAATGAAGATGAAGGCGATGGTTTGTGCCATTTGATCAGGCTGAGGGCATAGTATGCCTTTGCACCTGGAGTTTGGATGGCATGGGAGGTCGTTGATTTTTTTTTTGCTGTGCGGGGAGAATGGATGGTAGTGCACTGTCATGGATACGGCAGGCCTGAGGTTTGGGGTGAGAGAGTGAGTGAGGGAGGAGAGAGATTGAGGGAGAAGGGAAGAAAAGGTGGGGAGGGGTGAGGAGAGGGGGAAAAAGAGGTGGAAGGTACATGTTAAGTGGAAGGGGGGTGGGGTAATGTTTAGAGGAAGGGGGTTATGACAAGGAGTACGAGATACATGGCGATGGGGTGAAAGGAAGAGAGATAGAGAATGGAAGAAAAGATGGGTGGGGTGAGGGGAGGGGGAAAAAGGGGGAAGGTATATGTACATGGGGGGGGGGTGATGTTTAGAGGAAGGAGGTTATGACAAGGAGTACAAGATACATGGCGATGGGGTGAAAGGAAGAGAGACAAAGAATGGAAGAAAAGATGGGTGGGGTGAGGGGAGGGGGAAAAAGGGGGAAGGTATATGTACATGGGGGGGTGATGTTTAGAGGAAGGAGGTTATGACAAGGAGTACGAGATACATGGCGATGGGGTGAAAGGAAGAGAGACAGAGAATGGAAGAAAAGATGGGAGGGGTGAGGGGAGGGGGAAAAAGAGGTGGAAGGTGTATGTACAAGGGGGTGGGGTGATGTTTAGAGGAAGGAGGTTATGACAAGGAGTACAAGATACATGGCGATGGGGTGAAAGGAAGAGAGACAGAGAATGGAAGAAAAGATGGGAGGGGTGAGGGGAGGGGGAAAAAGAGGTGGAAGGTATATGTACATGGGGGTGGGGTGATGTTTAGAGGAAGGAGGTTATGACAAGGAGTACGAGATACATGGCGATGGGGTGAAAGGAAGAGAGACAGAGAATGGAAGAAAAGATGGGTGGGGTGAGGAGAGGGGGAAAAATAGGTGGAAGGTGTATGTACAAGGGGGTGGGGTGATGTTTAGAGGAAGGAGGTTATGACAAGGAGTACAAGATACATGGCGATGGGGTGAAAGGAAGAGAGACAGAGAATGGAAGAAAAGATGGGTAGGGTGAGGAGAGGGAAAAAATAGGTGGAAGGTGTATGTACATGGGGGTGGGGTGATGTTTAGAGGAAGGAGGTTATGACAAGGAGTACGAGATACATGGCGATGGGGTGAAAGGAAGAGAGACAGAGAATGGAAGAAAAGATGGGTAGGGTGAGGAGAGGGGAAAATAGGTGGAAGGTGTATGTACATGGGGGTGGGGTGATGTTAAGAGGAAGGAGGTTATGACAAGGAGTACAAGATACATGGCGATGGGGTGAAAGGAAGAGAGACAGAATGGAAGAAAAGATGGAGAGGGGTGAGGGGAGGGGGGAAAGAGGTGGAAGGTACATGTACATGGGGGTGGGGTGATGTTAAGAGGAAGGAGGTTATGACAAGGAGTACAAGATACATGGCGATGGGGTGAAAGGAAGAGAGACAGAATGGAAGAAAAGATGGAGAGGGGTGAGGGGAGGGGGAAAAAGAGGTGGAAGGTACATGTACATGGGGGTGGGGTGATGTTTAGAGGAAGGAGGTTATGACGAGGAGTACAAGATACATGGCGATGGGGTGAAAGGAAGAGAGACAGAATGGAAGAAAAGATGGAGAGGGGTGAGGGGAGGGGAAAAAGAGGTGGAAGGTACATGTACATGGGGGTGGGTGATGTTAAGAGAAAGGAGGTTATGACAAGGAGTACGAGATACATGGCGATGGGGTGAAAGGAAGAGAGACAGAGAATGGAAGAAAAGATGGGTGGGGTGAGGAGAGGGAAAAAATAGGTGGAAGGTATATGTACATGGGGGTGGGGTGATGTTAAGAGGAAGGAGGTTATGACAAGGAGTACAAGATACATGGCGATGGGGTGAAAGGAAGAGAGACAGAATGGAAGAAAAGATGGAGAGGGGTGAGGGGAGGGGGAAAAAGAGGTTGAAGGTATATGTACATGGGGGTGGGGTGATGTTAAGAGAAAGGAGGTTATGACAAGGAGTACGAGATACATGACGATGGGGTGAAAGGAAGAGAGACAGAGAATGGAAGAAAAGATGGGAGGGGTGAGGAGAGGGGAAAAAGAGATGGAAGGTATATGTAAAGGGGGGGGTGATGTTTAGAGGAAGGAGGTTATGACAAGGAGTACGAGATACATGGCGATGGGGTAAAAGGAGAGAGAATGGAAGAAAAGATGGAGAGGGGGAAAAGAGGTGGAAGGTATGTTTGGGGGGTGGGGTGATGTTTAGAGGAAATAGGTCATGACAAGGAGTACGAGATACATGTACATGGCGGTGGGGTGAAAGGAAGAGAGAGAATGGACGAAGAGATGGAGAGGGGTGAGGAGAGGGGAAAACATGAGGGGGAAGGCCTTTGTAAAGGAGGGTTGATATGTTTACAGGAAAGGCAATATGACAAGGAGTACGAGATCTGAACCATGGAAGTGAATGGAAGGGGCGAGAGAGAGAGAGAGAGAGAGGGAGAGAGAGAGGTGGGAACAAGAGATGGGGGAAGAATGAAGCCGGGGGGGGGGGGTTGGGGGTGTAAAGGGATTTGTACAGGGGTCTTGGCAGAGAGTAATGGGAGCGACAGAAAAAAGAACGGAAGAAGAGGTAGGGGGAAGGGAATCAAGGAAAGAAAATATGTTTAACATGTTGTTTAGAATTCTCACATCAACATTGAAATTAAAAAAATAATTTAAATGTATTGCAAATACATTCATGCAATGTATTTAATTTTGTTTTCATTACAGCAAATAAATGTACATGTAAATGGACGATATCTGTGTAAGGCCTATACAGCACGCCTGATATTTTTACTAAAACTGTGAATAAACAACGTAGTACAGTAATGAACCAATATGCATTCACGTTTTCAAGATAGTATGTACATAAATTCACACATAATATTGACAATTCCTGAATAAACATAGATAAATCAGCAATGTTTAGCCTTGTCTACCCATCTTTTATTTCATATGATTATACCAGTATATCTCTTATAGTGAGTCATTGCTCTCGTGAAACGGGAGTTTAGATTTATTGCAGAGGAAAGACCTTGAGCAGACTATATACAATCTTGAACTATCGCAATTAAATTGCTTGTGACCTTTTTTTCATAAATGAAATTTTATAAATGCATTTTTTTATGTTATTGTAGTTAGAGTTTACACTCCAAATTTTTTAGATCATATGGGAGTGGGGATTTTAACCAGTTGTTGACTACAAAATTCTGTAATTTCCATTTATAAGCTTTCTACAAGGTACCTAGTTCCAGTATTAAAGGTTCGTTGGGGTGGGGCCTTGGGGAGACTACGAAACCTTGAACCATGCAAATAATAATAATAATAATTAGACCATTTATATAGCGCAGTCACTATGTAAAATAAAAAAAGCTTGTGATCATTTTTTTATCAATAAATTTGCTATACTGCAATATTAATGTTTTAATTAGACAGGCGGTTTGAAAATTGATGGGAGGAATTTATAAGCGAAGGATAAGGAGGGGGGAGGAGGGGAACCTTGACTCAACAATTACATTGCTGTAGACCTTGTTTTTAATCAATGCAGTTTTTATTGTAATATATGATGGTGGTGGTAATGGTGGTGGTGATGATGATAGTGATGTTAATATTGAGATGATGGTGGTGGTAGTGGTGATGATGATTATGGTGGTGATGATGATGATGATGGGGGCATAAATTACATGTATCTGATTAATGGAAGTCCCTTTTACCCTCTTTCAAATAATGCAATTTCATACTTGAGGCTTCTTTTTCATCAGGTTTGGAGAATAGAGTGATCGGGGTGGGATGGAGGGGTTTGGGAGGATGGAGGAAAAGAAAAATGTTGAGATTGAACTCATCTAATATCTATTGACCCCTTTACTATTTTCATTGCATTTTTTTTGTTTAGGCCAAATTCTTTCATCAAGTTAGTTCCAGATATTTTTAATGTGGGGGCAACCTTGAAACCATCTAAACTTGAATTGCTCTTGACACCCTTTGTGGTATTGATGCAGTTGTTTTACATCATGGATTGTTTATTAGGGGTAGATTTATCAGGTGTAGATTTATCAGGGGTAGATTTATCAGGTGTAGAATTTTCAGGTGTAGATTTATGAGGTGAAGATTTATCAGGGGTAGATTTATTAGGTGTAGATTTATCAGGGGTAGATTTATCAGGGGTAGATTTATTAGGTGTAGATTTATCAGGGGTAGATTTATCAGGGGTAGATTTATTAGGTGTAGATTTATCAGGGGTAGATTTATCAGGGGTAGATGTAGACATGTTGTGATGAAGAGCGAGGGCAGAGGAATGGGTGGGGGGGGGGTAAATTGAATTTTCAGATTTCAAATCATGTCTTTAAACCCTTTCTGAGTTGTACTTACATGTATATACTAATCCTACGTTGTTTCAGTTCGAGATCCAATCCAAACCTTTCCGGGTACTTTAATGTGGATCTCACCAACCAAAATTTGCTAGCTCTGTATTACAGCTTTAAGGGACTTTATGGGAATTCCCCCCCCCCGTAGTTATTGTCCTTTTTGTGGTAAAACTAAAGAATTTAAGCTCACCCATTACCAATTTATAAGTGCATTCATTTGTGAAGTCATGGTTATCTTTATGAACGGCTTTATGAAACTAACCCCTGTACTGACATAGATCAGATAAATAGTAATATCTGAGATATTTGATTGAAGTCCAGAAAGACTATTGTAGCTTAAAGGAAAAGAAAACATTTGGAACAAGATAGCTTGTGTGAAAACTGAAAAATCCAAGAAACAGATCAAAGAAAGTTTGAAAAAAAATCGGACAAATAGTGAGAAAAGTTATGACTTATTGAATATTGCGATCACTAATGCTATGGAGATCCTCCCATTGGCAATGAGACAAAGATGTGTGATGTCATTTGCGAACAACTCTTCCTGTAGTTTTGTATATATTTCACTCAAACTGCCTCTTTTTATCACATCTACAATGTATCATAAGATCATGTATTCTTTAAGTAGATAATGTATTCTTTCTATAGGAGGGCATGTAATACAATTTTCAGAGAAAATATGGATAAAGAGTTTCCATCACCATAAGAAAGAGCAAACAGAGACATTTTTGGGGTGTTTATAATCCACCAAAAAGAAAGTTGTTCACATGTGACATCACATCTCTTTTGCATTGCCAATGGGAGGATCTCCATAGCATTAGTGATTGCAATATTCAAATGCTCATAACTTTCTCATTATTTTTCCGATTTCGCTTGAATTTTCTGTGTGCTTGTTCTTTTATTTTTCTGTTTCCACACAAGTCCAAATGTTCCAAGGGTTTCATTCCCCTTTAAAGGAAAATTTGGTTACTAGATCTTCAAGACCATTCCAACTAGATGTGAGTCACAGTTTCGGATATGAATGAAACCGTCCTATTGGGACGTCCTCCTCCTTATCACTGGAACTTTGTCCGACTATTATTACGACTGCAACGACATGAGTCAGTGTCGCATCCATAGTCATGAGAACCCTAAAATATTTTATGCATGAGACCTGACTCTGCTCGAAGACAAAAGAGTCTGTGGCTCTCAGGGTTTGATCAATGCAGGATAGAAAATAGTTATTTTAAGGGGCTATCTTTTGCCACAATGGGGCAATTGCTGAATTTTTGGCCCTATTTCTTTTACATCAATGGCTACTCTTTTTTGCTCATTGACCAATTATGATGTACAACTATTCTGCTGGACATGTACATGTATGTAGAATGTTGATTTTCTAAAATCCCGGGGGTCAATGTGTCTGGTAGATCATGGGGTCACTGTAGTAAAGATCCCCCCCCCAATATTCCATTTTGCAAGTATGAGGGGTAATTTTGGCTGTCATGAGGCATAACGTGCCTGTCATCTCCATCTAATGTTTATGCTGGTCTGGTAATGTAGACTACTCTCTGAGTCATTGGCCCCACAGAGAGATTCTGAGCCTTACTCCTGCTGATGTATTACACCTTAACTCCTCAACCCCTCTTCCTCTGGAGATAAACGCGGATAGAACCTTCTTTTCTCCCCCCATTTCCTGCTTAATCCCAAACTAAACATGTTGTCATTTATTCAATCCGATATATCAATGTCTAGACTTGCCAGGTCGCCACGGTAACTGCACTAGGCCCACGCCATTCTCCATCCTACACCGCTAATCTCTCAAGTCACAACTTTCCTTTCGAGCATTTATCTTGGCTTCGAGAATGGAGATGCGGTCGAGATAGTAGGAGCAAGGTTTCTCCAATGTAGATTCATATGTTTGTTCCAATTCCTATGATTAAAAAGAAATCAACGATTTCTTTAAGCACAGTTCACATCAAATGTATAACTGAAAAGTCAGAATTATTGGTAAGACTTTAAAGGTAAATGCTATTTTTGGTAACGATATCAAAATGAGTTCGTACAGAATCCAATGAAATGACCACCAAAGTGTCTGTTTGTATAAATAAAATGCATGTGCCAAAGGATTCTGGAAGAAATTGTGTAATTGCTGAGAAATCAGCAAATAAGCACAGGATTCGGGTAGAGCGCCGGGCCTATTATCACTTTAACCTGCTCAAAAATGTTTGTGATTTGCACTAGTTGGTTGAGCTTGAAAAGAGGGAGAAAACTGCAAGATTTTGAATTATCTCAATTAGTTCAACTTTGTTGTCTTTCAGCATGTTTATTTTTAAGTAATTTCTGTGATTCTAGCTAAACCATTCAAGACACCCTTGGAGTCGTTCTCGGTAGTTCTATTTCTTAGGGGCGCAAGTGTTCTTTGTAATCAACTTGTCTGATGTTCATTTAGCTAGTGGTGTCCTTATTTTTGGCATGTACCCACTATCCTCTGATTGGTGTTTCCTGCGCTACTCTCCCTTTGGCTCAAAGCTTCCCCGAAATCAGGAGGAAACCAACCGAGATGCTGACTGCCAGATAAATAATATTTGATGAATATATTGTATTTCATTTTCTTTCTATGTACCCTTGAATTAATACCCTCTTCTATTTAGTTCCTATGAATCCATTATTAGATATCTTATAGAATGTATATATATATATTCATATTGAATTTATGCCATAACAACACAAATATGTGTTTATCATTTACATATAATGTAGCAGAAAAAACAAACAAATCAAAACAAACAGAAATAACTTTGTGTCAGAGTGGCAAATGTATTTCAAATTCAGAGAGAGTATAAGCTACATGTATACTGTATGAAATGAATATCTGATTAATTATAAAAAATTACTGTCTGACTGTACAGGAGTATTATATTTTCACATACATATATGGTTCAGGGAAAAAAAATACATGGGGCTTGGTTCAATTTACCCCCCCCCCCCCCGAGAAAAATGCTAAAAAGAGCCCTAAAATAATGAACGGATCCCTGGAAAATCCACTTTATATGCTAAAGCTTATCTAATGTTGCAGATTTATGCACTAAATCCTGAAAGTAGGGGGGGGGAGGGGTGAAGTTCCCTTTGCCCCATGTATCCTTTTTTCTTTCTGTTCCTTGTGTTCCCAGCAGAAGACTGTATATCATGCTTCATAAAACATTATTGCATGACATTTATTCCACAAGAGTGAGATATACCTTCACTGGCATAGGCTATTTGAGGTTTTGGCAAGAAGCGGTTAAGTATTGCCCCCTTGTATGTCAAGCAGTAAGTCTGCAAGTCGCATTACAAAGTAGGCTGACATGGGACAAACCTTGCTTTGCACGCACATATACTCCCTAATGAGCTTAACACACATAGCTTTGGCTGCCCTCGCGCTCTACCTGGCTTCCTGAGCAGACCATTGACTTTTCTTCTTAATTTCGTGAGGAGATAGAGGGAGACGGAGAGAATCCGGGGGGGGGGGGGATGGGCAAAAGAGAGAGAGAGAGAGAAAGAAGGGGGGATGAAGGAGTAGTAGGGAGTGAGGGGGTGTGGACAGAAAGAAAAATTAAAACAGAAGACAGGAAAGAGGGGGGAGGGGACAAGAACCTAACAACAGAGAAAGAGATATAGAGGAGGGGGAATGATATCAAAGATTATCAGAGATGAAAAAATATCTGGAGAGGTAAAGAAAGGATGACGAAGTGAGGGGTAAAAGGAGAGAGAGAAAGATGGGGGATGGTTTGGCAGAGGGACAGAGGAAAATAGAGAGGAAGGGAAATAATTGGTAGGGATGAGAACAAAATTTGAATAGATGAATACAGGGTATAAAAGATAACCTTGAGGTACACCATTTTGTTATTTCATGAGGAAGTGCAGTCAATACGAGGCAAAAGAGATCAATCTGTTGAAGGTGGGCTTCTGCTTCATTTCCTGGAAGTCAATCTAAGAAAGGCAATCCCTGAACTCTTATTTTTTTTTGCAGAATGAAACTCATATCTGTGAAATGCAATTGACTAACGGGCACCCTGTTCTATATATATATAGAACAGGGTGCCCGTTAGTCATTGCGCATTTCACAGAAATGAGTTTCATTCTGCAATACATATATCATTGCATTATGAGAATCCAGCATGTTCAGTTCTGACCTTCAAATAAGAATCGGGAAAATGTTTTTGAGTGTTGAATTCCAAAGAAACCTACATTTCCTTTCCTTTGTTTCTAGACAAAGAAAATTAAAATATATTAAACCAACTAAACTTTAACTTGAAACCAAAATTTCTATTGAAGGTGGATTAAGTAGGTCACCATACTACTGCAAACATAAACTTACGATTACAATCCTAGTAATCGTTTCAATACTTTATCAAATTCTTCTCTTTTCAAATGTATGCCACTAGCTTGTTCAAGAAATACATGTATGTAAACTCCGCAGCCGAAGACTCCCAAAATATCTAAAAGCATGGATAACTTGGATTCAAATTTAAACTCTAGGCTAGAACCCGATTAGAAACGATGATGGAAGCTTTGGGAGCAGTGACCAGATACTGCGGACTAATCCTCCGCGGGCTTGCGTGACTCCAGAGTCAGCGTCGATAGGATGAGAGGGATTTTGGTTCGGCCCGATAGCTTCCTGATATCATTGCTTCTGCAATAACCACATAGATATATATATGCCTCGTAATGCTCATGTCTAAACCCAACCTAGATTCATACAAGAAATGGTCGATACGCAACAAACCCATATAATTGACCCTGGAATTCAACTGCCCCGCATCTGCAGAACCCATTCTTCGCAGTCTCTCTGGTTGTTGTGTTCCCATTGTGGAATATGACATCTCGGACAGCATTTTGAATTGGGTGAATGGGGGTCGCTTTGTGTTGTGATTTATCAGACCATGGACCTAGGAGAACTACTCAGAGTAGACGGTACATGCACTGAGCAATCATACATTATGTGTGTGTGTGTGAATGTAGTCAAGCTAGGCAGCTAGGGAACCTATGGCTTAAAGTCCCATACAGAGGGCAGTACAATGTGAACTTAATGTAGCCTATATGCCTAAATAACAAAACTATCTAAACCTGTCTGTTAGGGTTTTGAATCCCCACCCTCAGGGGGGGCCAGTCAAGTGTATTGCTGTACACATGCGTGACCAAATTATTTCCAGACACCCCAAACAAGTTTTTTCTCTGTGTGCAAAATACCCCCCTATTTCAGTTTCTGCAGGCTTTTTTTTTTTTTTTTTACACATTTTGGCCCCTAAACAAGTTGTCACCAGAATATGACGTTTGGGGAAAAAGCTTGGGGAAAAACCATACCCTAAATACGTTTGACTCCGCGATTGACTATTGACCAGTCTTTCAAAACCACCCTTTTTCTTGAAAATAAGTGTTCTGATACCTGTAACAAGTTCATGCGCAGTCCAAGGCCTACCCAAAATATCAATCTGAACGTTATAATTCCAAAGTGAGAATACAATATCATACATCTAGGTCTACACTCTACAAAAAAAATGTTAAGTCGGTCAACCTATTAACCAACATGTTTGTTATAAAAAGAAACTTGCACTTAAAGTGAATGGAGATTTTTCTTAAACACCATTTGGTATAGGTTCATGCTAATACATGGTAGGTGGGTTAAAGGATTTCTGAGATTGTATGCTATCAGTTTTCATACCCCATGATTTTTTTTCAAAGCTCTACAGAAGCACTTATGATTTGATTCTGCATTAAATCACATAAGTGTGAACACACCTGTTATTCATATCTGCCTATATGACCTTGACATAGGTCCTTGTGGCTTTTGAAATGTCTGGAAAACGCAATCTTTCTCAGTAGTTATCTTTGTATGGTGTTAATATCCTTCGTTATAAAAGCCATTTCAAACTATTCTGGTTATTGTGACGAGGGTATCAAAAGAGATCCATCTTTTGTCCCTAATTGGGTCTGGGGTGCTTGTTGACCTATTTCATTTCTATTGGATCATTTTGCACAGAATTACCTAGGTGTTTCTATAGAGTATTAAAGGTTGCTTGATTGCAAGTTCATCTAAATTCAAATACATGTAACTTCCAATTCCAAATTACAATATCCTGGAACCATTTGTATATATGGGGTCTGACAAATCTGATGGGCAGTTTTGCGTTTGGAGAAAATGATATTTTGCAGACAGACATGGGGTCTTCAAGTTGTAAATCTTGCTAAAAAATTTTGAATACTTTTTGACTTCTAACTTTTGACATTTTAAAAACTTAACTTCTACTATAAAGCTACAAAATATTGGTCTTCTAATGATAATTTAATAAAAGGTGAATATTGATATGATATTTTGCAGGCGAACATGGGGTCTTTAAGTTGTAAATTTTGCGAACAATTCTTGAATACTTTGACTTGATTAACTTTTTAAAAACTTGTAAGTTCTAATATACAGCAACAAAATATTGGTCTTCTAATAATAATTCAATAAAAGGAGAATATTGATTTGATATTTTGCAGGCAGACATGTGGTCTTTAAGTTGTAAATTTTGCTAAAAATTCTTGAATGCTTTTGACTTCTAACTTGATTGACTTTTGAAAAAAAATGAGTTCTACTATACAGCTGCGAAATACTGGTATTGTGCCTCTATTAATAATGCAATAAAAGGAGAATCACCTGCAAGGTCCAGGTAAAAACATTTCTCTCCTACATAAATTTCAAACAATAAGTATCGGAGTCAACAGTATCATCTACACTTTCAGATACACAAATCTTAATTTAATTTGAACTGTCGTAGTCTGGAAGATAGCAAAATAACACCAACTAAAGGTATAGAAATGCAGTCAAAATTTCCCCTCAAAAACGAATAAAAAATTTTCATTTAATGTCCATCATTTAGATACTAGAATAAGATAGGCTAAGGGGGTCTATTTTTATGGGCAAGACTTCTTTTGTTACCAGTCTTTCTATTTCTGGCTTGCTGTATATTTGGAATTCATGCCATAATTTCTAGCCACTTGTGTTTTATCAAAGTCTGTATTTTCCAATTTTAGTGACATACGTGTACATGAAGAACATACATGTACCACTAGCTGTGCCCCTCAAAGTGCCCCTTGCAAGGCCCCTTTTTAGAGTGCCCTTTTAGCTGTCTCATTTTGCCACTTATGTACCTGTGTATACATTAAACCTGTAGACTGTTCCCTCTTTGTGCCTGTTTCGCCCTGCCTCGATCCTGAACCCTCACACATTGTCCTATTTTTTCGTTTTTAGCCTGTCAATTGGGAAGAATAATTTTTGTTTTCTCTGTTTCAATCTTAGATATTTCTTCTGTTTTTATTAAACTTAGTTTTTATCAAATAAAGTCAGGTGGACATTATTTGCTTTCTTATTGGGTGATTTCAAGTGATTATATTCACTGTAAGCCATCCTGGGGACACCTTCTCTGGCTTTGAGTATTGTTAGAAAAATTTTAATTTTTGGTGATTATCGTGTGAATTTCATTTTTAGTAACATCTTGATAGAAAGTATAATTAAAGAGAGGCAGATGGAGAGAGGGAGTGAGGGGGGGATAGACAATATATTGTGGGGAAAAGGGCAGTAAGATATGCAGGTAGTTGGAAAGGTTCATATATTGATTTTTACATTAATATTGTTTATGTTCACGCTCAATTCAGACCAAATAAAATCATATTGGAATAAAAAGTGCCTTTTTGAGACAGACTTTCAAACAAAACAAAATAAATAAAAAGAGATGAGGGGGTTAGAAGTGACAATTTTTAATATCTGCATGACAGTATACACCAGACCTCCTTTTGTATGCTACATTTATATCCTCACTGTTTCTGTGCCCCTCTCATACTTCTGCGGCTACCAAACTCAATTAGGATTCTGGAAGGCTGTTTCCACATTTTTGTCAACATCAGATGAGTAATTTTGGGTGTTTTCAATTCCTCTGATCCTTCATATCATTTGTAGGATATTGTTTGGGATTTTCATCAAAGAGCTAGTTTTTGTTTATTCTCGCTTTCCGTGACGGGCACCCCTTAGTTGCGATTCTAACAGGAGCTAATGAGCTAAAGCCAGTTCAGGCTTTTTGAATTATCTGCAGTGATTTGATGAAGTAATGAAATAGCAAAAGGTATTAAAATTGTTTCATCGTGTCAGAAAGGCATTAATGCATGTAGTTTATTTTAAAACTTTTTGTTTGAAAATGGAGAAACAAGAACAGAAACATTAAGGATGTTGAATAAACAATTCTAACAATTGCAATGATTTATAATGATGATGATGATAACAAGGATGACATTAAAATACATTGGTGATGAAACTGATTTTAATCATGATAAATAATTAAAGCCATTACTGTTTTCTTGATGTCTATTGATAATAATAATGATAATAATAACAATATGTCCCTTTGTATAGCACAGTTTTTATGTGCATATACTCAATGATACATTGATATGATAGAAATGAAAATTATGTATAGTGTGTTATAATAATGATCATTATTCTGATAATGTTGGTGATCATTATTATGGTAATGATCATTAGTATGTATAGGCCTACTTAAGTTTATTATGTATTAAATTGGTATCTATTAGCCTCTTGGTCATGATTGACAAGCTATTGAATAAATATCAGATACTTGCAGGTGGTTCTTCTATGTGCAAAATGAAGAAAATTATTTAATATCTGTGTACAATTTATTTAATATGCACAGCCGAGATCCTCTTGTATAAAGTGAAAGGTACACTCTAAAAAACGAAGGGCTATTTTAGCTCTTAAAGAGCATGTACAGTGACTGCACTTCAGAGTGCTGATTTGTCTAGTTTAATTTGAATGAGAAAAATCAGCACTCCGAAGTGCAGTCACTATACACGCTCTTTAAGAGCTAAATGAGCTCTTTGTAGCTCTTTGTTTTTTAAGAGTGTACATTGGAAAATTAAACACAAAGGAAATAACACATGAAATTTATATTAAAGAAAATGAATAAAATATGTATGTTATAATTGATAATCTAAGAATAAAGGTGCTGTAGGAATAAAAAAATTGCCATTGTTCTATTTCCTTTTATTTAGAAACAATATTTGAGAATTGCATATAATATATCTACATGTAGAAATAATGTGATGCACATTCCATAATTGCCTATTATTAGTTTAATTTCTTATTTTGCATTGCATGACATCACGAATGCCACACACGAATTAGATTATAATTTGGCTCGTTTGAAACAGAACAATTGTTTCTTGGACTTGCATGATGCCGTTACATGGGCCCTCTTTTGTTGACGGGTAGTAACACTTGTTACTTTGCCAGGTTTCTCTTAAAATGTAATGAAAAAGGATTTCATAACCATTTTTTTCATATTTGATGACAGTTTCCCCACCACATGAGTGTGTCATTTGTGCCAACTTAGCCATGGATGTCTTTTATTACTACTATTCCACACCATTATTGTTAACATGCATGAGTAATGTAAAATAATAATTAGATTATAATCTATTATTGCCTCTCCAAGTCACATCTGTTTTTGTTCAGGAGTATAAATGTAACTTATTCTTTGTTTGTAATAATTAGTTAAGCACCCAGGGGTATAAGAGGATAGTTTTGTAAATGGCAGTTGTAGAGCTCTTTTGAATTTTTATATTTGTGTGAGTACTAATTCTACTAATTATTATTATTTTTGATACACGTGTGCACAATTTGATGGACAAATAGTTTAGAGAGAAAGAAACCACATGATTTATGAACATAATCACCCTATTTTAGAAGCTGTTCTGTTTCCATCATATTTTTTTGTGATTTTTAAGAAAATAATTGAAGATTGTATTAAAGATTGTACGTACAGATATGTTTTTAATGATTTAGTTTTTGATAAACAGGAATGTAGAAAGACTGGTTTCCTATTCAAGGGGGTAAACTGCTGATTTGTCAATTTCCAACGCTTTCGCTTGTCACATGGTCTACCTTCATTTTCTAATTCTATTCCGTCCTTGTCCAATTCATCCAACAACCATTTAACAACCATTTGGTCCAATAATCACTTTGTGTAATCACCAGTTCGTCTGCGACCATTTCGTCTCATAACCCGTTGGTCTAATACCCATTGTTTTTTCATTCACTTTGCCCAATCAACACTTTATAGTCCAATTAGACCAATGGTAAATTAACTTAATGGCTATTGGACCAACTGGTTAGACAAAACAGTGAGTGGACAAAATAGCAATTAATGTATTAAGACCATGTTAATAGTGGATGTACAGATGGTAGACCAAATGATAGTAGACGAGTTGGTATTTGGAAAAATTGGCATTACACCAATTGAAAATAAACCTTCATGGGTGTGCATGGTGACACAGAGAACAATGTATGTGAATGTGATCAAATGTAAATTTGGAAGATCATTTTTTATTTAAGATGAGCATGAACAGAAATGTTGGTTGATCATTACATAGATCGCTACTTGCAAGTGTCAGATTCCACAAGGGACCTCTATTTTGACAATATGAGAGGAAGTATGTTTTTAGATGAATGTAAAAACATAAAATGTAATGATCATCTACAGTATGTTTGGACACAACAAACAAGAAAGTCAGAAATAAAAAAAGATTAATACAGATTTTAGTTGATCACGTTCTATATAATAAACGGCTGTCAATACTTGTCTATAGATTCTATATTGAGAACTTTCTAAAGGTAATAGACTGTCGTTGACCAAGCTCTGGCCTAATTTTCTTTGTAAATGCATGCACGTCAGATTCCATTTCCTGTGTATCTACAGGAATGCATGCTGTTGGTATGTTTCCTGTAATCACTGTATTAACGCCGCATTTCGCACTCATCTATTGTCTCCCGGCTTACGAGTGACAAAAGAGCTTTTTAGTCGCAGGAAATCATCAATTTCGGGTGATAATGTGTTTCAGTCTCACATGAATTTTTTAATTCATCGTGGATTTAGCCCCGTTCACGTTTCCATTCTTTTCTTTCACAATTCTGAAGGTCATTTTGGTCAGCTTTCGTAAAAATAGAATGCACCAAAGTGGCGCTTAAATCCGTGGTTTTTTCCCTTGCAATCTATCAACTCAGCTCTGCATGTTTTTGTTTGTTTGGAATTAACACTTTCAGAAAGTGAGGTATCAACTTTATATTTTAAGACATATTTGCCTATAGATGTAATTCCCTTGTAGAGAAATGGAATAAAGAAGAAGAAAATGGAGAGTTCAAAATTTATTTCCCCATTTATATAAAAATCAACAAATTGTGAGATAAATATATATAAAAAAATTCAAACATTATTAGGCCTTAATTATCAGGTTTGTTTTAGGGCATGCCCACTTTTCTTTATATTTCTATTACAGCACAGATGGAAAAAAAGGAGGCAAAATGAATCCCCAAGGCCAATGGAAGGAAGGCTAGTGATATGGGCATCCAGCCTTACCCTGGGATGGCCTACATGTACATATGCATATATATAAAATTGAAAAAAGAAAAAAATAGTAAATTTTTGTATCACAGAGATCTGTTCTCAGTGCAAATTCAAAGAAATTTTTTTATTTCCTATTGATTATTTTCAGGATTCCTCTCTTTGTCAAAATGATTGAAATAAAGCTTTATTTTTCAAAAGGTTTAAAATAAAATAGAGTAGAGAATGTCGAACATTGGTGGAGAATTATATTCAGTGTCATAACATTTTCCATTTCAAATCTTAAATTTTTTCCATTATTATTTGGCAGGGGCCAAACAAAATTAAAATCATATAAAAGAATAATTGTGAAAGACATTCACAAGGATGTCACAGAAAAAACATATTCAAAGGATATATGCAAGCAACCCATGCTTCTTTTCCAACCCATGTGACTTTGTAAATATATGATAGTATACATGTAGTGACAAGAGAATACAGCATTTTACACTTCAATCACCCCTGATACATAAACACTTTAAATTCTACAGTGTTAACACCATTCCAGACCGTATCCTTTGGTGTTAAAACATGGATACAATTAATTTTGAATATAGCACCAAATAGTGTCGGTTTCATTGTATTTTATTCAATCAACTCCCCTTGTACACACATTCCCTGTGAACTCTACAAAACAGTGTTGTGAGAAGTCTTCATCCTTGGGTGTTGAACACAAGTCATGAAGTTTGCATATAACACCAAATAGTGTTGATATAAACACATAGAATAACACTAATTATGGCTGTTAAACTAACACTGTTTAAATTATATCAGTGGTGTAAAATACTTGATGTGGCATTGTCACAATACAGCTGGTTTAACTGCCACTGTTTTTACATTGTAATGGTTTCATATCTTGTTAAGATGATGACCATGTGTCGACAGTACAGATAAAGTATGTGGTGTTATGTCAATGGTGTGTCATTAGGTGGTTTCAGACCGCCTCGAAGTTCGCCAGTTCCAGGTATTCTCTGATCGGGAAATTTACCCCGATCAGAAAATACCAGGTATTTTGGTAATGTGAAAGCAAACTACGCGTAATTTCCCCGAAAGAAAATACCCGCTAAATAGTAGGTACTTGGCGAAATTACGAGAACTTTCGTGGGGATTTTTCCAAGGTCGCAGGTATTTTGGCAATGTGAAAGCAAATTACAGGAACTTTTATCCCAGCGTGTCGTTGGGCGCGGCGGCGTGGGTGGCTGCTGGGCTAGTGATTTTGAATCCCGCGCCTTGCCTGCTTATCAGACCATACTGCGCATGCTCGTAACTTCGGGAACTTATCCCGAAGGATGTGTTTCGGGGCGGTGTGAATGCAGGAGTAATTAACAGGTATTTTTTAGCCTTAAAAAGTTCTCGTAATTTAACAGGGATTCTTGTGATCGAGGCGGTTTGAAACCGAGGCGGTTTGAAACCACCTAGTGTGGTGTAGTGTCAATAGTGTAAATAGTGCACTTCTCTCTTAAAGAGGTGAGGGGGGGGGGGGGGGGGAGCCTTACTCTAGGATTATCATATAACTTTATGGTCTTGATCAATGCTGTGCAATGAATTTGATATTTAACTCTTTAACTCCACATGCCTAGCTCGACCTGACAGGTTTGAATATGAAACAGAAAAAAACTATTATTGACATTTGTAGTGCTGTGAATAAAATATAATTATCTTCTTCTTCTTCTTAGATTGGTTTGAGTGGCAATTAGTCATATTTGACTATTGTCGCCATTTACTCTATTAATAAAAAATCTCACTTCTCACATAATAAAATTATTACCAATACATATGTGAAATATTTTTCATGTGCATCCTTCTAATATGAAAAAGGGATAATTATGATATAGTTTGCCTTAACTGGCGTAACTCTAATCAAAATGGCATATAAACAAATCTTCACCAAAAACAAACCGCTAGCTTCAGCTCAGTTCCAACTAGTTGCGCTTGCCCTGTCCTTTCAAGATGCAATCATACCGGTCAGCACGGTACATTGTGCCGATTTTTCGGACGTAAATGCCTAGGTCACCCATGCATAGACGAGGGGGCGCTAGTGTACCTGTGCTTACAGATGGGTTAAACATTAAAATAATTTGTTTCTTTTTTTAAAAAACACAACATCAACAAGGCGGAAACACTTGTGGGCTTTGTAAGTTATATGTGCAGAACATATTGTACATTTACTTGCTATGGAGAAAAAAGATCATAAATCTCAGATTCCCTGTTTTCTAGGATGCACTATGCAAAGCAAATCAATTCGTAAACATGGCAGACAGATATTATATAAATAGTGTACAATCTATTGTACAATATACTGGATTATATGTACGACAAATACAAAATTATCCCGAGTGCAGGTTTATTTCACCGAGGCCGAAGGCCGAGGTGAAATAGGCTTGCACGAGTTCATATAGTCCAGTAATATTGTATGATAGAACGTTCACTATTTATTATAGTAAATAGATCCCTTAATCTAAGCCCCCCATCATGGATTTTGCCATCCAAAAATCGAAAGTTATATTGTACATATGTACAATATAACTTTTTGAAGGGAGGTCACGTGGTACAAATCCAGCCAATCACAGCTCGTATTTTACTACCACTATTTACTATATATATATATGGATTACACGGTATACTCTACATACACTAGTTTGGATCATATACATGGCCTTAGGAAGCAGGCTGCTGGGGGTGTAAGATTATCAGGGGGTGCTGCCTACATGTTTGTTATCACAGGCAGCACCATCTGAAAATTAGTTTGACAAGCCCCCCCAAAAAGGTTATTGGTCCTAAATGACAGAGATTTGAAAGTAACAACCTTTATTTTTTATTTATTTATTTATTTTTTTTGGGGGGAAGGGGTGGGTCTTGTCATTTTTTGTTGCTTAAATCCCATTCATATATTTTAGTAAGATGAAACCTTTTCTTTTCCTTCTTTTTTCTTTCTAAACAACCCCCAGCCCCCTCCCCCCTATTCAAAAATCGTTCCCAGGTCCCTGGTTATGTATGTACATGTAGGTAAAGGCATATTACCCTTTGACAGAAAGGTTGATGTTAGGCATGATTTGCTGCTAAAAGGCATGAAATGATTTTGGCAATATTTTCCTCTTATTTCTGCATGTAATTCATAACATTAAAGGAACCTGGAGTGACAAATTCCATCTTTCCTGGACAAGGCACAAGTCACAGATTACCTGCTTGATTAAATCTGTAAGTCGATAAAGGTTTATCACTCTGTCTCCAAGTCGTTAACTTCGCTAACTTGCCGTATCATCAAAGCACAGCCGTAAAGATATGTGGGTGATAGGCGTGATAAATGTGGTTAATCGTTTGGTATCGTTGACATCGTGATCAATAACTAAAAGATCTTGTGGTACTTTTATTTCTCAGTTTTAAGAGTGCATTGCCACCAAATACCTAACATTGTGAAGTGAGTTGTGTTTGGTGGTTTGGAGTTCTTTACAGCTGCTTCCAATTCTTTTTTTACAAAAAATTCTTTTTGTTTCTTTGATCATTTAGCCACAGTGTATTTCATAAGATATGCAAATCATTTGATATTGCACAGCAAGTCAGCAAATGGGCTTTTTCACGGTAACTAACGGTACTCAGCACAATTTTACACACTTTTCATTGTGTGTATGAATGTATTTATATTGCGCACATATCCATCCTGTTGGATGCTCAAGGCGCTCCTATATTACCCGGCTAAGCTAGGCGTTCATAGCGCACACAGCTTTTTAAGGAATTACTTCCTATCGGTACCCATTTACCTCACCTGGGTTGAGTGCAGCACATTGTGGATCAGTTTCTTGCTGAAGGAAATTACGCCATGGCTAGGATTCGAACCCACGACCCTCTGTTTCAAAGTCCGAAGAATTATCCACTGGGCCACAATGCTCCATATATCTCTAAAACAACAAATGAAAAGTGTGTAAACTTGTGCCGTGTAACGTCAGTTACCGTGAAAGTGCTCAAATGTGTTAACTAGCGTACAGAGCCGGGGGCGGGGGGGGGGGGGGGGAGAGGGAGGGATGACACATGGCCTTGGGGTGATTTTGCCACCCAAATGCTGAAAAGAGCTCCAGAATATCCTCATTCCCTACAGTGTTAAAGCTCTATAGCCCATATTCTGAAGTCAGGTTTAATCTGGACCACGGTCTAACTCTGTGCTAAAATTATATGGAGCCAAAAGTTAAAAAAATCCTGTTTATATTGGATATTTCTTATGTTTACAATTTTGTGTCCTTTTGCTTTCATAAGGAAGAAAATACTTCAGTTATCATTCCTAGACAATTATGAAAAATTTGGGTGTCAAATGAGTTAATAAATTTAATGTGTTCTGTTTAGGGATTTGTGCTCCAATTGGCTCTCCATAGTTAAACCACACCTTTAAACCAGGGTTTAATGTAAACCTGAGTTCAAAATACCTGCCATTATAGGCGGTTTCAAACCGCCTCGATCACAAGAATCCCCGTTAAATTACGAGAACTTTTTAAGGCTAAAAAATACCCGGTAATTATTCCTGCATTCACACCGCCCCGAAACACATCCTTCGGGATAAGTTCCCGAAGTTACGAGCATGCGCAGTGTGGTCTGATAAGCAGGCAAGGCGGGAGATTCAAAATCACTAGCCCAGCAGCCACCCACGCCGCCGCGCCCAACGACACGCTGGGATAAAAGTTCCCGTAATTTGCTTTCACATCGCCAAAATACCTGCGACCTTGGAAAAATCCCCACGAAAGTTCTCGTAATTTCGCCAAGTACCTACTATTTAGCGGGTATTTTCTTTCGGGGATATTACGCGTAGTTTGCTTTCACATTACCAAAATGCCTGGTATTTTCTGATCGGGGTAAATTTCCCGATCAGAGAATACCTGGAACTGGCGAACTTCGAGGCGGTCTGAAACCACCTTATGTTGCAGATTTAAACAGGAGGTTGTGACGTGTAGCCAATTAGAATAAATAATTATTTTTGCCTGGTGTACAGTCATTTCACACGGGTGTTACATTTGTGGTGTTATTACAGTAACTTTGGTTGTTATTACTCTCTTTGTTATACACTAGACACTATTAGTACTCTCTTAATACACTTTGTTATGTTTGAACTCTAGGGTGTAATTAAAACACTGCAAGGTGTTGTTCTCTTGGACACTGCCTGGTGTCAGTCTTAACTTATAACACCCCACATATATGTACATTAATGTATACCTACATTAATGCATGAGACAGGCTTTTTGAACAATCAAGATGTTCCATTCGCATATGGACATGTGTAGGTGTTTCTCATTTTCTGTTGTAATGACAAAGTACAGGAAAAAGTTGTAAAATGAAAATAAATTTTAATTACTTAACCTGTTCTTTCATGGCATTAAAAGAATAAATGTCTTTTCATTGAGCAGTGATTTCATTTAATTTACATACAACATGTACAGTATGTGTTGAAGTTATTCTAAATAGCATGTTAACCCATTGAATACTAAATGCTTAAATTGTCATCCTTTATACATAGGCTATTGGTTGCAGTAGACAAAGGTCTAAAAATATCTGCTGTTGTACAAGTAGAATAGATTTAGGAATAGTTTATCTGAAAATAACTTGCGGCTAAAAAGCTGAATTAAAGGTTTTCCTACAATAAAAATTAGCATATACTTGAGAATGCAACAGAATAAGATGCTCTTGTACAGCAAATAGAAAATAATAGAATGGAATAGGAATAGTTTATCTGAAAATAACGTTGTGGCTAAAAAGCGAAATTACAGGTTTTCATACAATCAAAATTAGCATATACTTGAGAACACAACGTAATAAGATGCGGTAATATATTACAAAGTACATAAAAAAAAACTGTCTTGAGGTAAATGTGAATAAGGGATTGTGGTATAAATCATCATAATTTAGTAAAAATTGAACAAGCAAGCTGGTTCAAATTTTGCTGGTAACAGTTAAAACCAATATTATTTTGAAATACATAAAAAAATTACATGTTTGAGGTAAATAACAAATAAGAGATTGTGGTATGAATCTTAATAAATCAACAAGCAAGCTTTTGCTGGTAACAGTTCAAACCAATATTATTTAAAAAAACCCAACAAAATACATGTTTGAGGTAAATAAAAAATAAGAGATTGTGCTATAAATCTTAATAATTCAACAAGCAATCTTTTACAGGTAACAGTTAAAACCAGTATTATTTAAAAATAACAAAGTATTAAATGTCAAATAAGGGATTGTAGTATGGATCATAGTAATTCAACACGCAAGCTTTTGCTGCTAATAATTAAAATCAACTTGTTCTGAATGGGAGACTATAAAGTTGAGGGAACTTTGTTTGTATACACTCTCTTCAAATACACAGTACCTGTGCCAGTTTAATTGTTGCGGATGGGCCGATATTACTCACATCTGACAATCATTGCGAATGTTTTCAAGATGTTACAATATTGGGACTGCGAATATTATCAGAAATTCTGATGTCATTCCAACGAATCGTACACACACTCCCACTCACTCTCAGCAGCAAGCTAACACCAATGACTATGGGAGGGACTGTACATGTAGGTTCATTCAAGGGGGGGGGGTATTGGCTCTGGATCAACCATACTGGAATAATTGAGAATTTATTAGTCCCTGAACTTGGGAGGGACTGCCTGCTGAGTGTTAGATAAAAAGTGCAGCTCCCCCGAATGTCTGGCTTTGACTCGGGCCAAGCTGAGCAGTGTGGCGCATGCCGACGACGACGTCAGAGTTTGTTGTTGTTCTGCCGGCCTCAGACTGCACGTGGCGTTATGTTCCTTTCAAAAGTTGCTTGGCCGATTACCTTCCCACATTGACTGCTATTGTGGATTGAGGATGGAAGGAAGCTAGATTGGCAGTGCGAGAGAGATGAAACGGATCTAATGTGTGGTTGTCCTTGAAACATGCCAGTTTAATTGCATCTTCTCCTCTCTCTATCTCTTTTTTTATCCTCATATTTTTGTTCTGATATATTCCAGGTTTTTCCGAGCAATATCACTCTCCCTGATTCTTTTTTTTTCGCTGGCTTTATGCATTGTTCACCATCTTCCACGTCAGTTGCACAGTGCTTCCTCACCAAAGCTTGGCGCTTCAATAAAAGCCCCCCCCTTTCCCTGCAAGTTTGTGTGTGTCTCTTTAAAATTTTGATAAAGCTCTCTCCATCCTTGTCTTGTCATATTTTTTTTCTCTCTTCCCCTCTCTCCCTTTCTTCTCATTGCAAAAGTATTCACCTTTTCTTTTTTTTTCCATTTTCAATGGTCATCTTCCTACTCATCATTTCAGATGTTGAATTTGTTATTGCTTTTTGCGGCATCCCTGATGCGATGTCCTTGGTGACGAACAGGTATCAACTGATTATTACATCGGCGCGGAATTTACCGAAAGACTGAACATTGCTCACGCCCCGTACGTTTCTCCTTGGCCTGCGTCGGACGCGGAGGCAGGCCCCATGTTACTCCCGTCCTCCCCATCGCCGATGCGCCACTCTCCTCCAAACGTGGGGGTCATACGTAACGAGGAAGTGGGTAGATCCGCGACAATCGGGCCCGAAATATCACAGGATATGGAGCAGAAGTGATCTCTTCTGCTTGGCTGACCCGGGCTGGGCCGGCGTGGTGCGTACGGTAATCGGTGTTGACCTTGTACGTTGTTGGAGCAAGAGAATGAAAAAAAAAGGAAAGATCAATAGTTGAGAATGACCTCTTAGTTGAAGTACAGAGAGTGTACTTTGTGATGAAGTCAAGCAGACGTAGATTACTCGGCAGGTAGCCGAGTTCATTGCCTCATCATGATAGCCTTCAATCAAGACTGTCAAACTTTGGTACTCTAAAAATCCCTTTACTTTTCCATCTTTCCATCTTTCTGTCTTCTCATTACTTACTTGGATTTTGGGCTCTTGTAAAAATTCATTTCATTTAGATATAAGTAGAGTTGTTGAAAACAGGTCCGCTTTGAAACAGAATTATATTTGTTTTGGGGGACTATGTATACGATTTTAATGAATATACAATTCTATACTTGCTTATGTTCTGGCTTGATGCATTTCTTGAAGACTTTACTGTGTTATTTTTAACTCAATAACACTCCTGGATATAGTGTGTCAATTTAGAATAGATGCCTTATTTTGCTCGGCTGATGGTTATATGTGCACATTATAAACAATCTCTAGAATATGGGAGTAATTTCTTCTTATGTTCAAAACTTTTGAAACAACTTCTATCAATTTGGACATCTTTAATTCTTGCTTTATTGTAACAAATTAAAGGCAATTGGAAAATTCACAAAGTATTATTAAATGATTTCAAATCACATTAACACAAGATGGTTACACAAAAAAGAAAAGTAATGAAAATAATAATATGGATTTAGAATGAGTTAGTTTAATACCACCCTTAAAGTCCTAGCATGTTGGTTATTGCATATTGTACCAGTTTTATCTTCTCACTTAGATTTTTATTGTACCTAATGCCCTTTTTACACAGGATTTTCTTAACCCCGGACTATCGCTAACCCCGTACTATCCTTAACCCCGTACTATTTTTTTTCCTTTTCACACATGCCAAATTGTTATTGCTAACCCCGGATAAGGAATGCTTGCTTTTTACACACGAAACTCGCTAACCCCGGACTAGTGGTTTTTGTCGATCATTCGTATTACAAGTGCTTCACTCGTACACTTTTTACACACGCTACAATTTCCTTAACCCCGTACTATAGGTGGGGCCAAATTGCCATTTAGCCCCACCTATAGTACGGGGTTAAGCTTAGCCCACTTTCGTTTTACACATGCGATCTTAACCCCGTACTATTGCTCTTAGCACCGCAATTGGTGGGATAACCCTGCTTTTTTGCAGGGCCAAATAATCCCGTACTATAGGTGGGGTTAGCCCACTTTGCAAAAATGCTGTGTAAAACGAAAGTGGGCTAAGCTTAACCCCGTACTATAGGTGGGGCTAAATTGCCATTTAGCCCCACCAATAGTACGGGGTTAAGGAAATTTTTAGCCTGTCTAAAAATTGTACCTAAGTTTGAATTGCTTCAGACCAAAGTTGTTGGTTTTGATGACCAGATAACTGTGTCATTGGAAATTAATATAGCTTGAAGAGAGGCTAGCCAATAGTGTAACATGCAAGGACCCAGCATGGTTCTTCCTCTTCGAGTGCCCCTTTTCTCCTTTTCTCTCTCCCTCTCAACCTTTCTTTTTGAATGTTGTGTCCCCTCCCCATTGAAAGACAATGGGCAATAGGACTGGATGTGTTCCCCCTCTTCTCTTCCCATTTTATCTCTCTCGCTCTCTCTCTCTCTCTCTCTCGCTCTCTCTCTCTCTCTCGCTCTCTCTCTTTCTCTCTATTCGACCTTTTTGAATGTTGTATCCCCTCCCCATGCATGACAATGGGTGCATGGTTGCACCCCTGCCTTGCCCCCTCCATCTTGGCTCCTTTTATTCTTTTCATCTCACTGCCTTACCTTCTTTAAAGCTTGTGTATAGTTTTGGTAAATCCACCAAAATGCACCTATCACTATTCCAATTCATTGCTAGATAATATGAATGGATATGCCCTATAACAGTTATGATGTGGAGGATATAAAATGAAAATGTGTTTTACAGGATAAATTTTGCGATTTTACATGGAAATTTAACTTGATCGGGTCACCCGATCAAATTAAAATATCTGTGTGTTTTTGTCTTTCAATTAAATCCTATTCCAAATCATGGAATGGGCTGAAACTTTCAAGATATGTTCTTTGCCTGTAACTTTTGGATATCTAATCACTAAATTTATAAGATAAGTGCTTGAATGCCTATTTTTTAAATTTAAAACAAGCATCGCCGAGAGAGGGCGCTATATATCCAAGATTTGAATATTTGAAATTTTCTCAGAGAAGTGCAGTTGGAAAAATATCTAACGGTCTCTACGCTTCAGTAAGACTGTCATATTAGATGATATTCGATTATCAATCACATTATTGACCCTTTACCAAAGCTATACACAGGCTTTAATAATATTGGGTATTTATACTGTGCACATATCTACCTTGTTAGATGCTCAAGGCGCTCCTATATTACCCGGCTAGCAGGCTTTCATAGCGCACACAGCTTTTTAAGGAATTACTTCCTACCGGTACCCATTTACCTCACCTGGGTTGAGTGCAGCACACTGTGGATCAGTTTCTTGCTAAAGGAAATTACGCCATGGCCACGCCATAGCCTTTCCTTGTACATACTCTCTATTATGCTCTCTCCCTCTCTCTTCTACTCTCCCCTCCCCTTTTCCCCACTCTCCCCTATTCCCTTTTCTCTTCATACTATATCATTATTCATCCCTGCCCTCCAATATAAGACCTTTATCTCTCTTCTTCTCTTCTATTCATATCGCTCGTTTACTTCCCGTCCCTTTCTTTCGGTTTCCATCTCACTATATGTCTCTCCCAGCCTCCGTTTGTCTCTGTCTATCACCCTCCCCCCTCTCTCTCTCCATTTGCCTGTCTATGTAGGCTTTTTATAATATAGGTTGCTCTCTATCTTTCTCTCTCAGTCTGTCTCCCTCTGTAGTCTCTCTTCCCCTCTCTCTCCATATCTTTCTTTCACTCTCTCTCTCTTCCTCTATGCATAATCTTTCACTTCTCCTTCATCCCCTCTTAACTATTATCTCACCCCTTCTCTCCTTTATTCATTAAAATTACCCCCCCCCCTCCTCCCTGTCATCTATCCGTCTCCCACTCATTTCCTCCTATATTCTCTCATCATTGAAGGTCAAGGCTAACTAGGACTCCTGCAAATAGATCGTGTTTACATCACACCATCTCCCATGAGTGGGACTGAAAGTAATATTTTGATTTCATACTCCTAATGAAATTGTCAACCTTGAGCTTGAGTGTTAATAACATTTTTCCTCGTCCTTGGCTCGCACATTACATCATGTTTCAATTGTGCGAGATCATTGTTCCATTATGGCTATTGTTATCCTGTTTTCTTGTTTCGCTTAGGGCAAGGTACTTTATGATATATGATAACACAAGACATTTACACTGTAATATATATTCAGGAAGAAATTATTTGCAAAAATTGCATAATTTTACTTGAAGGCCATGTTTGTAATGAAAGTTATTAAATTCTAATTCTTGACTACTGAATAGTAGTTTGTAGTATACTCATACAGTAAAGGCTAAATTTAGTATGTAAAATGATAATGATGAAAATTATATTTTCACTTTTTATTACAATCTATCACGTATTACAGCTTATTTGATAAATCAATTTGGTAGGAATGCAAATGGACCAGAGTGATAGGAGAGAAATAAATAGAGAGACTGAGGTGGGTGGGGTCGGGGGTGGAGGACACACAAAAACACAGAATGAGACACAGTGATAAAAAAATAAAGAGAGAGAAAGACAGATAAATATAGAGCGAGAGAGGCAAACCGAAATAGACATTAAAAATTGAGAGAAGTTATAAAAAGAAAACGGTTTAATAAAGAGAAAGAAAAGAGAAATGGGGATGACGGGTGGCAAGGGAATCCAAAGTTACATTCATATTGCACAGCTCTGCTCATATCTACTTTTGGATTTGCTTTGTTTGATAATGGATCTCTTATTTCTGTGACATTTCCCATTGATTTCTGATTATCCCACACTAAAATGTCACCCACATTATCTCAGTAAGATAAAAAAAAGAGGATAATTATATTCCCCATTCCAGTGACCCCTTACATTATTTCAACTGCAAATACCAAGAGGAACTCTTTCACCTTTCTTGTGTTATTTTCAATTATGGTATCACACCTGTCAAGTTCAAGCCCAAGTTCACAGTCTAGCTTGTCTGCCGTTCATCCCTACAATTTGTTGTTGTGTCAGGTGTATTTAAATAAATTATATAATTGCCAATTTAGGTACATTTGAAGGAAACTTCATTGTAAATAATTTTGCTTTTAATACATGTATTATTTTTTTTCCAACCAGGCATTCACCTCAAGTATCCTCTTTGTGTTAATTCAGGTGTTTTTAAAACAATAGATAGCGTGTTCCAAATTTGATGACTGCATATTTAGAGATTTTGAGGGAACTTCACAGTAAATAGTTGTTCATGTTTTGTTTTCAACTAGGTACTCACCTCTAGTACCCTTATTTGGTTTGTCAGGTGTTTTTAAAACAATTGATTGTTGAAAGTTTTGATGAAAGTCCATGGGCTGTTGCTTTGTATTTTGGGAGGTATGTTAAATTAAAGTCAAATTTTATAATTTCTCTTGTTCTGGGTTTGATCTTTTGGTATTACCACACTTATGATTCAAATGCACTAAACAAATAAAATTTACCCATTATTTCCTGAAAATGTTATTGTTTAAATTGCACTTTTTGTGGGTAAATATTTACAAACATTGTTTTTAACAATGTACACAGTTTTGGCATCATTTTACCTAACAAATATGCATTTTCCCTCTTTAAGTAACATTGGGTGAATCTTTGTCGAATGCCTGTGTTAGGCGGTGTGTAATCAGTGTGTGATAGTGTGTAATCAGTGTGTTATCAGTGTGTTACTAGTGTGTGATCAGTGTGTTATAAGTGTATTCTCAGTGTGTAATCAATGTGTTATCAGTGTATAATCAGTGTGTAATCAGTGTGTTCCCAGTGTGTAATCAGTGTGTTATCAGTGTGTGATCAGTATGTTATAAGTGTGTTATCAGTGTGTAATCAGTGTGTTATCAGTGTGTATTCAGTATGTTATAAGTGTGTTATCAGTGTGTAATCAGTGTGTTATCAGTGTGTGATCAGTGTGTAATAGTTTGTAATCAGTGTGTTATCAGTTTGTGATCAGTATGTTGTAAGTGTGTTATCAGTGTGTTATCATTTTGTAATCAGTATGTTATAAGTGTGTTATCAGTGTGTTACCAGTATGTTATCTCATTGAGATGTGAATGTAGAGGGAAGGGAATGATGATGGAGGATTGGGAGGGGTAGGAAATAAAACTAAACTTTTAAGCATATCACATTTTATCAAAATTTTCAAAATGTGATTAGCCCTGCTCAGTGGCGTAGGGGGAGGGGGAGGTGGTTCCAGGTGTTCAACCCCCCTTATATTTTTTTGATACCCAACCCCCCTAAAAAGCATTCTGTACAAAATGACCTCCAATTAGTGTTGAAGACACAATATTTCATTCAGCTTGAACTCCTCCCTCTTTTCAAAAATTCTGTGCATGCTACTGGCCCTGCTTGTGCCATACACTTCCAGATTTTTTTAACCAACCTCTAAGTTGGTTCAAATATGAACATACTGTTGGTTAAGACAAAATTTGCATGAAAAAAAGGAATTAGGATTTTTTTTACCAACAGTTGGTTGCTTCATCATTTAATCAAGTTTTAGGCTGGTTAAAACAAATACTGCCATTCTAAAATCCCTTCAAATAAAAGCCCTACTGATTTATTGCTTTTTGATTGCATAATTATCATGATGACTTAAAAATATATAATGGATGAATGCAATAAACTGAATGAGATATACAATTGAGAAAGTGTAGGTAAATGCACTTGTTGGTTCAAATATGAACATGCTAACTGTTGGTTAAAACAAAATTTAATGAAAAAGGGCACTTTCTTTGTATAAACCTCCAGACAAGCCGACATGCCAGGTGTATGAGTAAATCTGCACCAGTCCACGGTTTCGATTTGCAACGTCTGCCTTTTGTTCTTGTTGCTGTTCGGCCTTTTCGAAACAGTGCAATTTGTCACCTTGCTAACCTCACGCAGAGAGGGATAAAAAGTCAATGCGACAGTGAATGCTCAAAGTGGTAGGAGGATACTGTATGCATTCTAGAATCAAGAAAGTTATTAATTTCTTTCTTTTTATAATTTGAAGTTCATTAATATTAGGGTGTCATTTAAGTTCAAAGATAGCTGTGTATTTGAAAAAACAATCACATCCCTTTTATTTCTGAAATATTCAAACTGAAGTTAGTGTTATCAGTAGGGAGAAAAAAATCAATGCATCATGTCTTGAATCGCAAAAATTGTTACTTAAATTAGTCTCATTTTTAAATGGATTCTTGGGTGAGAACTAATGAAACACAGAAGATATACTTTCAGCCTTTGATAATTGGTATATCGTGTCATGCTTTGTTATGCAACCAAATATGTCCATTATCTCTGAAATTTCCTTTAAACTTTGGGATTATTGTGAATAAAAAGAAAATGATGGAACGGTGGATCTTTCCATTCTTTGTTTTGTAACATACATGGATGAACTGTTCTAGTGTGAAGGCTGAATGTGAGGAGATGACATTGCATTCACTGGGGGCATCAATGACTCCGCCCTTGGTATAATGATCCCCCATGCACTCCGTAATTTTCACCCGAGGAGCCTGTTAGGATTGAGCTGCCTTTTTACAGCCAAAACGACATTAAGTGGCATTCCTTGTTGTGTATCTTTCATCCTTCTTGCTCTGAAATATACAATCGGTGAATCTGCATGGGTGTAATTTCTTTCAATGAACTTGACTTTGTCCCTGTGCAATTCAAATATTACGTAGCTCAGGTAAGGTGTAGGGTTCTTCATGGGATGTGTAATTAGGAGGGTTGCCCAGGGGCCCGGGAGGGGGGGAGTGGGTAAGCGTTGATATTTCTACCACTTTCACTTTGACGATTTTGATGATTTCATCTATTTCTTTGTTTTATTTCTTAGCCTTTTGTTTGAAAGTTCTAAAATCAACATTTAGGGATGACTTTGGGGCCAATGCATCATTTTTATTAATTTGCAGCTACCTTTTGGGATTGTACTTCATGAATAAACATAGGGTGAAATAATTTACTGTGTTCGGTTGATGGTTTCTTTATTTTATTTTTTTTTAAATTCGTCATCTGAACTTTTTTGGGGTAATTATAATAATAATACATGATATTTGTATAGCGCACTTTCCGTCTTGATTAGATGCTCAAGGCGCTTCAGAGCAGAACAACAAAAATTATTTACATATAACATAATTATGTCTGAACAATATCTATCAAAAAGCACTCTTAAACAAGTATGTTTTTAGGTTGCCCTTGCATGTGAAAAGGAACAATTAGATTTTTTAGCAGTATTTTTTTTCTTTATTTTTACAAATTGCTGAGGAATGAGGGTTTAAGATCTGCTTAACTTTTCTTAAATGAGATGACTTCCCAACACAAAGATTAAAGTGTAGGATATTTCCCCTGACCTTTTTTCCTTTCTTGCAATAAATGAAAAGGAATATAATTATTTGCTATCTTTATACACTCAGCTTCTACATCACCATTTGTGTCCACAAGGTGGCACATGAATCGTGATGGAACAATTTGATTATATGACATGAAAGTTCATAGGGTTTGATGACTGGCGCTTTATATTAAGTTAGCGTAAGGATGCCCACGCTCAGGAATATTTCACGGATGCCACATGAATCACGAATGTGATACCCGAGACATGCTTGTTTGAACAAGCTTCTTGCGTGGGAGCAACATCTCATAATAGTTTTTATTTCAACCTTTGCCTTATTAATTAAGCTCGTAGACTTTGATTGACCTCACCAGACAGTGGGGAAAATAAATGAAATTCAAAGAAGTACGAATGATACGTATGTAATGAAAATAATGATGATGGTGATAAATATGATGACGATATTAATAATAAAAATTATAATGATAATTAAATCAATGATTAAAAATGATTGTAAGAAGAAGAGAATGATAATGAGGATGATAAGGAGAGGAAGGAAAAGAAGGAGAATGGGGAAGGAGGAGGAGGTGGAGGAGAAGGAGGGTAGGAGGAGGAGGTGGAGGAGAAGGAGGGTAGGAGGAGGAGGGGAGGGGGAGGAGGGAGAAGGTGAAGGAGGAGCAGGAGAACGAGAATAAGTCACCCTGTTTCCAAGTGCCAATGATATGTGAATTGCATGCACGTTAGTGCTCACCACTGATTACTGACTACAAGCATTATATCACTCACGGTTCTTTCTATTCCAGATTTTTAGAATACAACTGGGTTTATTTCGTGGCTATCTCTCTTAAAGTCATTCACTCGTTCATGTTACTGACCACATTTTGACCCTTTCAAACAGATACATTCTTCTTGAATAGGCACTTAAAATTCCATCATGACATTCTTTTTTTACTCAATTTTGAAAGAATGCATGTTGGAAGTATTTTAATGAAATAAAAATATATATATATTAAAATGGATCATGGTTCTTTTATTCCTTCTAGTATTCTCATGGTACATGCACTTTGTAAAGTACGATTACCTGTGAAAGAAGCTGACTATTAGAGAGAGGGAACATGGGACAAAAAGCGATTATTAAAATACTCATCACGGCTTGAGATGTCGGCCTTGGCACAATTCTCGCTTTTTTTCTCCCACCCTTTTTTTCCTTGATTGTTTGTCTAACTTTCCTCTCGACGTCCAACGATCATGCCCGGTATCTAGGTTAGACAATTAAACCGTGTCAAGATTTCCTATCCTGTTTGAAAGCCGAGTAACACAAGATGTAAAAAGGAAAGACCCCCAACGGATTGTCCCCGAAGTACTTTTTTGGCCTTGCTCAACTGAGTCTCATTTCATTCTCTTGTTTTTATTGAATTCTTATTTCATATGGGTCACCCCACTAGAAATGATAAGATAAAAAGAATATTGATTATGCATTTTTCTGCTTTAGCTGACCTCTAATGTTGTTTTATTCCTCTTTTATATCAACGATCTTAATGGTCAATGAAAATGGTAATGACTGAATTACACTTTGGTAAATGCAGTGCAACTTATAATCTGGACATAAATAATCACCATGACAACACTATATTATTGTACATTTTAGTCAAATGTATTCTCATCATTATCAGTTGTTTCGGGTCATCATCTTTTTATCATCGACTTCAACATCATCATCATCACCATGTTCACCTTCATCATCATCATCGTCATCATCATCAACATCATCAACATCATCTTCATCATCTTCATCATCATCATCATCATCATCATCATCATCATCATCATCTTCATCATCATCATCATCATCATCATCATCGTCATCGTCGTCATTGTCATCATCACCATCATCATCATCATCTTCATCATCATCATCGTCATCAACATCATCGTCATCACCATCATCACCATTCATCATCATCCTTATCGTCATTGTCATCATCATCATGATTATATTTTAATTTTCTGATAATAGCCTAATTGGCAACTCCTCAGCACCATCACCACTACCACTTCCACTCCCAGCACTACCCCCACCTCCCCTTTGTACCACCACCATCTTCAGCATATTACAACCACCATCACAGTCAGTCACAGTCATGTATTTCATACCCACCCAATCACAAGGAGACCCATAAATGACAGGTACTACTTCTTCAGGTGACATGACTTTTGCTCCTGCGACAATTGCTCCAGGATTTATCTAACATGTAGGGTAAGGGTTGCAATAGGGTTTGATGTTAGGTTTTAAGGGTAGGATATAGTGTTAAACCACAGGGCTGAAGTTGGTCATTCTATTTGTGAGTGGAATTTACCGCGGAGCAATTGTCGCCGGAGCAACCCTTCTTCAAGCCTCAAATGCTATTTTATCACACGCTCATAGCTCGGGGGGGGGGGGGGGGGGGGGGCACTTACATTGACGAGTGGATACCATGCCTGACCAAAAAAAAACACATGAAAAGGATGTCTTTTTCAAGATAGGACACGTTACGAACGTAAGGTAATTAGTTTTCACCTAATGAAAAAAGGGTAGGCCCTATCTATTTTCGCTAGAAAAGCTACATGTTTAGGGTCAAATTTGTGAGTGTATAAAAAATTAAGATGAAAATGTTTTATAAAAGATGTACTTTTTGCACCAAGAGTCAACACTACATGTTTAGAGTACGATTTGCATGAGGTGTGGGAGGTGGGGCTGAACTAAACCTAATGATGTAGGTAAAGGTAAACCGACGTCCATGACATAACAATTGAAATATTGCTGTACTTGTTTAGGGATTCAATTCAGGGAACACTTGCCAATAGTATCATATTTTTTTTCCAATACTTGTTAGAGTAGGGTTTCACATTCCAATACTTGTTAAGGGGTGCATTTTCAGAATTTGGAAAATATGTGTTTAGGGTGCTTTTCGAGATCCCATGGTCGCTCAAGGTATCCACTCGTCAATGGAAGTGCCCCCCCCCCCCACAGATTCAAACCCACCTGAACCACATAAACCTGTAGTTTGAAACCAGCCATGAAAATGACAATCCAATACATAGGATGCACATTGGTTTCAACTCACATCTAACTTTCTTATAATTTGATCCTACTTTGCCAACATCCCAGTGGATTTTGAGAAATATCTGCAAGAGTTTGTGTAATTTTGTTTAGTTTGCGGCCCGGGGGGGGGGGGGGGCACTCAGTATAAAATGCATAGTGGGTATGTGCCGTGGAGGGGACCCCCATTTTTACACTCAAATTTCTGTTCCAAGGCATAGCATTTTTGCCTTGTTGAGAAAAAGAACACAGAAAGCCGCTCCAACGCATAGCATTTTCTTCTTATCGAGAAAAAAGAAGAGAGAAATCCGCTCCAAAGCTTCGCATATTTTTCGTTACGCCGCTCCGATCCCGTTGAATGAGCTGCAATTTTGGTGAAAAGCGGCCGCAGAGCTCGAAGGAGCTAGGCCGCGCTAGCTGCATCATGCACGCATGACCGTTCCGTAGGGATGCATACGCGCTCACACGCTGGCGATCCGTTCCAAGGACCCCGGTTTTCACAAACATTTGTCGTTCCGAAGCCCGTTCCGAGGACCCTCCTTTTTACAATAAGCCCGCTCCAAGGCCCCCGTTTTTTGTCTCGCCCGCGGCACACCCCCACCACTTTTTTGGTCGAGTGCCCCCCCCCGGGGTTTGCGGCAAAATACCCAATGTTTTCTGTGATCAGATGGGTTTGAAAACAGCATAGCTTTCACGTCCTCTCAACATAATTTCTGATCACGTTTCTTGAATGCTTATACAAACTGTCAGTCTATCTCATCTTTCAAGGTGTAACCTTTAGCCAAACCCTCTTGCCTTGTTTTCTTTAGGTGTAGGATTCCTGAAACTTTATATTTCCTCCATAATAAACACTGGTCTCTTAATATCATCATCATCATCCTGTTATTGTATTTCATTTTCATATATCAGAAGAAGACGGAAGTTAAAAGACAATGTTTTCTGCCTCATTAGATTGGGATCAGTGTTTGTCTTAGCTGACAAGTGTGACCCATTTTACGAAGAAGATATCCTATAATTGTTTGGACGATTTACTGGAATTAGGGTGATACCAGAAATTATAAGCAAGTATAAGCAATTATTGATGTCATAGGAGATCATTAAAAAAGTACAGCTCCAGTGGAAGCTTCCATGGAGATATTAAAATTATTATTTTATCGTCGAACATGAATTGGAGGCGTGAGAAGCGAAGGGTTCTCAGCATGGATCATCCATGAGAAAAATTATTTTGTACACTTTAAAACTACAGTGTTAAGAACAATATTAGCTGGTGTTCTATGAGGACCACACCCCAGGTGTTAAAAATACACCACATAGTAATAACATGACACCAAATCAGATAACAAATAGGGCCTGCTGGGAGAAGAGTTTTCAGAACTGAAGTGGCTACCCTGGGCAAAATATGAATTAGCATTAGTATGATAAATTTATCGTATAACAAGCATAATGTCGATTGCTTTCTTTGGCATACTGTAAATCATAGATAAAAGTGCACTTTCAAAATTATCATTCCTAACAAAAATGATCGACTACCATATTATTATTACATTCACACTTAGCATGAGAAGAGTTAAGCAGATTGCTTGAAAATTTAAAGAAAATGACAACCCAGATCCAAGCTCACTAAATTCTAGTGCTTGCACAGCATTTTATTTTCTTTATTAGCGAAATGAAATACAGTGTTCATATTTTAAATGATAACAAGCATCTCAGGTGATTTTGGGTACTTGAAATTTATGGAAGCTATTATTCCTTTTTACCTCCAAATGATTCAGGGATCCAAGGTCGATATTGTGTTATTACAACCTACTAGATTTATGATTTAGGGATAACAATTAATGAGATGAAAATGAATATGCATACCAATAAAAGTTGCCATCTGTTGTGTAATTGCCATGGTTGAGCCATAGCTCTATGGTTGAGCAAATGAGAAACAAATTACATTTTTTTCAACCAAACAATCTTTTCATTTTTATGGAAGGTCCCTTGTGAAATGCTTTCACAACACCAGGATGGGATAAACAGAAAAGGGCCAATTTTTGGAGAGATGTGAATTCCATCTTTTATTTCCCTTGTGATATCTTTTCCAGGGGTCACAATGCCTGTCTTTCTTGTTTACTCTCTCTCTCTCTCTTTCTCTTCTCTGTTTATGAATACCAAGTTTTGAAGAAACTGTGACCTTGAACTTGGTATGACCTTCATCTTGATTCTACATGTTTTACCCACCCCTCTCTCTCACTTTATGCCTCCTCTCTATCTATTGCCATCCCCCATTTCCCGCTCCTTTTTCTGTGTGTCAGCCCTGTCTCTATTTTTTCATCAATCTCTCTTTTGCCTGTTCCCATACCTACCTCTGTTCTTTCTCTCTGTCTTTCTGACCCTCTTCATTGTCCCAATGCTCTTCTTCATTTAAACTTACATTTCCTATTCCCCACCCCCCCCCTCTCTCCCACTCCCTCCCTCTCTCAGTCAACCCCCCCCTCCAATCTTACTCTTGACATGTAAGTCCATGCTCTTGATCACCATCTCTTTCCAAGGGCCTAGTTCATAAAGAGTTCTTCCACCGATGTTAACTTTACCATTACTGTAATTACCATGGCAACCTTGATTGTGATTGGCTGCCGGAGCCCTGTAACCATGGAAAATGCAATGTTACCATACATGCAAATTGATGCAGTTGTGAGTCTTTGTGAAACCAGGCTCCATCCAGTTCTTTGTATCAAATTCTAGCATGGCTCTCCATCTCGCCCTCCATATTCTACTGATTGTCATCAGCAATGAAGGGTTGTCCATTTACCACTGAGGAGCCTTCCCATAAATCAACTGCCTTGTTAACCCATCGACCTTTGACACACTGGTCATAGTATTGACATTCAGACCATATTATCCTGATATTTTTGGGGTTGGGGGACAGTAATTTTGTCTAACCCTATACCAATAATTTGTAACTCCATGGAAGTTCATACAAGTTCATTCTATAGTTGAGAAATTATCAGGTATATAGTAAACCTTGCTTATCTTTGAAGAGTGTTGTTTTTAAACGGCAGAATGTTTAATTTAGTTATTTCCAAAAATCATATTTTCAACTTTTTTTTAATTTTCAAAGCATTAGATATTATGACATCTTGGAGCAGCTTAGCATTGACTTAAATCCAAGACCATGATTTTAAGGAGATATTAACTCCATAAAATAACCGTAACCAATATCCAAAACTCTCCAGATATCCTCGAAATATTGATTTCATTCCAAAACAAGTGTGTTACGAAACATTCTGACAGATGTGTAAAAAAAAGGGGAAAAAAAGAAAACAGAGAGCAAAGGATGTTCTTGGAATCTTTAACTTTGACATTTTCATTGTAAAGTAAAAATATGAAATGAAGCAAATATGTAGCAAAGTCTGAATTGAGTACTCTACAAGACTGTTTAGAAAGTATCTCTTGTATGGGTAATGGTCAATTTCATGGGCATCCATAGAGTTTGAAATTGATAGTGAAGGGGATAAGGAAGGAGGAGAAGCAGTTAGGAGGTAGTAGATGGATAAAAGGTCCTTTAATGTGGGTATTCTCATTCAACTATTGAATGCAATGATAATGATGATGATGGTGGAGGTGGTGGTGGTGATGATGATGATGGTGATGATGATGGTGATGATGGTGGAGGTGGTGGTGGTGATGATGATGATGATGATGATGATGGTGGAGGTGGTGGTGGTGATGATGATGATGGTGGTGGTGATGATGATGATGGTGATGGTGATGATGATGGTGATGATGCTGATGATGATGGTGGAGGTGGTGGTGGTGGTGATGATGATGGTGATGATGATGATGGTGGTGGTGGTGATGATGATGATGGTGATGATGATGATGGTGGAGGTGGTGGTGGTGATGATGATGATGGTGATGATGATGGTGATGATGGTGGAGGTGGTGGTGGTGGTGATGATGGTGATGGTGATGATGATGGTGATGGTGATGATGCTGATGATGATGGTGGAGGTGGTGGTGGTGGTGATGATGATGGTGATGGTGATGATGATGGTGATGATGATAATGATGATGATGATGGTGGAGGTGGTGGTGGTGGTGATGATGATGATGGTGATGGTGATGATGATGATGATGATGATGATGGTGGAGGTGGTGGTGGTGGTGATGATGATGGTGATGATGATGATGGTGGAGGTGGTGGTGGTGGTGGTGATGATGATGGTGATGATGATGATGGTGATGATGATGGTGATGATGATGGTGGAGGTGGTGGTGGTGGTGATGATGATGGTGATGGTGATGGTGATGATGATGATGATGGTGATTGTGATGGTGGTGGTGATGATGATGATGGTGATGATGATGGTGATGGTGATGATGATGATGATGGTGATGATGATGATGGTGATGATGATGATGATGGTGATGATGATGATGATGATGATGATGATGATGATGGTGATGATGATGATGATGATGGTGATGATGATGATGGTGATGATGATGATGATGATGATGATGGTGATGTTGATGATGATGTTGATGATGATGGTGGTGATGATGATGATGCTAAAGATGATGATGATGATGGTGATGGTGATGGTGGTGATGTTGATGATGATGATGATGGTGGTGATGATGATGATGGTGATGGTGATGGTGATGATGATGATGGTGATGATGATGATGGTGATGTTGATGATTATGATGATAGTGATGATTATGATGATGATGGTGATGATGATGATGATGATGATTTTGATGATGGTGGTGGTGATGATGATGATAATGATGATGATTTGGGGGCTGTAAAATATCACAATACACAATGTACATAGTTAGAATACAACATTAGAATACGAGCATACAAAGAAAAGAGAAGTGACACTAAATCAAGAGATAAACAGGGACATGTTTTCTTAACCTTCTGTTGATCTTGATTCTTTAAAGATAAATGCCAGTTGTGGTATTGATCTCAAAATAAGTTTGAATGAAATCCAATAAAATGACTACCCAAGTGTTTTTATGTGAAAAAAAATATATATGTGCCAAATGGCTCTTGGAAAAACTGTGCAATAAAATGTTGGGTATTTTTCCAGGAAATGTTAATACACTGTCCCACATATCCCTTTTTGTGTTAGTGATCATCTGAATTTATGATTTTCAGCTAAGATTTCATGATTCCACAGAGATAATTTTTTTTTCAATGTACCAGGTCTAGGTCTATGATAATATGGTGACAATTAGCCTTGATTTTAAAGACTTTCTCATGAAATAGTTATTTGCTGCAACTTCTGTCTTTTAAATACATTTAATGAATTATACACAAGAATGATGCATTTATGATTTATGTGGACCAGCATTTTGTTGACAGGTTCTCGGTGATGTCCTTGTAAATTAAATGATGATATATCCATTATGGATTCCCAACATATCCTGGTACCTTATACATTTATTGTCGTTTTTGGACTTGAAGTTCACCCTCGCAGGACAAAACTCAAGTTTACTTAAACACAGATCTGTTGAGTTACTGATTTTAAAATTTAAGATTAAAAATGTGAACTAAGTGGAGCCTCATGTTAACTCCTGCAAAGTTACTGTATATATGGTACTACATCATCATTTTAAATGCAATAGGCCACATGGAAATTTATTGTATTGATTTGGGAATTAGGGAGCTTGTCATGAAACAAATAGTTGTTGATTTTCACTAATTGTTAAAAGCTACTGTAATTCTTGCACCTGATTGGATTGGAGCAATATGTAAACAGTGAAAATAACTACTACACTGTAAGAAATATTGGGTAAAATTTTTTACCACCACGAGGGTAATTATGTGTCGAACCAATTTGGGGCAGTATTTTACCCAATGTGGGAAGCATATTGTCCAGTAAAGTTTAAAAAAATCAGCAGCAATTACTCAAGAATGGGCAAAATTTTCATCATTCTGGATAAATAGATATGCCCAAAAGAAATGCCCAATGTTGGTTGGACACATGATTAACAACATGGAGCCTTGTTACCAGATATAGGCTTTTTACACTACATTTTCCCAATCCTGTACTTTCGCTTCCCCTGTACTACTTTTTTTCCTTTTCACACTGGTCAAATTTTCTGCCTAACCCTGGTTATGGAAATGCTTTCTGCCTTTATTCTTATATAAAATTTCACTTTTTTTCCTTTTCACACTGGTCAAGTTCTCTGCCTAACCCTGGTTATGGAAATGCTTTCTGCCTTTATTCTTATATAAAATTTCATCAAACCTTCACCTATATTTTTCTCTTAAATTTTCTCCTTTTATCATGAAGACTAACTTTTTGCCAGGTGAACTTCCTCTTGAAGGCTATGTACCCTTTCTTTTCCACAGTTTCACTGTCAATAAAAATTTCACAAACCCTTATCACTATCAAGCACCTGGCTGAGGTGTTTAATGATCAATCACCTACCATTAATCACATATCATGTTTTAATCAGGATTAAGGCTTGTATAAACAATGCCTGGTTCAAGAGCGACTCGCTTTCATCTTTCTTTATGGACAATGGTGAAAAACGCACGTAGGCAAAATTGCTAATGGGTTCGGGATATTGGTTTTCTTGCTTCCGTTTATTAGTCTCATTTGATGACCTTAAGGGTCTTGCCTTTTTGAATAAGTTTGTTTTAGATAATAATATGTGATAACAATGTAATATACAATAATAATCTGGTAGTAGTTACAATGTGCTTAAACTCTTAAAAAAAGGTTTACCCAATATTGGGTAAAATGGGAACATGCACGTTAGTTCGGTAAAAAGATACCAAATATTTTGTAAAATATACGAAATGTTGCTTTGAAATACAACCTTTAAACATGCATTTTGCCCAATATGGGGTAATAAAATATGGGGGCCCGTGATGGTAGCTGGAGCTAAAGCCGGCTAATAATAGCAGCGCTTTGTATCCTCTGGCAAAAAGCGCTTTATATATCCATTTTGCCCAATATGGGGTAATAAAATATGGGGGCCCGTGATGGTAGCTGGAGCTAAAGCCGGCTAATAATAGCAGCGCTTTGTATCCTCTGGCAAAAAGCGCTGTATATATCCAGCTATTATTATTATTATCATTATTATTTAAAAAAATACCCAGCAAACATGCATGTTCCCTTTCTACCCAACATTGGGTAAAATTTTACTCAACGTGTTTAGAGTATATGATCGACATTTATTGTACGTATCCAAGTGCTTACAGATATGTTACCCCAGTCATCGTATTCAATCAGTCATTCCTGCACACATCGTAATGCACATTCTTCACTCATCCTCCATTCCCATTTAGCATAAGGATGAAGAGTGGAAAAGTGTGGATTGATGCCTTGCCAAAGGATGCTGGCAGTGGGGGATTTGAACACACGACCCTCTGATTACAAGGAGAGGGTCAGAACCTCTACACCACGACTCTTTCCATTGGTAACAAGGAAAAAAATTGAATAGAACATATTTCAATATATAGAATGATCCTAGATTTAAAGTTAACTCCTAGATTTAAAGTTAATCCTAGATTTAAAGTTAATATAGATTTAAAGTTAACTCCATTCCACTCCCAATATCAATCTCAGAGAGTGACTTTGCTCAGATCTTTCACAATCTCCAGGATTATTCTTCACCAAAATGAGTCTTCATTTTGCATGCTCATGTTGGACATGTTGAAAAATCACTTCTCCGATCTTGAACGGTATATACATATATGTATATATACATGTACCTCGGTGGTCGAACATTAGTTGCTTCAATTACGCAAATTGTCAGCGGCTCTCGGATTACGAGACAGTGCATCAATCGGATAAGAGATGAGTGATGGGGGATACATGCAGGGATTGATGTGGAATATAGACCAAGGAAATGGGTCAAGCCTGAAGAAAATTGATCTGTAAGGGGTAAAGAAGAAGGAAAACACTCTTCAATGTTGCTAATTTCATGATTGCCTTACTTCTTAGTTTAAACCCTGAGATTATATCATAAAATCCATACTTTGATATTAGTGAAAGGATAGTACTTCAAACACTTGACAGTTGATCTTAATAATGATAATAGTGGTGATTTTTTTAAACCTGATTGCTAAGTAAGAAAGCATGAATGCTTGTAAGCAAGCAACCAGAGGACCGACATCTTAAGGTCCTCTCAGAGGGACCGGGTAATACAGATTAATGCGTTACCAAAGGGCATTAGCTCAGCAAATGGGAATGGAACCTGGGTCACCAGAATCCGAATACCCCCCCCGCTGTACTGAATGAGCTATCGCACCTGATAGGATCAATATTACAAGTGGTTTGATTGTTCAAAATGGGAAAACACCATAGTTTTTGTATATTTTATTGTAATTGTTATTAATTTTTTTACTATGTTTTGGAGATCTACCATCCCGGGGCCCATTGCAAAAAGATTTGCAATCAATATCAATGTAAAAATCATGCGCGACTTGATTTTCAACCAATCAGCAACGCGCATTTGGGACTTGTGATTGATTTTTGAAATTGTGTTTGATTTTTTGACTTGTGTTTAAACACATCTCTTTCTGCAACAGACCCCAGGTCATGTATAACCTTTGTGGAAAGCCATGCAATTAATTTAGTATCTGATATTTTAATGCTGTTTTGTATGTTGATTAAAATTAACTCATTTGCATAATAAAGATTGAATTGAATGTCATTGACATGACATCAGATCTGACATCTTTCCTTGCTTCTGATTGGCTAAAGTTACGATGGTAATTATTGACTAAAGACTACTTTAGTGTCTCACGAAACGTCCTTTCCCTGGGTATACCAAACTTGCCATTTCTTTGCCACTGCTGCGAAGATCAAGCATTATTTTTAACCATTCAGCTTCAATTTTAAATCTTGTCCCAACATTTCAAGATATTTTGGTAACTTTGTGGTGACTTCCTAACTCCCTGTGACTTTTTCGATGTGGAGGAAAGATGCAACCACATGTTAACCTCAAATTTCAAGTTTGATTTAACTCTTTATCATCACATAACCTTCATCTGGGTGCATGGGGTGGGCACGGGGTATGACTAAGACACCGCTCTTATTATACTTTCTAAAACTGGTTTACTGGAAACTGGTTCAGGAAACCAGTGTGGAAGATCGCTTTGTTAGCATTCCCATTTGATCACCCGAACGTGGTTTTGAACCCACTTCGGGTATAGCTGTATAATGCACTCTCATACAGTGGGGTGACATGTTTCACGCGAAATTTGAAACGGCAGCATAGGCATTCCACATACAGAGTGTAGAGTAGCGCGCTCGAAATGTGTGAAGATCGATTCCCGAAGAACGGTTGTGTCCTCACTTACGCTAAACCAGTTTAACGAGGCAAAGCGATCTTCAAAACTACATTGCGAGGTTGTTTTCTGAACCTGTTTGGAAGATCGTTTCCAAGATGCTTTGACCGTTCTCATTACATGTTAAACTAGTTTTTCGTAAACTAGCTTTAGGAAGGTAGAGAGAACGGTGTCTAACTCTTTATCATCACATAACGTTCATCGGGTGCATGGGGTATGACTAAGGCAAACCCTGCATTCCACATCCAATTTCAGATTGTGCCTTTCAATTTTGAAAGATCTTGAAAGTATTCTGTCGAGACGTTTTGACATCAATGCATAACCATTACAGATTTTTAAAGAAGAAGATTTGACATTTTAGTTCAAGTTGAAACCTATATCTTGCCTTCATGAAGTTTTTGTATGGTAGTTTGTTAGTAGATTTTTGAGAGAGGAAAGAGACAGGAGAAAGATATGAAAGCATAATTAGGAGTGTCTTTAAAAAGGGTGAAGAAAAGAATCCAATTTCAATGGAAATCATGTGATTATATTGCATTTTACAATAACTAGAAATCATGTTTGCATTTCGTAAACAAAATCTTTACCAATGCTGTTTCATACAATCAAGTGATGTATTATGTAATACTAATTTTGTTCTTTTGTTCTTTTTTTTGCATATACCTGACTCTGCTGTGTATGCTGTAAACAGGTAAGCATTAGTTTTTCTTCTATCATTACTATTATTTTGGGGTAAAGAGAGAATACAGACAAAGACGGAGAGAGAGAGAAAGATAGAAAGATAATAATCACAGAAAAGAGAGGAGAGAGGGGAGAAATAGGGGTAGGTGAAAAAGAAGATGGGAGGGGGACTTAAGACAGAGAGAGGGGGGGGGGGGAGGAAGAACTTATCCAGGAGTGAATGAAATATAAGAATGCCCAAATATCATTTGGTCTTTCTCATGTTAGATTTGGAGCACGGTTTAATCTTAAAAGTCAAGTCTAACTCAGAAAAATGTTGATTTGAATCAATAGAGAAAAATCAGACAAGTACGATGCTGAAAATCTCATCAAAATCGGATGTAAAATAAGAAAGTTATGACATTTCAAAATTTCGCTTATTTTCAACAAAATAGTTATATGAACGAGCCAGTTACATCCAAATGAGAGAGTCGACGATGTCACTCACTATTTCTTTTGTTTTTTATTGTTTGAATTATACAATATTTCAATTTTTACGAATTTGACGATTAGGACCTCCTTGCCTGAAGCACAAAATGTTAAAATAATGGAATTCCACATGTTCAGGGAGGAATGAAACTTCATTTCACATGACAATGACGAGAAAATAAAAATATTTTGTATTTCATATAATAAAATACAAAAGAAACAGTGAGTGAGTGATGTCATCAACTCTCTTATTTGAATGTAACTGGCTCGTTCATATAACTATTTTGTTGAAAATAAGCGAAACTTTAAAATGCCATAACTTTCTTATTTTGCATCTGATTTTGATGAAATTTTCAGTGTTTTGCTTGTTGAATTTTTCTCTTTTTATTCAACTCAAGTTTTTGTTGAGATGGACTTGTCCTTTAATAAATGAAATATTTAGGACTTAATTGAGTTTTAGATCACTTTCCCCTTCTCCCACTATGAAAGGTACATTTATATAGAATGATTAATTGCAATCTAATTTGCGATCAACGGTTCAGCCCTAATTAGTATATTTTTTGAGTCGATAGATTACAGTCTAGTATTGCTATGAGTTGAGATGAGATAATGTCTCTGAGCAGTGGTCTAGTGAGTCAAAAAATTGGAAGGGGCACAACATTGGAAGGGGGAGGGGGATCGTGAAAAAAGCAAGATTTTTTTTTAGATTTATAGAATTTAAATCTAATTTTCTGACAAACTTTAACAAAGCAAAATATAAGAATTAAATAGATAAATAAGGCGTAATTTTAATAGAGATGAAAATGGAAAATTTGTAGAATAGAAGAAAAGAAAGAGATAATATCATCAAAGCTTTGTGAAATGCATCCTTCCTTGGCAGTGATGCATTTAATTTATAAGCACTGTTCGGCTCTTTTTTCTAATAAATGTAATATGACTGGGTAAGGATATTTTGGTACAAGGTCAAAAGCATTTTGTTTGTTTTTTGCAAACGTGAACATTTTTTTTTGTAGAAAAAGCAGGATGGATAATACATATCTGTATAAAGGAAGGCAGAGAAAGTAGTTAGCCCCTCCAATTTCCCAGGGTTAAGGAAAATATGTGCAGTGTGACAAGCCTATTAGATTGTTACTCCAGTGGTAGGCTGTAAATGTGAACAGGCTCGCAGGCTGAAGAAGGATTGTATATAGTGTGAACACATTGTATCGTTATGCAAGCGGTCACCAGCTTATGTGGGTCAAGTCTGTCGTTAATTTAGTCCTCCCTCACAAGACAAGGAGGCTACTTTAGGAAACTGTTCCAATTCTCCGTCTCTAGAGCGCTACATCTACAGCAGGTTGTTTTCTCCTTTCGTCTGTCGTTACCTGTTCAATCAGGAATTGTCCTGGATTTTTCTTCCTACCATTTTATTGCATTCCTACTCTCTACGTTAAATGAGGACACATTGATTTTTGTTTTATTTCATAAATGTTTACCTTTACCTCTGTGTTTTGATTTTGATTTTAAGTTTTTCTTTTTGTTGTCTTTCTCTCGATGCCTGCTTCACACTCTTATTCTTTTTCCTTCTTTTTTTTACTTCCCATTTGACTAGCTATCTCTATTCTTCTTTGTCTTTCTTTTTTTCTCTCCTTTCTTTATCCTCCCCTCTTTCTCTCTCTGTTACTCTTTTTTTCTCTCTCTCTCTCTTTTCTTCTTTCTTTCTGCCTTTCTCTCCCCATCTTTTTATTCATATCCATACATGTAGATTTTTCTTCTAATTTTCTCTCTGTTCCTTCCTACTTTCCCCTCATTTTCTGTTTACATTGACTGTTGTTTTTGCTTACTTCATTTTCTTTCTTTTTGACAAGGAAATGAATTTTTACTACTCCCACCATAAACAAGTAATCATAATAATTTTACTTTTCTATGAAATTGACTTGTTTTCTTTCTTTCTCTCTCTTGACACTAAAACTATAGAAATACCATTTCTACCAAGGTAAAATCAGCTGGTATTTCATAAGAAAAAAGAAAATTATTCGACCGCAATGCTAAAAAACCCAAACTATAAAGTGGTTTTCTCCCGGAGTCTGAGCGGTGCCATCTAGCATATTTGAGTTGGTACCCTTTTTATCAAAAAGACTAATTTTCATGGCATAATATTCGTATTTGCCAAAGGTGACCATGAACCGGAGGCCAGGTGAATTAAAGTCGAGAAATTGAAAGAACAAGCGAAATTATAACAAAAATAGAGATAAAAACAAACAGTGACTGACACGCCATACAATCTGGTTGAATGCTCTTTGTATGGTCTTGGTCTGATGAAGCCCTTATTTACTTTCTGCTCTGGTTTAAAGAAAGATTTGAGTTTTGAAAGAGTTGACAGATCAAATTCAATTTGTTTTGGAATATTCATATGGAGGAAATAATATTAAGAGTTTTATTGGTGAAACTATTTATGTATATTTTTTAAAATTTCAGCAGGTTGTAGAATAGGGCCTACAAGTATGAATAGATATTACAAGTTCAATGTCTGATGCTGTATCATGAATTTTCATAATGTAGGATGCATTTGGAATACATAAAAAAAAAAATTTTTATACCTGTAGGACTTTCCTATTTTATTCAAATAGGCTTTTTGTTGGAGTAGACTTAAAAAGTTAGTTTTATTTTGAGATTGGATGGCTGTCATAGAGCCAGTAGGCTTCATTTCCCTAATAATTATGCAAATAAGTGTTGATTGCTTGTTATTTTATGTTTTGAATATCACCTCACCATCAACAAATCATTTTCTTATTTACAATACACATTACGGTCTGATATTTGATTGATATTTACAATTATTCATAACATTTGAAAGAAGAAGACACAGTTAGTTTGGATTTATATGGCTATTTTTTATAAATATTTTTACTTTAGAATGATTTTCCATTTTGGTACCAGATTCAGACACGTAAACAAATCCTAAATTTAGAAGCCAAGAAAGTTGAGTGACAACTAATATTGGATGTCTTATAATATAATATAAGTGTTAAGAGAAATACAGGAATATTGTTGGCATAGTTTCTCACTAAAATACAAATCAAAGAAATGTACATTGTTCCTGATAGATAATATGCACTCTTAACTAATCAGGCTCAAATATGATTTTTTTAGTTTTTCCTTTTTTTGAAAATTTTAATTCATAGGATTTAGATTTTTTTTCCTTTACAAACATGGATAAGAAAAACACTGCAGCTGCACGCACTCACCAACGTACTAATACAAGTGAAACAGAGGCAAGCTTCTATTACGCCTCTCAATTTCCAGTGTGAATGTCCTCTGTGGTCGAGTGCGAACGGGGTTTAACAGAGCAGAAAATTAAAAAAAGCAGGATGAAATGAAAATTAAGCCCCATGATTATTTGTTGCTTTTGAGCATGACCTTGTCTCACTGGAAACTGGGAAAGCAGAGGCAAGGTGAGCTAATGGGATTCTTTAGTAAAATGTTAATGAATATTAAAGTACCTCTCTCTGTTCCCCTCTCCCTCTCTCTCTCGTTTCTCATTCTTTCTCTTGTTGTCTCATATTCTCCCACTCTTTCTCTGTCTCTTTCTCATTCCCTTAAATTTCTGTATAATTATACATCTTGCTCTCTTTCGCTTTCCTTTTCCACTTCCTCTTTCTCCTTTTCTCTTGTTCTCTCTGTCTTTCTCTTTTTATTTATCTCTATTATAAAGATAGTGAACTATTGTATCAGCTCATCCATGTACATGTTTGGAATTGCAAATTGTAATGTAAGATGTAGAAATGCATTTTTCGGAAGGTGGAAGTAAATAAGTATATGCAGTGCAATGAAGCATAAACAAAAAATATTTCTAAGCTATATTTCATTATCTTTGGTTTGTGAAGAAAGATGGAGAAGTCATGAATAATAAATAACCTTAACCAAAATATTTTTAATACTTTCTATATACCTGCAAATCATTGACATTTTTTGGTTGCCCACCAACCATTAAGAATTGCTTTTCTTCATAGTTTTACAAGTTTCTTATTCATTGGAGCAATACCAGCAATGTCTAGCATAATTTGCACTTTATTTTCTTCACCTGTAGTATACATATTGGCCTTCAAATTCAATATTATTAGGGGAAGGCCACCCTAAATGGGGATAAAATATCTAAGGTCCAAGATTGGGGCTATGGGGCCAATCAATAAGGCACCCATGCTTGGTGGCCCTGGCTCGGGCAAACAAAAATTCTGTTTATTTTATGGGGCTACCTTTCACAACTTCTTGCGTAAATCTGCAACATTGTATAAGCTTCAACATTGCGATGAAAGGAGATTTTCAAGGGCCCCATTTTAAGGGCTCTGTCTTACAAAGAGTTATGATTGATCCAATCAATCGTATCTCTACAGAAATCCATGTGTCATAATTTTTTTCTGCATAAAAAATTGCACAATGTCCTCTGTATGCAAAGAGAAGTGCAGTAGATTATCATGAAAACAATGAATGCACGAGTATACATCATAGCTAGAAAATATGCATAATAGATGTTGACGTTGCTGATTGAAGTTGCGATTGATCGGATCAATCGTAGCTCTTTGTAAGACGGGGCCCAGGGCTCTATTTTGCGCATTTCATGGGTGAAATCGCACAGAACCCCCATGTATTTTTTTCTCCTGCCTTGGCCCTGAGTGAATAATTCTGTTCATCAAATTAGAACAAAAATGTATCTTGTATATGTCTGACCAGGCATGTTAATCCTAAAACAATTCAAAATTTGATAACAATATGGGTGTATATCACATAGTTGAACATTGAAGTTCTTATTTCATGATTAAGCTACAATGAATGAGAAAACAATAATTAATTCAGAATTAATGTTTGCTGGATGAAGGGATAGGGTGGGGGCTGAAAGTCGTTGGTTTTATTGGTATGTGATCTGATAGTGTTTGTCCTTACCCATGATCATCACCAATTAAGAGCGGGATTAGTATTTGCCCATTTTGGATATCTGTGTTGTAATTAATTAGGATGTATTTGATATGGTGTGGAAGGTTGGAAGTATCAAAATTAACTACAGCTTGATTTAGTGATATTATTTATTGTAGTGCTTGTAGGTACTATAAAGCTCTGGTGTTGAATTTACCCGAGCCTTCTATTAGTCTGATTCGCAAACCCTTCACTGTCTTAAAAGTTAAGTGACCTGAATGCATAGCCAATAATAATGACTTGTCGGACTGAAATTGAAAAAGCAAGTTTTATATTTGTTAGTCTTGTATGAAGACCTACTTGTTGATCAAAGTTTCAATCAGGGTCTGTGCCTGCAGACTAGCCCAATATCATGTGTATTTTTGTTGTTAATTCTAGGGTCTATTTAAAGATGAATTCCAGTATTGGTAACGATCTCAAAATGACTTTTTACAGAATCTAATATAATGACAACCAAGTGTCTGTTTGTATGAATAAAAAAATATATGCCAAAGGATTCTGGAAGAAATTGTGTAATTGTTGAGAAATAAGCAAAATAATCGCGGATTTGGTCACTTCCGTCGGGTCTTTATTCCAGCAATAATAATACACTGTCCCATGTGTGCCTATCTGCGTTGGTGATCTTCTGTGTGAAAATTTTTCAGCGTAGATTTCAAGATTTCAGGAAGTTCAGTTTATGTAACTGTACCAGATCTAGATCCCGTTGATATACTGCCAATTAAGCCTGGTTTTACAGAATTTCTCATGAAATCAGTGTTTACTGCAACTACTGGCATTTCTCTTTAAATAGAATCGTTTAAAAAACTTCATACAATATTAATACTTATGATAATTTGGCATTCATCATTTTAGGTCTGTAGCAAAAAATAGATTTGATATGATAGAAACGAACAAACAAATATTTAGTTTTATTATGTTTTTATTATTTAATGTTCATGTTGCCTTCAATTTCAGTGTTGTAGCTTAATTTAATGTGATATAATATGAACAAATAAAAAAATATTAATTTTTATTTCATATTTCTTATTTGGTATTCATACACAATTTAGCCTATGTATTTCAGATCTGCAACTAAGAACAAATTGATATGATATAAACAAACCAAAATATATTCACATCTATTAAATTTTTATTATTTTGGTACTTATATTTCCTTTTCAGTGAAGTAGTTTAAAGAAAAAACCTTCAATATGATATTATCAACACTAATATTTTCATTTGTATTTACTTATTTGGTTTTCATATTACCTTTATCCATTTGAGCTCTGTAGCAAAACAAATCTTGATATGATATGAATAATGCAAATATCAAATTTCATCTTTTTGATTTGGTATTCCTCTATCAGTTTCAGCCCCAGAAGGAAGGCAACTTATACTGTAACTCCATTGTAGTTTGATTTGAAATGGAACATTAGCAACTTTTCAGCTATACAGTAAAAAAAACTATTTTTTTTTAAGAGCTCACATGTTCCATGAAGGCAACCTTGGTGTTAGGTCTTAGTAAAACTGTGGTATAATTTACCTTACTATCACATTGTATTCACTGATATAACTGTGGTTTGAACAGCTTTTGATCATGTGATTATTAATGAATATTCATGTGTTTTTAAGCATTTATGCGTGCCCCAATTTACCTTTTTGGTTTGCGGTAATGATTTTTGTTTTTCTCTGCATGTGAAACACTGCTTTGCAATGAATTGTGATGTGAGGGAGAGAGAGGTGGGGGGGGGGGGTGGGAAAAGGAAAGAGAGAGACAAGTGGGGAGGAGATGGGGAGAGGGAAGCAGAGAGAGGGGGAGAAGAATAACACAAAAATGAACGAGAATAGAAGTCAGAATCAGCAGCCCTTTTAATAGAAAATTAGTTGAGACATTAACACAGACAAGATTTAATGTATGAGAAAAAATGTCAGATCAGTCAGATAAAAAAATTAAGAATAAGTAAAAAGAAAATCATTAAAATGGCAAAAATATATTGCTGTTGATTGTAAATAACTCCTATTATTTTTGATTTTTTTGTATTTTATTAATTTGTTTATTTATTTATTAATCTATTCATTTCTTTTTTTAATCAACTATTTATCTATTTGTTTATTCTTTTATTTATTTATTTTTATTGATTGATTTATTTATTTGTTTGTTTATTTATTTGTTTATTTATTTATTCATTAATTCATTCTTTCATTTATTGCTTGTAAAAATTAGTAAATAAATGTGTGCACGTGTATGTGTGTGTGTGTGGGGGGGGGCTCCAGCACCCCGATATCCACCCCTCCCCTCCATCAGCAGTCGACCAACACCAATGCATAACTTGCATAGGAGAGAGAGAGAGAGAGATGGGCTCTTTATGAACACATTCACTCATGTGGCAAGCTGTTTTATTTATCAGATCTCATCAGACTTCAGGTGTGTTTTTTTTTTATGAGACAGCGCTGCGGCCTTGAGCGCAATATATGAAAAAAGCACAAGACTATTCATCCAAGGGCTTTCAACTTTGATAGTCTACAATGACAGACCTTGAACAGCACTCACCGTGATTTTCAACCTGTGTACTTTTATCTGCGGAACTAACGCTGTACCCATGGACCATGCTGTACCCAACTAACCTATCTTGTGTTTGACCTTGTAATTTTTCTTCCAAATTTGCAAAAAATAAATATTCATTCCCTTTCTCTCCTATTCACAGAAAAAAAAATGCTGATAAAATATCTTTGTAATGCCTTTTACTATATTAACTTTACAGTGGTTGTTTAAAAGTTTAAATAAAGTTTTAAGATCTTAAACAACAAAGTTTGATTTCTAATATTTAGTCTTTAATGAATTGAGCACAATTGTTTAAAAATTAAACACTTGTTTAAAGTGTTTGACAGCTACTGTAAAGTTTATAATAAAAAGTCTTTACAGTGTACCGTAGAGTCACTCGCTTTCTTTTACAGAGACCTTCCGTCAAGCAGAATATCATTGCTTTTTATACCAAAATTGGTTCAGCTTTACCTTTTTAAAGATTATTTTGTACTTTCTTCTCTTCCATGATGATCAAGAAGTGTGTTATTATTCAGGTATAGTGTAAAAACCTTCACCTTCGGTTAGTTTTCTATTTCATATTTGTTTTGTGCAAAATTTTAATTCATTACATGATATGAGTAAGCCTATTTGAATGATGCTTTGTTTGTTTTTGTTTTTGTTTTTTTTACATTTTTTGTCATTGGAATGGCAATCTTGAAATTTCGATTTCATTTCATGATTTCATTTTTATATGGCATGAAGTAAAAGTAGATACATAATGTAGATATGTAGATTTATCCCAGCTAGATAGTCACATATTAATGGTAAACAACTAGACATGCGTCAGAGCAGTTTGTTTTAACATCTTCAATTGATGATCTATCAAAAAAAAATCATCCTTCACCCTTATACCTCGGTCACATTTGCACAACGGTGGCCGTACGGAAAGTAAAAAACAGCTGTTATAACATTTTTTGTACATGCTATATAATAGGTGGTTTGTATAAAAGTAAATATATAGAGCAAATGTGACCAAGGTGTTATTACCAAAGGCAATATCCATTCCCACGTACTGCGGGGAAGAGAAAAAATTCATTGAAACAATATGAATGCAATTAGGAAGATGTGTTAATTTTGATAATGCGGCAGCCTTTTAAGTCCTGCATAGCAATTTCTCCGCTTGACTAGTCCCCCTGAGATGTTTATCTCGACCTTAACAGGTGATTGGGTTTATTCATCTCGTCGTCCTTGTCGCCTTTGTTCCAGATACTGCGCCCTTTTGACGTTGACGCTCCACATTCAGATCACATGAATCAATGCCTCCCTCCCCCATCTTCCACTTAATTAGCCAATAATATATCATGATCAGAATATATAGGGCCGTGTTTACCTAATCAGTCGTCAGGCTGGTGTGTTTGAACATTAAGAGTGCATGTCAATGTCACTGACATTGCGTGAGCGGTTCACTGTACTTCGGCGCTCCCGTTTATACCTGAGCTTCCCGGCCCTCCTGTGCTTTGTTTGAGCTCTGATGTTGCGGCAAGGTCTGCCCCTTGCGTGCTCATTGTCCACGATAAATTAAAGTGTGTCATGTTGCGCATCAGCAGGATCAGAAATGAACTTTTAGTTTGGGTTGTTTACCTTCTATTCAAGGTCAATAATGGTTGGTTTGAGTGCGTTGCAAGGTTGTTGCATAATAACTGTCATGTAGAGCCAGTGGTCACTATAATCTAGGTTATTCCTTCCATCATTGGAGTGTATTTGTGGTCATTCCCGATTAGTAGTCTGTACATATTCAATGTCATTAACATTGGTGACTGTGTATTCAATGTTATTTATTTTCAATTTTGTGTATTTGTATGGTAAGCTAGGTGGTCATTGGTCAGTTTGTACTCTAGTTCAATGCATTCAGGATGAGCTCCCTCTGCATTTTCAAGATCATTTATTGTTAGTGTTAATCGTCCATTCAATGCATTCATTGGTCAATGATATTGTGGTCAGTGGTTACCTTATATTCCTCCTTTTCATTGAGTGGTCAGTTCATGAGTTCATATTACAACATTGATCTTTGTGTATTTTAGGCACTGTTGATGCTTTGTCAATGTCATTAAAGATCATCAGTTAATGCGTATTCAATATAAGTTCAATGCATCATCGGCCATCAACGGTCAATGACCATTGTGTATTCAATGTGTACTCAATGTATGGTCAAAGTATTTTGGAGGTCACTAAAGGTCATTGGTCACTGGTTGGTTTGTATACATTTTGAAGGTCATCATTGTACAATGGTCAATGTGTAATCAATGTGTGATGCACACAAACCACTTAGAAGGTCATTTAATTTCATTGGTCACTGTTGTATGGAATGTATGGCAAATGCATTTTCAAGGTCGGTTAGGATCATTGCAATGAATCTAGATGGAGAATTTTGTGTTTGCGTGTTTATTTTTAATTTGTAAACATTTCCATTTCAATGAAATAAAAAAAGTAGTGTCCCAAATCTTTCACTGTATTAAGCTGTTTGTCACTTCCAAATAGACCAGTTCGTAGGTCACTATGGACAATTTTGATCAAATGACCTTTCGTTTCTTTCATTATGATAGGTAGATTTCAAAGCAAGATATTATGTAAGCTTGCCTTACATAGCAGGATGAAGAAATTGAATAGACCAGGTGACTAGAATAGCACACCAATGAACACTTTATGAAGGTATTTGTTGCATTCCTACTTTGAATGCATATCATAGCATGTTGCACAATGTACTTGGCAAACTGTGAAATACCAGTCGTTCGTGGACGCATTGTTGTTATTTTGTGGATGCAAATGAAAACCACAATTCAAAAGAATATATGAATAATCAAGACATGAAGTTGGTGCTTATCTCATTAGATTTTAAACCACCATGTCACTTTAGTACAAATGACCTTCCTCTGATCATGCGTAGAGTCTTTTGATCATGCGCAGAAAGGAACTACGAAATGGCTTATTGAATACACCTTTGATCAAGAGTAATGTCTATAGTTAATTTCAGTCTACACTGTATTCAAATGTTTATTTTTTAAATCTAAATATGACATAGTTTCAGGGAGCATAATCAGCATATTGCACTTATATTTCCTTGAATATGTTTTCAACTGAAATAGAAGTCACCTGAAGGTTTTCAAGCTGTATTTTCTTTCAATGTGGGAGATGCATGTGGCAGATTTTAAGTTTTCATTTAATGACACAGTTAAAAAGTAATGGAGTAATTTTATTTTATTTGGTGTATTGTATGGGCAGTTAGAATAGAATAGGAGGATAACAAATATAATTGAAAATGATGTTTTTTTTCAAAATATTTTTGAAAGTCTTTGAAAACAGGTCAGCAAACTGCCTCCAGCTATGTCGGGGCTAATCCTCCGTTTCCGAAAATATTCTTGGAAACTTCTGGATGTAAAGCCTTGGTGTTAATGAACTTGCGGGTGTTGGCCAACATCATACATATGTAGGATTTCCTCTCCAAAACCACTTTCTTCATCTACATCTGCATTTGGTAACTAATATCATTACACATGTCGATCTTCCGTATCGCTATCATCCAACAGTTTAGCTTCCAAGGTCTCTCCTTTTTTTCCCCTTTCCCTCTAAAAATCCCTGCTTCGTGATTGGATGAAACTGGAGTTCAACGACTTCAAAGTACTCCAAATCTTGAGCTTCTTCAGAGGCACATGGCCGTCCTCCCAACACGGTTCTTTAGCCATCAGGATTTGGCAAAAAAATCCTGAAGCTTTCATCGCTGCACAGTTGGCTTAAGACACGTTCTGCCCTCCTTCAACCTATAGTTCTTTCCAAACCCCCTCTTTCTCTTTGCCCCCTCCCTCTGTTTGTCTCTCCCTTCTCCTTTTCTCTCGCTATCTCCCTCTTTATTTAGGAAAAGCTTTTTTTTTTTAATTGATATGATTTTATTGATCCAATATTGTTTACATTAGATAAAAATATGAAAATACATGTACATGAACATACACATTCATTAATTCAGAATAGATAAAATCAAAGCAAAATAAGTTCTCTTATAATTTCTTCATGCTTTACTTTTCTTCCAAGTGTTATTTTCTAATTCTTCATCAGCATTCTAAACTACTGCAATTTCTCCACCCTACCCCTTCTATCTGTCTTGTCCTCTTCTTGTCAAAGCAAATTTTTTAGAGAGGACAAATTTCTGATTTGCTGCTCCTTCTCTGCCTTTCCTATTTGTTTATACCTTGAAATAACTTTTCTCGTTGTAGACTTTTCCTTTTAACTGTTCAACAATATCATGCATGACATGGATTAAAGTGATTGGTTAACATTGGTTTGACTTTTAAAAAATCTGAGCTAGGTCACACTTGTCACCTGTGTCTGTGATATGTTACAAAAATGAAGCCCTGAAAAAATTGCGTTAAAAAATAAGTATTTAGTGTTTCAAAAATTGAAATATACAGTGACCGGAAACACCATCTTAATTTCATCCCATACACTTATGTGTACTATTTAGGTGTCTATAAGACGCCTATTTACAAAATCGGGGTTTGCCTTGTAGTTTTAGCTTTTCATTCTCAATAATGGTTGTTTTCAGGGTTTATTAGTTCTAATACATGCACTTGTTCACATGTTTCATCTTGGTTTGAGAATTTTTTAAATCGGCTGCTCACAAAGTTAAACAAATACCTTTAATTCTTTTTCTGCATTGTTTCAATTTTTCCTACATTTAATCATTTTCTGGACCCCTTGGAGACACAGCAACTTAGGCTAAAGCGAACCTATCCAGCCTATACCTATCTAGAGAAATAATGAATTAATGATATGAAATATCCATCACATATAATTTTTAATATTACACACTAACACCTCGTGTAGGCATGTACACCAATGATCATTACCCCCCATCCCTCTCTCTCTCTGTCTCTTGCTCTTAAACTCTCTGACCCCTCGTCTTCATTCACGTTTATTTTTGCGCAAGAAAAGTTGTCAGAAATTCTGGCTTCACCGCAAGGTCATCCATTTCAATTTAGGGATGCGTCACTGGCTTTTCTGTGTCTGATCAAATTCTCGCCAATTTGTGTGACATCTCCCGGGCAAAATTCCTCTTGCTTCAGCGGGAATTGTAAACAAGTTTTGTGAGATTTTGTTCAGAGTTCATTCTCACTTTGCTAGTTGATGAGGGAAATATTTATTTAATCAAATTATGATTCCTTGTGGCACAATAGTACCCTGGCTATGAATACTTACTAGGCCGTGTTTATGCTTCCACTTTTCAGGCCAGAATCAGCGTTTCCAAACGTGATTAGTCCAAAACATGGTTGCGTCCATGCATACATTCATTTAAACGCTGTTTCAAAATGCCGATCGTAAACTCACAAAAAGGTGCGTTTGTAAACGTCATTTGACCAGAATCAGGCTTTCTGGGGAAGTATAAACAGAACCATGATCGTAAACGTGTTTAAATGACGTCATTTGGTACATGCTTCCGGTGAGATGAAAATCCGCGGGCAAATACGGTCGTATAGCTCCATGTTATCTCCATGTTATAACAACAATCGGAAAAAAACTTTCGAAAAAAGGCGCGCCCAATTTGACCTCGCTTTACGATGTAAAGCCAGCTGGAGACCATGATTTGCTCTGAAAAGTTAAGCATAAAAAGCACTCCCAGAACCACGTTTACGATCGGCGTTTCAAATCAATGTTTGAAATCACTGATTCTGTCCTCTCAATGGAAGCATAAACACACCCTAAGTCTAGAGGACATTCCCGCTTTATCGTTGTCCTTCTTTCAATGTAATCTTAAAGTCTGACTGCTATAGTTAAAGATAAATTCCAGTATTGGTAATGATCTCAAAATGACTTTTTACAGAATCTAATATGATGACCACCCAAGTGTGTGTTAGTATGAATAAAAAATATGTGCCAAAGGATTCTGGAAGAAATTGTGTAATTGCTGAGAAATAAGCAAAATAAGCGCGGATTCGGTCACTTCCGTCGGGTCTTTATTCCAGCAATAATAATACGCTGTCCCACGTGTGCCTATCTGTGTTGGTGATCTTCAGTGTGAACAATTGTCAGCGTAGATTTCAAGATTTCACAAAGTTCAGTTTATGTAACTTTACCAGATCTAGATCCACGATGATATACTGACAATTAAGCCTGGTTTTACAGACTTTCTCATGAAATCAGTGTTTACTGCAACTACTGGCATTTCTCTTTAAAATCAACTTCACTTATCAGTGGCTATTTGTAAATCTCATAACATTGATTTGATCTCACTTAAAACTGATCATCTCTTTTTCTAAATCACCCCCTGAAGTTAGGCAAAGCAATAATCGTGTTGTAGAAAGAAATTTGAATGCGGACCGGTGTTAAATATTGCACATGACATCACTTTCTCAATATACGTCCTATGTTCTTGATGCAAGTCTCGGTAAATGCGTTGTCATTGAGTGTAGCTGTTTGAATTGTTCCAATCTTAATTGCTACAGTCACCTGTATTCCGCTCCTAATCCCCCTACCCAATTGAATTATCATCGTTAAGGACACCATAACCTTTTGAACTTGACCTTAACCCACTCACACCCGATTATACATATGGGACTATGTACACTAGTAGTTTGTAATTGGAAACATGTAATACTGAGTGGATTCTTGGATAGTGGTTTTGAGGACAATAGAATCTTTATGGTATGGTTTTATTTTTTTTATAATTAGAATTATCATATATCTATTCTCATATGTTGTCATTTTTGACATCTTTAAAGGCGGAATCATCAGTTATTTTTAATGTTTGTTATGCACGTGCATTCACAAATATATGTATAATTTTAAAGTAAATTCAAATATTTTTTAAGTAAATGATGATGATATTAGGTAATTATTACAAAAAACTGAAAGAAGAAGTGCAGAAGGGCAAAATAACTAGCTGATATGATCTCATATGACAAACTTAATAATACTGAACTAATAAAGTAATACAAAAAGCAATAGCCCCCAATGCTGTCCTATACACACATTAAGTTATTATGGTTCATCTCTACTTTTGTACAGAAGGGAACATTGTTTTAATTTTGAACAGGTGCAAACAGTTTGTCTGGTTGTATGGTTCATATTATCATGGATATAGAAGGGAAACTTTAAATATTATTCAATTGGTTGTACCCATTTTCAGGTAACATTTTGCCAAACATTTTCTCTGCATATAAAGAAATACAGTCTCAAAAAGTGTTTAACCAACCTGTAATTTGATTGAAATCTGCACACATCTGTTGGTTTAAAAAAAAATTACATGCAGAATGAATGAAAATTTTATCAATCAACAGTTGATCAGTTCATATTTTAACCAACTTTTGGGTTGATTAAACACATTTTTGAAAGAGTATGATTTCAGTCCAAGGCCCCGTCTTACAAAGAGTTACGATTGATCAATCAATCTTAACTCTATGGAAATCCATCAGTGTTTTTCTACAGGAAATTTGCAAAATGTCCGTTGTAAACAAAGGGGAACACACAAAATTGTCAAGAAAACAATTAATTTATTAATATACATCATTTTCAATCATGCATTTTGGATGCTATATGCTGACTTTCCATAATTACGATTGATCGGATCCATCGTAAACACGCTATTTGTAAGACTGGCCCCAGGTTCTGTCTTTCAAGTTTGAAGGTATCTGTGAGGGAGAGCATGTTCATCACTTTCTTTGTTTTGATGTGATTCATGGTCGTGTAAATTACGGAGGAAACCGACGTTATCTCTTGTACTTCACGATGGGTTAGATAGAGGGATTTTTCTAACCTAATTTAGGGGGTAAATTAACCATCACTGCTCCGCGATCTTTTCTAGCAGTGCATTTATCACAAGATGGGGAAGATGAGAGCAAATTGGCCTTGGCATTCATTAAAGATACGTAGATTGAAAAAGAAAAAGAGAAAAGGGGAATGAGAAGGAGAGAGAGGGGGGTGGGGGTGAGATGGAGATGGCGAGAGACAGAAAAGGAAAGATGCTAGAGAGAGAGGGTGGGGGGAAGGAGAGCGGGAATTGGAGATAATTATTTACATGTATAATATAAGCTGCAAGTATAAGAAAAGTATATTGAACTATTGTCTCTTTCAACATTGACCCCAGAGTTTTCTCTTTGAATCCCTTCTGCAAAGACTGACAACACCTTCCACCTTTATGAATCTGTAAAATATTTTCTGAATTTGGAGATAACTTGAGATGTTAATTTCTATTTTGACCACAATATTAAATTTTTGTTCAGCCATAAAAGCATTTAGAATGTGTATGTTGAATTGTGGTATATGCATGCAGGTGAGGGAGAGCATGTTCATCACTTAAACTTTGCAGAGGAACATTTTGCATAGCACTTAAAGGTAAATGCTAGTTTTGGTAACGATATCAAAATGAGTTCGTACAGAATCCAATGAAATGACCACCAAAGTGTCTGTTTGTATAAATAAAACGCATGTGCCAAAGGATTCTGGAAGAAATTGTGTAATTGCTGAGAAATCAGCAAATAAGCACAGGATTCGGGTAATGCGTCGGGCCCGACGCTCTAAGCAATAATTATACATTGTCCCACGTGCGCTTGTCTGTGTTGGGGATCTTCGGTGTGAACATTTTTCAACGTAGATTTCAAGATTCACAAAGTTCAGTTAATGTAATTGTACCAGATCTAGATCCTCGATGATATACTGACAATTAAGCCTTGTTTTACAGACTTTCTCATGAAATCAGTGTTTACTGCAACTACTGGAATTTCTCTTTAATATCACAAGATAATAGGTCAGAGGGAGATACTCAAAGATGTGTACTCTGTTAATTTTGATGGATATTTGCCAATTTTTTTTATCAATATGTGTATCTCATTTTTTCTGCTTTTATTAAAACCAACTTCATATAAGTGTCAAATTCGTCTTTAACTAGAGGATGCTGAACTTAGCAATGTTTACAATGTAGATTATTGTCATACTTTTGATTGTATGAGTCCTACCATGAAGAACAGTCCAAAAAGTTGAATCATTTAATTCTATGTTGATTGCTAATGTCTGTTGATATAGTTTATAATACATAACAGAATAAGGGAAAGTACAGGGGTGGAAATTGCATTATTCAATTAGCTTTTAGTAAGCCAAAGTCAACATTTGGCACTCCATAAGATATCAATCCAGAAGTAGACCTACTCTATAATACTTACATAACACTTCAACTTCTTTGACATGTTTAAGGGTTTCAGGTTGCAATTTATTGATTATGTGATCAGGAAAATGGGGCAAGGAATTAATGAGAAAGCGTTGAGAACTTTTGCATCTTCATCTTTCGTCTCAAAAAGGATAGATCCATGCCAAATGACATCTGTTATCCATAACTAATTATGACTAACGGACATTTGGTTAAGCTTATGAACAGTATCCCCTCGGAAATTTAATTGATTTTGCCAATTTGAGAAGTGTCTGTAACACTGATTTCATCCGTAGAAGTAACGGCCAATGATCCTTTGCTCTGTTTTGTATGTCGGATTGAGCAGGGTTGGACCTCATAGATGAATTTATCATGTCGGGGACTGTCTTGTATCGATGCCTCGTGGCGTGGATTAGCATATATTCATTGCACTGCTGTTACAGTTTGACAAGATAATACACGTTACATTTCAAATGAACTCTTTTAGGCTAGGGGGTCTGTGATTAGATTATGAAAGTAAAAAGAGGCGTAGTGGGGCAATGAGAGAAGAAAACTATACATTACCTACATATTTCTACAGGGAATAGGGTAGAAGTTTGGGTGAATGATGGATATCTTTTAAAAAGGGGAGGAAGATTCTTTGATCTACCAATTAAATATCACAAAGAAAATTCGTAATTGGTGCAAATTTTAGACTGCTTTACAAAATATGCATGCATTATCTATAATTAAAAAGTTGAAGGATATCCCTGTTCACATTGACTACTTGTCTGCGATCAGCAAGCAATATGCGTTACATGCATTAAATGCCTCACCGGGAGGTCAGGGGTTTAAACCCCAATCGCGTCAGAAGAAATAGATGGAGAATGAGCATAATCTTCAGGAAATTGATATGAAGGGACAACAAAATATTAGGAAGGTGACCCATAAGAATTAAAAAGGAGACCTGAAGAAGTAGATATATAGGATAATCGTTTGAAGAGGTAGGAGAAGGGGAACAATAATTGTATTTCATCTTTAGAAGATATGAACATAGCAATTTTTCTCTTTTTGTCTACAATATGTCTCTCTGTTTGTCTCATTGTCTGTCTGTCTTTCTTGAAGAAGGGGGAGGTTTTATTTTATCTTTGTTAGATATGAACACAGTCATATAAAAAAATATGTCTACTTATCTATGTTTCTCCGTTTGTCTCTGTGTGTTTCTATGTACCTTTCTCAACTTGTTTTGTCTCTGTGTCTGTTTTCCTTCGCTGTCTATTTGTCTTTCCATCTCGTCTTTCCCTTTGTATCTCTGTCTCTTGATATATATCTCTATTCATGCCTATCTTTCTGTCTTTCTCTCTCTGTAGAGCTCTGTATCAATCATTCTTTCCCTCTCACTCATTAATTTGCATGGGCCTATCTCTCAGCCTCTCTATTTCTCTGTCACTTTACTTCTTTATTTACCTATTTCCATTTCTTCTGCCTCCTTCTCTCATTCTCCCTAAACCTCACCCCCACTCTCTTCACTTCTCATCTTCAATATTTATAGTATTGTTCCTTAGACCAAATGATTTTGAAGTGTAAGGTTATCTCACAAACAAAAACTCTTCTGAGGCAAATAAATGTCCGAAGATATATGTATAAATGTATCTCTGTGACAAACAAAATGGTCTGCATTTTCTATAAGACACAACTTCTGGGACAGACAAGTACAAGCCAAGGCCCCTGTCTTACAAAGAGTTACAATTGATCCAATCAATCCTAACTCTATGGAAATCCATCAGTGTCATAATTTTTTTCCACAGAAAATTTGCACAATGTCCTCTGTAAACAAAAAGAAGAACAGTGAATTTTCAAGAAAACAATGAATGCATGAAAATGCATCATAGTTAGAAAATGTGTTGAACAAACATGTATTTTAGATGTTGACGTTGCTGGCCGTCCATAGTTGTGATTGATTGGATCAATCGTAACTCTTTGTCAGATGAGGCCCTGTTGTCAATCAGTTTGCTTGCTTAGTTAATCACAGAGGCACTGCAAAGTCTCTTCTGTCAAAGCAACACCTCTGAGACCACTTACAAGGTGGCAGCAACATCTCTCAGACATTTCGGAACAGGAAGCAATAAAATATACCCCATTAAAATCACACCTTATATTTTGCTAACTCATCGAAGACTCCTTAATTTTTAGGAGACTCTCTTCAGCTAGAAAATCTTGAGTTTATTAGTTGCAAAACAGTTTCAATCTCGGTGAGATACCCCTTTAGAGGTATACCATCTCTTGACATTAGAGAACCAGAATTGATCCCATATCAAGAACAGGTGTGATGGTTGAACTCTTATCATATACATGAAGATTTGGAAGCTGGTACCTGGTTTCATAAACAAATTGGTATCATTATAAGCTACCATGATACATAGAAAGCGGCTTGCATATGACGTCACACATGATCTTTGATTGATTTCCCTCAAAACTTCACCAATATTTTGTTATTTTTTTACTGTCATTTCTATAATAAACTCTTTGTCAGGGTGAGCTTCCCCTTTAATACTTGATATGGTCTTTAGTGTCTGTCTAATGTTGAGTAATTGCTGATGATAAGGGGTTTGGAATTCAGATTGCATGATGGTTAGGAAGAATGCAAATAGACATTGGAGAGCCTTGGACTTCAGACTTTGATATTCAAAACATGTAACTGGACAGAATACAGAAAAGGAAAGGGGGAGGGAGGGTAGAAGAGGGTTTTTTTTGGGGGGGGAGAAGGGCAATATTAATTTGGGAAAAAATAACCTGAGGGGACTTGGAGGTGAGGGAGTGGTTTCTTTTTAAATCAGCCTCACTTTTTTTTAAAGAATCTGTTTATTTTCCACACCCGTCGTGACAGGGGAAGCTGGAACCACCCCCAAAAAGAGAGGAGAAGCTCCTTGGAGATAAAGGGGGGGGGGGGAAGGGGTGTGCTTGTTTTTTTATATGAATTTTTTCCGCTTTTCAAAATTTTGGGGTCATTGAAAGGGTAACATTTGAACTGATATGTAAAGCATTGTGCTTTTGATAAAAATTTTGATAAAAATTTTTTAAAACCCCATATTGAGTCATATTTGGTTTGGCATTGAAAGAATTAAGACAAAAATTTGAAGGACATTAAGAGGTTGACAACACAGCAGGTATAAGGAAAAGAATATGTATCCTGGAAGAGTGAAAAAGAATATCTCAAATGTGAAGAAAGCGGATTCAGAGAAGCGGAAGTGATGAGATATTTGTTGAATAACAAATGGCAATGGGGAATAGAACAACCTTGAGAATGAGTCGTGTGAATTTGCTTTGTGTAAACCCGGAGAGAGACATGAGACGTAGCCTGGGAGAAATGATCAAACGTAGACAAATTTTAACCTTGGACATGAAAAGAAAAGGACTTTTGAGGGAGGGAGAGAGAGAGAGGGAGGGGGGGGGGAGAAAGATGTAGGGGGATTGGAAGAGGGGGAGGGGGAAGGGGAGGAAGAGAATGGGGTTGGGGAGAAGTGTCGGAGGGGTGAAGAGAGGGAAAGGGACAGTATATAAAGTCTCTGTATATCATATTTATATCACTGTTTCACTGTAATTGTCCATATTAGTGTTTGTTTTGTAAGATTGAAAATGATCCAGTATGTGTGGATTTTGATCAATAAATTTTGAAACTTATAAAGAGAGGGGGGGGGCAGATAGCATCGTGTCAGTGCAAGAATGCCCTAAGCACACTGCATCGGTGCAGAAACGTCCTTATGTATTGCACTTATGCGTGCTGCTAAGGCGTTTTTGCGTGTACGTGAAAGTATAGTGTGAAGGGTGTTCTTGCACCAATACAATAGGGGAAGATTAGCCTTGTTTTTTGGGTCTTTTTCTGAAACTTGTTTGAACGTAATTCCTTATTTAATCATGACTCACAATGAGTTTATTGATGAAGGTTAGATTATCTCAGTATATGAATGTATTAGATTAATACCATTCCTTTATATTTGTATAAATTTACACCATACTAATCCATTGATCTATCCTTTTTTTTATTTTCATGTCCCCAACCCTGTTGTGTTTGCTATACCACAGGTAAGCAAAATTTTATTCCTATTTTTAAGCGGTAAATTTTATTTTAGACACTTTGTCAAAAGTTAAAGCCATTTCGTTACCATTCCTCACCTATTCTCCCACTTCATCATTGACAAAATAACAGAAATTTCAGAAAGCTACTATTAAGAGACTCATTAGCATTCGTTTTGCATGATTCCTGCTAAAATATGTGCCAGAGACTTTTGACAGGTTGCCTAATAATGGGGGTCAGCATTTATGTTCATGTCATTTGTTGAGGACCTGGTGGTATCATATAAATTTTAAAATCATTAATCTATTTAGAAAATATGGTTTGAGCCAATCCAGGTATTGGTGCTTATTTCAAAAATTTGATTCGAATAATTAGATATAATTAAGATGGCAAAAGAAGCTGCTGAAAACTGCTTATCTAAAAAAAAAGAGCCAATGGAGTGAATAAGAGAGTCAAAAGGGGCCTAAGCTATCGATCCTAGCAGAATCTTCTTCGGGGGCAAAAATATAATTAAGATAGCGGAATACAAGAAGGGATTAAAAAGATTTCCATGGGCCAGAGCTCATAAAACAGAAATTCACCACAAATGCAAATACAAAGGTATGTATTTTAATCTGGCTGAAGAATATTTTTGGTACAAGGTTTTGAAGTATGGACAAATTAATTTCAATTTTGTATCCAAGAGGAGGGAGAGAGAAATACTAAAGTAATACTAATACTTTCGCGAAAAAAAAAAAAGATATAGGGACAGGGGGCAGTAAAAAACACAAAAAAGAGGTCAGTAGAAATTTAAGAATAAAATCAAAGGAAGAGAGAGAGAGAAAAGGAGAAAATGAGAGATATACAAACTTAAGAGTAATGAGAGACAAAAAAATGGGTCCATGACATTTGCTCCGGCGACTATTACTCCAACGGGAAATCCACACGTCAAGCCAAACATAAAATCTAACCTCCAAAACTAAATAAACCCTTATATCTTTACATTATTCTGAACCAAAAACAATCCTAACTCTAACCCTACGGCATCTTAGATATAGGAGCAATTGTCATGTCACCAAGATGAATACCTAGAAAGGAGAATGTGCAATGATTAATACCAATGAAAGGGCACTAAGGCAACCTTGAATGTGAGTTATGCGATAAATTTATCTTAGCTTCGTAAACACGTCAAAGTGAAAAGATTTCAACCTTGAACTTGTAAACTCCGAGAAGGGTTTTAACTCTGATAAAATGAATAATAAATTTGCAATTCTTTTGTTGAGGTCTCATAGTCTCGTGGAAAAGTCACTGGACTGTGTGCCTATTTTGGGATTTAAGGTTGCACTTGATCTGAATTTTTGAAGGCTTGCAGAAGAAAATGCAGTTCATCGGAAACTATTGATGCACATACTATATTTATAGTAGTGAGGTAATAATGCATCTAGTTTGCTAGAAACTGAGAGAGCCCTTATTACATAAGAATCCTGCATGATAAGATTTGCCATGGTTGTTGAAACAATCTCTTTTTTAATTTGAAATTTTCTTAAAATCACATGAGGAAAATTCCTGCAATCTTGGGAATATCCCTTCAAAATATTTTGCTGTTTTGTAAAGAGGTAGTAATTTGCTGGTTTTCCTTTTTTGGTGGAGGGATACTATTATTCACAAGTAATTTACATGTTTTCAACCTGGAAAAAGTTCCTGATATTTTCTGATTAAGGTAGATCTCAATGAATTTCCTGATCAGAAAACACCTGGGGGTGTTTCACAAAGATTTAAGTATGACTTAGAGTCGCACTTAAATGTCTATTTGCGCACAGTGTAAAAGGCATGACTGCATTGGTCAGAGCATGCCAAGATGACGCGCACTACTGAGTATTGAACAATAAGATTGCTTGTTGAATATCATGTACGCATTGGCATTTAAGTGCAGCCTAAGTCATACTTTCATCTTTGTGAAACACCCCCAGGTTTTTTTTTTAAATTTGGTCTGAAATTACCAAATTTTGCACTGGTAGTTATTAAGTCTTGTGCATTCTGTAATTAGTGGGTGTGACAGAGTGTACATTAAAATATAGCTGTAAAGCACTTAGGGATGTTGTTCTGATGTATTAAGCATTATATAAAAGCAGATTATTATTATTGATATTATCATTATTGTTATTATTTGTATTGTATATACATCAAGTCACATGAAATACAGTGTTTTATTTTATGCAGAAAATGTTTTATGAGGACTGCACTGTTGAAAATATATCAACTTGAGCAATATTTTTGCCTTTTTTATTGAGGTGGGGGCAGCGGCTCCTTGCCCCCCCTACACTATCATCATACAAGAAATACATAATTGGCAATATGAAGCGGCGATATGATGTTCACTGTGCGTGTATTGATATCAACTAGACAAACATTATCATCCCAAGAGTCTTGGAATAATGTTTGAGCAGAATGCCTTCTGGCTTTGCAAAGTCAATATCATAGATGAAAACAATACATCATGATGGAATAAAGTAACCTTGGAATTTATACATATGAAATTTGATAAATAACTTTTAGGTAGGTAGGTAGATAGATAGATAGATATGTACGTTAAATAGGTAGATAGATATTACATAGAAAGATTGATAGATAGATAAATATATATTAGATAGTTAGTTAGATAGTTATATAGGACAAATAGATAGATAGATAGGTAGGTAGGTAGATAGATAGATAGGTAGGTAGGTAGGTAGGTAGATAGGTAGGTAGGTAGGTAGATAGATAGATAGATAGGTAGGTAGGTAGATAGATAGATAGATAGGTAGGTAGATAGATAGATAGATAGATAGGTAGATAGATAGATAGATAGGTAGATAGGTAGATAGATAGGTAGATAGATAGGTAGGTAGATAGATAGGTAGGTAGGTAGATAGATAGATAGATAGGTAGATAGATAGATAGATAGGTAGATAGATAGATAGATAGATAGGTAGGTAGGTAGGTAGGTAGGTAGGTAGGTAGGTAGATAGATAGATAGATAGATATATAGGTAGATAGATAGATAGATAGATAGGTACAGTGGGATTAAAAAGTTAATGAACCCCACCAGAAAAATCCAATCATTCATGCTGAGTGTTGAATGGAGACGACAATACTACAATGTTTAGCAAGCCCAGAGAAGCAAACTTTATTGAGAGGAGGACTTGGGCAGATGATATTTGGACAATAAAGGGCTAGACCTGACAGGGGTCTCACGAACATGGCATTTCGCGTGCATATGTGCGTGTCAGGTGGGATCGATGGGCAAATAAATACATCACGGCTGGGACAAATACATCACCAATATATCACAAGTAGGACTAAGGGTGACCTTGGACTTGAGACTCCTTGAGGTCATTCAAAGAATCATAGACTAGAATACACATATGTAGTTCATTTAAGGCGTATTTACACTTGCCCCCCTTAAGAAAAATACCTGATATTTTAACGAACAGATATATCGCAAACCATGTGAGGTTTATTTGGTTTCGGCTGGTGTGAATGGACAAGATAATTACGGTGTATTTTGAGGTGTGAACAAGGTCTGGCAATTTACAGATGCTTTTTCCTCATTAGGCAGGTGCGAAAGTCCCTGTAGAGACAGCTTAGCCTTGGAGATGAGATACTGGAGAGGGGGTGCGAAACAGGCAATATAATTCTGTTTTTTTTTTTCAGGGGCTACTTTCCCAACCTACTGCCTAAGTCTGCTACACTCAGATAATTGCCATAAAAGATAATTTTCAGGGGGCTCTTTTTTTTATTTCAAGGGCAAAATTGCCCCAAGCCCCCATGTATTTTTTTCTCCCCTGGTGTGAAAGATGCAGAGAGCAGAGATGGAGACAAAGAGGATTTGGGAGGATGGCCTGGTTGACAGGCAGCAGGGTTAATGAGAGGAGAAGAGAGAGTGTCAGAGATGGATTGATGATTGAAAGTCACAAGGAGGAGTAGTGATGAGGGTGAGGGAAGGAGGGGAGGGAGGGGGGAGGGGGAGGGGGGGGGAGGGGGGGGGGAGGGAGGGAGGGAGGGATGGAGGGGGGAGGGAGGGGGGGGAGGGAGGAAAACATTTCAAAAAGTTAGTTGAGGAATGCAAATGCTAAGTTATGCAGTAGGTCTATATGAATGTGAATTCTCCACTGCTTTTAATCTTTGTTACCAAAATAAACATTTTTTTGGAAGATCATGGTATTAAAGGATGATTTTGTATGAAAATTTGCTTTCATATTTGTGTTCATATTTTTATTATGGAGAGAGGAAGAGAAAAGGGCTGCTATTGTCTCAGACCTGCGTGGTGGTATGAGTAATGTTTCCACACACAAGACAACTCATGCATTAACAGAATTCATGTGTGTTAGCTTTTAATTGGGATCCAATTAATGTTTTAGTTTTTTCATGGAAAAAATTCAAGTAGTAAAAATGTAACCGGGTGGGTGTTTCATAAAGCTGTTCGTAAGTTAAGAGCGACTTTAAGAACGACTGGTGATCCTTATGATCAATGGTATACTTATTAGTAATATGGTTTAGCGCGTAAGAAAGGATCACCAGTCGTTCTTAAAGTCGCTCTTAACTTACGAACAGCTTTCTGAAATGGTAACCAGGAAGAGACTATTTATGGGTATGTTGAACATGAGTAACCTTCACTCTCGCATGCAACTCGAGATCCCGGTATCTGTTCCATGTTTCCTTCTTGAATGTTGCAGAGGAGCCGAATGTTAAGGGTTGATGAGCAAAGAATATGTGTCTCCCAAGGTCGCTGCTGATATCATGAACACGTTGCTTCGTCCCTGTAAGCCTATCTGCAGGATTCAGTGGCAAATTAGTACTGCCATCGAATCCTAGCGTCAAGGCTACGTCCATGGTTAACCCATCAAATTCCAAATTAATGCCAATGTGTGTATTTTTAAAGATTTTTTCATGGACTATGAAAGCAGAATGGCATAGTCATCTTTTTAAATCTAATATTTGTGTTATTATACATCTGAACCCTCTCCTTTATGCTTTAATTGTTGGTGTATACCATCCTTTGCCCATAGAGGGCCATCAACTGTTTCAATTTGTGTATTTCCTTCTGCTTCTGTGAAAGAGGCAGTAGTCAGTCAAATTATAACCTTCAGTCTAGCCTATCCTGGTTTTTCTCTCCTTAGAACTATAAATAACAAAATTTGTAAAACATTGGATAATTTTTAAGAGCCTTACTTATGGATATCACCTACTTTTTCTTTTGGGTTCTAAAGCTCATCTTTTTTTTTTTGGGGGGGGGTTCTAAAACTAAAAAAAGAATTAAAATCTTTTAAGTACCGGGACATGGTGAATACTATGCTATATCTCTGAAATATTGGGAAATTACAAACACTCTGCAAAGGAATACCTCATGAGGACCTTTGTCCTGAATTTTACTGTAGAATAATTAACTTTTCATTATTTGATACATTTGAACAAGCTGTTGTTACAGTGCTTGCACAAAGGTATGCCCTCATTAAATACCAGCAGCAGTAGTAACCACATGGTACCTATTTATAGTAGGAGCAGCATTATCTTGAGATTTTTTCCTTGGGGGGGGGGGGATAACACTTCCTCATAGGCTGCTGTACAAAGTTAAGAATTTCAGGATTGGGAGTGACATGTCTCACTCGTCGCCCCCTTCCCTGGATCATGGAGCCTATGAACAGTAGTAGTACTAATATTACACGTAGAAGACTTGGTTATAGCATAATTATTTTTTAAGAGTAGCACTAGTCAGAGAAGTAGTGATAGTAGTAGAAGTATTATTATTATTAGTAGTAGTAGTAGTAATAGTAGCAGTAGCAGTAGTAGTAGAATCAGTAGTAGAAGTTGTATTTTTATTATTATTATTATTAGTAGTAGTAGTAATAGTAGTAGCTGCAGTAGTAGTAGAATCAGTAGTAGAAGTCGTATTATTATTATTGGTAGTAGTAGTAGTAGAATTTGTAGTATTAGTGGTACAGTAAGTAGTAGTAGGTGTAGATGGAGAAAGCACCGCATAGCTTTAAAGTAGTACTAGCAGTAGAAGAAGCAGTAATGGTTCATCCATCTGGCAATAATTTTTTCAACATCATTAGAATTTTCCCATTCCTTTTTTTTTCTTGCTAGATTTGAATTGAATCAGTTACTGAATTCTTAAAACATGTGATGCTTTAATTTATTACTTCACACAGGTAATGATTAAAAGTCACTCCATTCTGTAAAAACTGGAACAGACCTGCCTCCCTATGAACTCTTAAAGTCTGAGACTTTATCTTGTAGCTTTGGGGATTCAGCTTCCACCGGGGTGATAGTTTTTTCTTGACAAACTTAAGAGCCAGATAACACGGGCAAGTCCCAAGATGGGACACCTCACCCGCCCCGTACATAGCCCTTAATGTGACCCCAAGATAACGGGAGAGTGTCGAGGCACGATAAGCCCGTTCCTCTGCCAAGGACGTCACATTCGTGCGAGCCGCTCATTAGGAAACTGCCTGATTAAAAAGTCGGTCCCGCATCCCACTCTGACAAAAATAAAAAAAGCATGAGTTCTGTTTGTTTAATGAATTTCTGCATTTCTGCTCCTGGCCTACTTCCTAGATCTATGGATAGTCTGAATTCAAGACCTCAAAATTAATATTCATTGCCATGCCATCTTTATCAGAATCTTGAAATGATGGTAATGATATTCGATATTCATTAAAGGTCATATATCTGTTTGTGCATGCATTTATGCTAGGCAGACGTCTGTTATGTACAAATCATGGTTGCTTCCTTACTAATTTTCTTTTAAATGCTAATAATAAATTCACAGGAGGTGCATTCACGATCAGTGTTTCTCCAAATAGAGAAGTATGAACACAGTATCAATTCAAAACGTGTGTAAGTTACCTCATTATGAACACGTTTCATTGATTTTGCAATGCAATAACACAATACTTTTTTTTGAAAGGCACAGCCCCCAACTCGACCTCCCTTGTGGGTCAACGTAGCGTTTTCCTTGAAACAAAGAAGCATTAAGTATTCCCAAGTGAATTTAGGGTTTTTAAACTCTCATTCTACTCTTCGAAAAAGAAAATATCGCAAGAGAGCCACATGCTTTTAACTTTGGTCTGACCGTTTAGAGTTTCCCTGTACAAAAACGCCATAGGGGAGACAACAACCCTGACTGCTATTTTTAATTATGTATAGAATAAGACTTGAACTTTCATTTTCTGCGAAATTGTCCAAATCGATTTTGTGACCAACATTGACTGATACGACGGTTCGGATGAACGCTGACGAAACGTGCAGACTCCGCAAAAAGATATAGGCAGGTGAATGTCTAGGGGAAATTCTCAGTATTGAATGAAGTAAATGGATAATGTAAAACGTGTGATATTTCTACCCTATAGGGACATCATGTATTCCATTTCTTATTATTTCATGTTTATTTTCAGCATGCATAACTGATATCCCATATCTGTCTAATGACATACATGTATAGAAAAAAATCATGGCGTTCATGGTTGTAAATAGAGGACAGCACCGGGCAATTTATTCTGGTGTTAAATTAAGAGTTTCAGGTCAACACTCATGGGTGTTATTACACCAGTGGTTGTTACTTTAAGACTCTTGGTGTTATGTTCAAAGTCGAGGGTGTAATGTTTACACCTCAGGACGTGGTCAACGCTTCAAACACCCCAGCTTTTACAGTGTAGCAATTTCAACGTTCGACTTTAATTCAGTCTTTACATGGTTTATTCTCACACAGTAAAAACTCTGTGTAGAAAGTTCATACAAGACTTTACAATATGAACCTTACAGTGGCTGTATAAACGGTCTAAAATGGTGTTAAAAATCTTAAACGACAATGTTTAATGTTTAATTTTCAATAAATTAAGCATGGTTGTTTTAACTGTTAAAAAACTACTGTAAGGTTCATTTAGTAATCACCGTTTTATACAATTTAAATAGTGTTTTTTTCTGTGCACAACATTTAGAAATTGAGAATATCTTATGATTAAACAGAAAATAATTGTTGTCTGAATGTGGGTACAATGATTGTAGTAGCTGCTATACACAGAGGTGAAGTTTGGGGTCATGGTTTCTAAGAAGTTCTTCCCCTGCCCCAAGGCCAGGCCAGTGATTGAGAGAATAGGTTATTGGAGGACATATCAGGTTGCTCCCCTTCCACAAGTGATCTGGGGCCCATAGCAGAAAAGGGTCTGCGAGAGGACCATCTTTCGTGTCGCCGATCTATAATGATGCTCTTTAGTAGATACATTTCCAATCCAACAAATTCATAAAACTATTTCATTAATCCACTGAACAGAAAGAGAGGCCTAGTTTCATATCTTGTTTATAAACATTGATTAACAAATGAGCTAAATGATTTCAATCATAAAACAGTATAAGAACATGTTTTAGACCATAGGGTTAGAAAGGTTTGAATGGTGTTGAATGAAATTATTGATCCAGCATGCAGAACTACGGAAAAGTTTAAAACTTCAACTAGATGTAGTTAAGACCTCAATCATGATTTCTTTCAGTGACTCAGAATTGAACAGTTAAAACTATTTTACATTTAAATGTAATTGATTCTATGTTGATTCAAAAGATTTTATCTCTGACTGACCTTGACTTGTAAAGGAACTAACCAAGAAATGAATAAGGAAGTATTTTCTAGGAATTGCGCTTGGTTCCTTTTTTTCGATTCAACCTGAATTTCCTCATTCATGCAAGGTCAACAAGGTCAGGTCATTCAATATCATTTCTTGTGCATCAACAGTAGAAGACAAGAACATATAAAGCAGAACAAAAACATTAAACTCCTAATTCACCCAAACAATAGGTTGGTTTGAATGAATAGAGAGAAAAACATGGTCAAAGCTGAAATTTCATGAAACATCTATGTTTGATATTTTTGTCGATTATATTTTTAAGATTCTGTTTATTATCACTGTTTGCTGTGCATTGGTGGCGGAGCAGGGATTATCTTTTGTGTTTGGGGGGGGGACGGCTATTGTTGCGTCCCCCCCAAACACAAAAGATAATCCTCTGCTCTGCCGCCGATGTTACTGTAACATCCTGGCCTGCATGGAAGTAAAAAGAATTTGTTATGTCACACATTTATTTATATTCAATTTTTGTAAAGGTAATTTCAAATATATTTTCACACGACAAAAGGGAGAAAATTTGAATATTTCATATAATAAAATACAAAAGAAATAGTGAGTGGATGGTGTCATCAGTCTTCTCATTTGCATACCGATCAGGATGTGCATATAACTGTTTTGTGTAATTAGGCGAAACTTTAAAATGTACAGTAACTTTCTCATTTAACATCCGATTTTGATGAAATTTTCAGCATTATGTTTGTTGGATTTTCCTCTTTTTATTCAAATAAACTTTTTGTTGGGGTTGACTTGTCCTTTAAGGTGGGGAGTTCAGCTTTAAAATAGCTCGTTATATAACAGTGACTTTGCTCAGATGTCTGTGGATGGGTTTTACGTCATAAGGAGTGCCTGGACGCTCTGGTGTACCTGCTTTGGGCCCTTGGGAGCATACAAGTACCCCTCCAACCCTCTCCCTACTTGTGTAATAACAATTTAAATGACCCAGGTGATGGAAAGACCTCCCCCTCCTTGCCCCCCAGATATACCTCCCCCCATCATCTAAGGGTGTGTTTATGCTTCCATTGCGAGGACAGAATCAGCGTTTTCAAACGTCGATTCAAAATGCCGATCGTAAACATGGTTCTGGGAGTGCCGTTTATGCCTAACTTTTCAGAGGTGATATCACGATCTCCAGCTGGCTTCGCATCATAATTTTTATTTGAACAGGAAAGTGAGGTCAAACTGGGCACGCCCTTTTTCGAAAGTTTTTTTTTCCAAGTGTATTTGCCCGCGGATTTTCATCTCACCAGAAGCATGTACCAAATGACGTCATTTTAACCCATATATGATCGTGGTTCTGTTTATACTTCCCCAGAAAGCCTGATTCTGGTCAAACAACGTTTACTAACGCACCTTTTTGTGAGTTTACGATCGGCGTTTTGAAACAGTGTTTAAATGAAAGTAAGCATGGATGCAACAGTGTTTTTTACTAATTACGTTTGGAAACGCTGATTCTGGCCTGAAAAGTGGAAGCATAAACACAGCCTAAGTTGCATTGGAGCTTTCTGTGTACAAGTCAATGCACGATGCACAAGCAGACCGCTTAACTTGAGTGAAGGGTTTGCAAAGCAAAGACATTTTCTTTTTTCTCTTTCATGCTAATTGATAAAGATTCTCTTCCACTTATTGCAAACTATTTTATGTGTATCTGAACAGAAATACCTGGGCCCTGTCTTACAAAGAGTTACGATTGATCCAATCAATCTCACCTGTATGGAAATCCATCTTTACCACAATTGTTTTGTGGAAATTTGCTGTGCACAATATCCTTGGTAAAGAAAGAGAATCACACTGAAAAGAGAATTTACACATATACATGCATGCATCATATCTAGAAAATATTTTGGACAAACATGTATTTTAGATGGCGATGTTGCTGGCCGTCCATAGTTGTGGTTGATCGGGTCAATCGCAACTGTTTGTAAGACGGGGCCCTGTTCATATGAACCCATCCTTTTCCTTGGTTTTATAAAGCAGAATGAATGCCAGGCAGCTGACATTCTAGACCCCCTCCCCCCAAAAAAAAATTGATAATGAAATGAAGTAGATGATATTCTGTCAAGTGTCAAAACAGTTCATTGCCATTCGAATTGCACTTTGCTGCTTGCTTCATGTTCACTGTGAGTGGGTACATGCTTAATTACACTTCATTAGTTTCCAAGAGGCGCAGAGTAAAATGAATTACTTATCAACTATGTGTCTGTTTGTCTGTGATGGCACGACAATCGACTACGGTTCTGCTCACTGCGGAGGTGTCACCTGTACTTGTACGTTTTTCATGCGTTGTCATGGAAACAAGAACCTGGCATAAAACATGAACCAAACTTTTCATATAAATCATTTGTTGAAAGCAAGAATGGTAGAACATTCCTAGAGGTATATCGCCTGTAATCTTCTTCTTTATATTAGCAGAAGCTAGTGCACATTTCTTGATCATTATGAGAATACAGGTGATACCGTTATTTATATTGTTTTTTTTCATATGGGGGTGAGAACTCACCAGGTAGTATGGGTTTGTGTGCCCCCTCCCCCTTTCACTCCTTGCCAGCAGTTCCCAAGAATATCATTTTCACCCCTTTTCTTTGACCAACCCTTCCCTGTTCCTCTAAGCCCCTCATTTCAGGTGTTAGTTCTCGAAGACCCCCACTTCAGGTTAAATTCTAGTTCCCAAGCACCCCAATATGCAGAGGACAATCTAGTTTTTAAAGGACAAGTCCACCCCAACAAAAACTTGATTTGAATAAATAGAGAAAAATTCAACAAGTATAACACTGAAAATTTCATCAAAATCGGATGTAAAATAAGAAAGTTATGGCATTTTAAAGTTTCGCTTCATTTCACAAAACAGTTATATGCACATCCTGGTCGGTGTGCAAATTGGCAGATTGATGATGTCACCCACTCACTATTTCGTTTGTATTTTATTATATGAAATATGAAATAATTTTATTTTCTCGTCATTGGCATATGAAATGAAGTTTCATTTCTCCCTGAACATGTGGAATTCCATTATTTTAACATTTTGTGCTTCAGGCAAGGAGGTCCTATTCGTCAAGTTTGTAAAAGTTGAAATATTGTATAATTCAAACAATAAAAAACAAAAATAGTGAGTGAGTGACATCATCGACTCTCACATTTGGATATAACAGGCTCATTCATATAACTATTTTGTTAAAAAAAGACATTGAAATTTCTTATTTTACATCTGATTTTGATGAATTTTCAGCATTGTGCTTGTCTGATTTTTCTGTATTGATTCAAATCACCATTTTTTCTGAGGTGGACTTGACTTTTAAACCCCTCATTACGTAGCAACTTCAGTTCTGAAGGGTATGGTTTCAGATTTTGGGGCCCTCACACCCCTACCCTATAGGGCTCATATGCAGCCTATATTTTAAGTTTCATGAATGCTGTGGCAAATATTGCTAGCCCAAACTTTTCCTTGTGCAAAAGTAATTATAATTTTGTGTATACACCATGTATATAGCATGTCATTATTTAATCTAATTTGAAACGTTGACCAGACGAGAAAGTGTAAATTGCATCCAGACGCTTCTCCCGTCGAAAACGCAGACAACCGTTGATTTAATCACGGGTTTAATTTGAAACAATTCGACCAGGAAATCGGTAAACAATTCACTAAGCCGGAATCACAGCAGCTGTAATTTACAACACACCTGAAAAGAGGATGATGATGGCATACAAAACAGAAAAACAATTCTTGGCAAATTACTTACCAATCGGAACAACTGCTAATGCAATTTTTCTTTGCATCTGTTTCTCTCTCTCTTCCCTTTCTTTTTTTCTTTCCTCTTTATTACCTTCCATTTTCTGTCCGCGCAATCTGTTTTTCACAATTTTTTTCATTGATGATCACATGATTTGATTCTGTGTTCTATTCTCTAGGCCAGTTCTGTTAAAGAATTTACAGACTTTCCTTCCTGAAATTTGAGTGGTAATCAAAAATGCATATTTCCACTTTTCTAAATTAAAGAGAAATTCCAGTAGTTGCAGTAAACACTGATTTCATGAGAAAGTCTGTAAAACAAGGCTTAATTGTCAGTATATCATCGAGGATCTAGATCTGGTACAGTTACATAAACTGAACTTTGAGAAATCTACTCTGAAAAATGTTCACACCGAAGATCCCCAACACAGATAAGCGCACGTTGGACAATGTATAATTATTGCTTAGAGCGTCGGCCCCTGTGCTTATTTGCTGATTTCTCAGCACTTACACAATTTCTTCCAGAATCCTTTGGCACATGCGTTTTATTTATACAAACAGACACTTTGGTGGTCATTTCATTGGATTCTGTACGAACTCATTTTTATATCGTTACCAAAACTAGCATTTACCTTTAAACATAATGAATAATGTAGTCAGCTCCCTTTCGCATTATTTTCTAATGGGGTTCTTGTTTAACTGGTATACAAAGGGTATGATGTAAAAAATCAAAGATGTATGATTTTCAGTCGCAGTAATCAGAATACAAAAGGAAAAAATTATTTCAATTTTGTTTAATTTCTTTGTTTAAAATGGAAAAGTTATCTACTGACTTCTAGTTGGTCTAATTAACATGCAGGCATGGTTATTTTGACCTGAATGTCAGTAAGAAAAAGTGAATGCTTGTTAGTATTAAGCAACTAGAGGACTGATGGCTTATATGGTCCTCTCAGAGGGACCTGGTAATGAAGGATAAATTCCTTACCAAAGAGCACAGGCATACTGACTGGGCGGGTATCGTTTCCGTGCCTCCCGATTGCGAGACAACTGTTCAATCAACTGAGCTTCATGTATCATGTATCTTTTTGATAATTTCTTCTCTAATATAATTAGGAAAGACAGAAGTTATTCATGGATAGACTTTTTTGGGGGGAGGAATAAGTTTTCCTCAATTTTATTTTCTCTCCATCTGCTTGTCTGTTCCCTCTGTAGCTTCTCTCTCTCTCTCTCTCTACGACAGGCACCCTCTTTGCCATCCTCCTTCATCTAATCTACCTCACACCTTGACCACGAGGTTCGTTTGCGCGGAAATTGAGATCATTCACCGAGTCGTGTTTAAATCATTGCGAGCCCTCGCCAGGAAGTGTTTAATAATCTTTCCTATTTCTTCTCTCTCTCTCTCTTTCTTTCTTTCTTTTTCTCCCTTTCTCTTGCATTGATGCCATTTTGCCTCTCACCTCAGTTAAACCAACAAATACCAGCTATACAGGCTAGTCTTCACTTTGAATCTTTTTCATGTTTGACACTTTGCAGCTACCACCATCTTCCTATGTGCCTCTTTGTTGTCTATAGGGAAAGCTTTACATCTCTAATAATGCTTTCATGGAGGAAAAAAGACAATTTTCTCTTCATTTTTTCTGTTTTGCCCTTGAAATGTTTTTAAGATACTTAATCTCTAGATTAAGTCCCAGGGGTTGAGTTGGTATAAGATGTGATATTTTATTCAAAATCTATAGCAGTAAACCATTCTAATTCTTCAAGAATGTTTCTAAGGCATAAGCCCCCAAGGCCAAGAGACCTATAAAACAGACAGTCTAAAATATTCATTATTTTGTATTATTATTTTCAATCACATACCATATCAATATATGTACAATTCATTTCTAAATACTTTCACTAAGAATTACATTTGTAGCCCTTATAATGCTTGTTTTAGGAATGATTATTTCATTAAAGTGAATAAATCATTGGCCTTTGTACTTTAAGCCTTATGGTCTCATATGAATCCCCCCTGCCCCCATTTTTGTTTCATTAAGTTTTCTTCTTTAAACTTAATGATTGAATAGTTACTTGTCTTTCTTTAACAGTAATTTTTTTACATTGAAAATAATTATAATCTGTGTTTTACTCTCTTTGATTCTGAGATTCTTGAATAGAATTTCTAAACAAGTTATTTTTCACCTGTACAAAACCACCCCATATTAGGGTCTGGTGCATTAATCCTAGCATGTCATCGCCTTCTGGCCAGCTTTGTACCAGATCTGGTGAAAATCGGTCAGCAAGGACGGGGCGTCTTGACCGAGAGCTAGTGGCCAAGTTTGATCCAGTATTCCTGACCCTCTCTTGCGGTCAAGGGTAACGCCCCAGGCCCTGGACATTACAGAAGCCAGTGACTCAGAAATGACCTTTCCTTCTATCCAAACATTTTGTCCTAGAAATATAACAAAAAACAACTCTTACCAAGTGGCTAGGAGTAGGGTAGGGGATAGAGTGGGGGGGGGGAGAGGTTAAGTTAGGGATCCAGAGAGGGGAAGGGAGGGGTAAGGTAGGGGATCTGGAAGGGCAGGGGGGGAGCTAGTCAGCAAGGATGGAAGGCATGCTACAGACAGAAGAGGATGAGTGAAAGAGAGAGCTCAAATAAATACTATTGTATTTTTTGTATAGTGTTCAAATATTTTCAATGAACAATTTGTATTAATCCAGATTTCTTATCTAATTCCATTAAATACTAGGAGTAAATAACACTATTTCAAAGTCTTTTTTTATCATTGTCTTGAGAAAAATGAAATTTCACTTCATATATATCTGAGGTGTTCACCTTTTCTTATTACAAATTCTGTGCCAAATTTATGAATGAACGTTCTTCCAATGTAATATCCATTTGAAAATGTATTTGAATGATTTGAATGTGATATTTGTAGTCCATGTGACTACGTTATTTATTTTTCCCCCATATCTTTCTCTTTCATGTTCCTACTTGGCTTGCTATCTTGATCTGTATTGTTGTCTTCAGGTAAGTGATGATTTAATTTTCTTTTTTTGTCTGCTTGAAAAGGAAGAGGGTAGAAGGGATTAAGAACAAAGATGAAGATGGATAGAAGAATGGAAAGGGAAGGAGGGAAATGGACAGAAAGAAGTGAAGGAAGAAAAGTAGAAACAGAAAGAGAGAGAAATGGATTAGTCTTCGGACTTTGAAACAGGGTCGTGGGTTCAATCCCAGCCATGGCGTAATTTCCTTCAGCAAGAAACTGATCCACAATGTGCTGCTCTCAACCCAGGTGAGGTAAATGGGTACCGGTAGGAAGTAATTCCTTAAAAAGCTGTGTGCGCTATGAACGCCTAGCTTAGCCGGGTAATATAGGAGTGCCTATTAACTTTTTTATTTTCCGATCTTTCATTCAATTCTTTAATAATAATAATATAGGGTATGAATATAAATACCCTCTTTATTATTATTAAAGAATTGAATGAAAGATCGGAAAATAAAAAAATTAATAGATAAAAGAAGAAGAAACAATAAATTGATATATGAATAAGTGAGTCATGTAAATGTACAGACAAAAAATACACCATGTAAAATAAAGACAAGAAAGAATTGTTCAGTAGCTACTGTCGATCGGCAAACAGTTTAGGTAAGTTTAAAGTAACAAAGGAATTTGGTAAGAACTAAGTAAGTAGTTTGGTAAGTAAACGAATAAGTGAGTTTAGTAAATGAATAGACAAATATACACCATGTGTAAATAAGTAAAATAAAAACAAGAAAGAATTGTTCAGTAGCTACTATCAGTAGGCAAACAGTTTAGGTAAGTTTAAAGTAACAAAGGAATTTGGTAAGAATTAAGTAAGCATTTGGGTAAATAAATAAATAAGGTAGGAAGATACATGACTACATTAATATTTATGAATTGGATGAAGGCTGAATAAAAAGACTATAAGATTATAAAAAGTGTAAAGAAGAAAGCAGTTTGAAGTGGAAAGGGGGGGGGGTTCATTACATTAAATGAAGTGCCATTTTACCACCCCCCCCTCCACCGACTTCAGCCAATTATATATCAGATCTCTAGCCCACTAATGCAAGTGACTTTATACAGATGGCTACTTAATACCACTCTCGTGCCCGCTCATATTGCTTTGTGTTATGGAATCAAAACAGATAATTTGTATTATTTGCTCAATTTAGTGGTCAAGGTCATGACATTCATCAAGCTTTTTACATCCCCATTCTGAAATTTCCATTCCGAAATTTCTATTGATGTCTAGTGACCATCTGGAGCAGTGGGACAAAAACCTTCCCAATTTAAACAAAAGATTTATGAAGAAAAAAACCCCTCAAAAGAACAAGAATGCAATGGAGGCTTATGACGTTGACCTTCAAATTTATATTTTGTATTTTGTAAATTATACAGATTTATGTGGATTGCTCTTATATTTAAACAAAACATTGCACTATCATGTGCACCATCAGTTTTAAAGAGAAATACCAGTAGTTGCAGTAAAACCTGATTTCATGAGAAAGTCTGTAAAACCAGGCTTAATTGTCAGTATATCATTGAGGATCCAGATCTGATACAGTTACATAAACTGAACTTTGTGAAATCTTAAAATCTACGCTGAAAAAATGTTCACACTGAAGATCACCAACACAGATAAGCGCACGTGGGACAGTGTATTATTATTGCTTTGAATGTCGTACCCGACGCTTGACCTGAATCCTTTGCTTATTTGCTAATTTATCAGCAATTACACAATTTCTTCCAGAATCCTTTGGCACATATTTCTTATTTATACAAACAGACACTTTGGTGGTCATTTCATTGGATTCTGTACGAACTCATTTTGATATCGTTACCAAAACTGGCATTTACCTTTAAACTGATAATGTTGGCCCTACCTGAAGGAATCCATATTTTTTGTAATCTTTGGCATCATGAATATAAATAATTCAAAATGATCGGTTCAAACTTGTTGATGAAAAATAGCCCGATCTGTCCCAGCAGCAAATGTCATGGAACCCTGTTACCATGGTCATGACTTCCGTAACCTTTGAGGAATTAACATACAAACTGTATAGTCATACCAAATGGGCACATGAATTTCGATCAAGGTTAGATTAATTTCCTATATAAACCGATATAAAACATTGAAGGAAGTGTGAAGTGGATATCCGTTTATTCTTTTGAACTGAAAATCTTTTATAACTCTTCATGTCGTGTCGCAATAGGCTTGCTTGCAAGTGCACGTTTTGTGACCTATATTTCCAAATTAATGCTGTAATATTTTGGTTGTGAAACTAAAGAATAGATTCTATATTTGGAGTGTAATTCTCCTGAATCATGTTATTCTTGGAATGGGGTGTGCTTCTGAACTTGATTATCAGACAGAGTCCCTCAAGTTCAGTCCGTTTTTCTTTTGTGCGTGTGTTTTTGTTTTGTTTTGCAAACACTGTAGAATACCCTAGTGCAAGAGGGTTAGACTAGAACGTCTAAACATCCAGTGGGGCTTAATTTGTTGTGCTGAAAGTTGAGCAGGAACATCACCAGAGGTCAAGGCTACCTCCACTGCCCGCTGGCTAGACTCAGGTGTGTGTTCAGATGGATGGGTGGTCCCGGGAGGATGGGGATTAGCTCATGCTATTCATGTTGTGTTGGGGATATTGTGATATTGAACTTGAAAAATAGTTGAATTTCTGATCTATCCTATTACCAAATATCAGGTTTTCAGGACGAATGCCTAATAATGGGTTCCCAGCCTATTGCTGTTTCAACTTATTGCAACTAATGAAAATTTAACCTTTATTATAATGATGGCAATATTATAGGTCCATTGAGATGTATTTTGTGCAGCTATTGCACATGATAGATGGTTTTACATTATTACATAGCTGCTGCCATAGGTGCTAAAGCGTGAAAAAAATAAATGTACAGGGTACGTATTCACCTCACCTGGGTCGAGTGCAGCACAAAGGGGATATAATTCTTGCTGAATGAAATAATGCTTAGCTTCATTGGATGCAGATATTATTATTAGCTTGCATAGTGTAGAAATAGGCTGCGTTTCAGATGCTCAACTTAGTTCAAACCGTGGTTGCGTTTGATGAAATTCTCATCAATCACAAAAATAAACATCTTTCAGTTGCAAACTTGAAATGCTGAAAATGATGGATTGTTTGAGCTGTTTCAGCAGAACCACCTGCAAAATACAATTTTGAAATTAAATGCAACAAAGATCCCAATCATGTATTGGCAATGGTCCATCTTCCAAATTAACCCCTTGCCCACTGGAACCGTATGGTCCCTGTGCAAGTCCTATGGGAATCCCATAATGCAGTATTCAACAGACTAAAGCATGGATTGCATACACTCCATGGTTGAGTTTTACTTACAAGGCCACACTCACTGATCTGGGATGGTTGGTTGGTTGGTGGGTGGGCTTGAAAGGAGGGGGAAAACAGCGCCGTTCTCCCAAAACATCTGTAGCTTACTTTGCTTGCATTTCCATTTGTGATTGTAGTGGCACACTCTCATTTGGTCCATAACAACTTGTCCTAATTACAATATTTTCAAACACAACGTGGTTGTTTCATAAAGCTGTTCATAAAATTATGCATGGCTTAAATTACACATGACTGGAACATGTTTGCAGGTTTTAAAGTCAAATATAGAGGAATATATCACATAGCTCGAGGAAGGGTCACCAGTCGTGCGTAAAGTCATTCGCAACTTATGTACAGCTTTATGAAACACCCACCAGGGTTCCGTAACACAAAGGTTAGCGATTAATCGCTAAATGAAATGACCAATCAAGATCCTCGTTGCATGCGCATTTTGCTAAGTAGACTGACTATGAACCAATCAGAATTGTTCTTTGAAATTAGCGATCAATCGCTAACCTTTGTGTTACGGGACCCAGGTAACTTTATTTCCCCTATAACCAATACAATAACTTTCATCTAACTCCCGCTCTATTACTATGGCAGTTACCATTGGATGGCAAAGTTATGCAACAGGGCCAGTAACTGGAACAGAAAGGTTCAGGGCCAAGCGCGCTTATGCCCGTGCCACGGGGGATTGATTTGATTTTACATTTAACTACCACTTCATTTCTCTACGTTTACATCTACTATAGATGAAAAGGCTATGATGTAGAAAAAAAAAACATTCAACTATTTCTAAATCTGATGTTGCAATATGATTCTGGTGATAGCCGTTGTGCAAACTTTGTGGAAGATATTCCCGATTTCAAATCATCATGTTGCTTTTCTGCGTACCGCTGTATGAACACACTCCCTTTTATTCACTTGCTCAATAAGCCTGCTAGCTTTTGTGTTTTCATGTTATGATTTGTGTATGAGATGAACGGTGGTTTTGAGTAGGCTGGAACAGTAGACCCTAATTCTTACTTTTCATGTTCTATTGTTCCCTTATTGTAATATCTTGTTAGATGTTTATCAAATGCAAGTTTCTTATGTTAGAAGTTGTATGAAGAGAGGTTGTTGGTTATTTTACCATTCTAAGACAGTGCATCTATGAAATGAATGGTTGTTGATTTAAGAACTAGTGATTGGGTAGAGTTTGATTATTAAGACTAAGCTAAGCGAGTTTGATGTCAATGTCCTGAGCAAGCCTCAATTCCAAAGCCAAGGACGCGCTAGATTAACTCAATGTCGGCTTGAAAAAGGTCCCATGTTTAGCGTTATGTCCTCTAATCACAAAGTTGATGAATAACGAGCAAATTCTGTCTGTTGATTTCCCAACCGTGTTCACTATGATTCAGTCAAGGATGGTCCATCTCATTGTGATCAATTAGCAATGAAAAAAATTGAGCTAATATCATGATAATATTATTTTGGCCATGTACCATTTTACTTTTATTAATATTAAAATCGTAAACGCCCTTGACTTGATAATGATCAATATTGTCGGCTGCATTGATGTGAAGGACACAAGACAGTATTCCGATTGATTTGGCTTGCTAAAACGCAATTACGCTTTGGGTAAATTGCCCCGCTAGATAAATGGGAACTCTCTCCCTGTCGCGATATTGCTAAATTATTCAAGGATTTTTGTGATTTTATTGTTGATGCGTGGCGATAAAAGGAAATGGAAATGATGATGTTGAAGGAGAAAAGGGGGACATGTCTTTCGTTGAGCGAACGGTTTACCCGCAGACTCTCAACACGCCAGTATTCCATGATGCTGTGAGCACCAGGGAGGCTGGGAATTTGTAGCAAACTACCCTTACACAAGATAAAGCAAGGGAAAGCAGGAGAAATATGCATTAAATGTTGGGAAAATTGCGATTCGCGGTCGTACGCTGCCCTCCCGGCGGCATACATCGTGACTAGGAAGAGTCTGCCCATTCTGCTCGATTTCGCAGAAAAGATATTTAGAGCCGAGCTGTCTTATTTCTTTAAAGGGAAACCACATCTTAGACGTTCTCCTCATAATACATTCTTGATCAACTATAGACATTTGGATGAATTAACCAGTCACATTGCACTTTTGCCTCGGTAAAAAAGATGCATAATGCCCCAGTATGTTCTGTTTGTTATCATACAATCTTATATTCTTTTAATTTATATTTTGTAATGGGCAACAGAAAATGATATATATATATATATATATTTACTCTGGGTTAAATATGTGGTATTAATACCATTGCAATTTTAATATTCTGGATGACTGCCTGGTCCGAAAGTATCTGAAGGAGTGATTGAAGGAAAATCATATTTTCAAAATGTATATGTAAAGCATAAAGAGTAGGTCCTTAGGTAGTTTTCTCCATACTTGCTTGATTTATCACGACTTTAAAATTTCATAATGTTCGTATAGCAAAGTGAAACGGGAGAATCTGGGAGTAGCATTGCTTTCAGCTTGAATGTTGACAAGCACTGTCATCTGGCGTACTTCTCATGTTTAGAGAAGATTCTCATTATGTGCGGACGGATGCGTCATTCATGAATATCTTCATACCAGGCTACAACTAATGTCGTATGTCAGGAATTAGGCGGGAGGGAAGCAGGGAAGAATTACCTGGAGGCTTGGGGCTATTTTGCCCCCAAAATGCTAAAAAAAAGTAATGAAAAATACTAAAAAGTCCCCAATTTTTCTAAAAATGAGACCCAGAAAAACCATTGTTGCAGATTAAGTTAGCAGGTTGTAAAAAGGGGCATATGTTAAATGAAAAATGATTATTTTATAGCAGGGGGATGTTGGCCAAGTCAATAATAGAAAAAAAACATTTCAATAGATCTACCATGATTAGCAATGGTGTTGATGTATAATTTGCCAAGAAAAAAAATAAAATTGATTCTTGATGCAAAGCTACATCTTGTGTAAATTGGATAATGGGGAGGGGGGGGGGTAGTCGGCTTGAACCATCCCAGGAAGAGAAAGCTTCCAATGCAGAGATTAGTAACAGTGCTGATATCATTGGCCAAGAATCAGAAACTCTTAAAGGGGAAGTTCACCCTGAAGAAAACTTTGTTGTAAAAATAGCAGAAAAAATAGCAAAAAATATTGGTGAAGGTTTGAGGAAAATCCGTTAAAGAATAAGAAAGTTATTGGAGTTCAAAGTTTTGGATTTGTGACGTCATAAACGAGCAGCTGCTTCATGTGTTATGTAATATAAAATGCATGAATTTCAAATTTTTTATGGTTCCTGATGACTTAATTATGTTTTCTATTCATGATCGGGTTTGAAATGATTTGTCTAATAGGTACAGTGAAAACCATTTTTTTAATTTTCTGAGAAAACGACATTTCATTGATTTTTTACCATTCACTATGTAGGAATGCTGCTCGCATATGATGTCACAAATCAAATAATTGAAATTCTCATAACTTTTTAATTATTTGATGAATTTTTCTCAAACCTTCGTCAATATTTTTTATTATTTTTTCTGCTATTTTTACAATAAACTGTTTGTCAGGGTGAACTTCCCCTTTAACACTCTACATGTATAACTCTTAATAATTTCATAATGAATTTCATTAGTACAAAGGACGTGACTGGGATACAAAAATCCATGATTATCAGTTCTGTCTTTCGATATCATGCCTAATTAAGGTCTTCACATTGTGATGGGAGAAAATGATTACTTGATGGAGGGAATTATTTTTTTTTCTTCAATCAAAATTATATTGCTTATTGAACCCAAGGGCAAAACTTTTGTATTTGTTATTTTTTTTCTTTTTTAATTTAAGCGCAATAGCATTTTGCGCTTGTGCATTTATATTACTGATGCTTTAAGAATACTGGACTCCTTTTTTGCCCATGTTATGGATAGCTTTTTCTCTTTAATCATTATCTTATTACATAAAAAATACAGCAACCATGACAAATGCTGACCTCCTTTTTTTACATATTAAACTTTAATTGTTCTTCCTTATTTCTTTGTAATTAATTATTTTTTAAATCTGCTTTTTGGGGACCCCTGTAAGTGGTGCCCGGGGCAGTTTTCATAACCCCTCCAGAGATACCAAGCTGTTCTTAAAATAGATTTTTGTTTGGTTGGGTCCTATGATATTTGCTCCAGCGTCAATTGCTACGTGATAAATTCCACACTACAATCTAATGACTAGCTTCAACCAACACACTCCTACCATAAACCTAACCCTAGACCTAATAGAAAACCTTTTTGCACCCCTAATCCTACATCTGAGACAAAATAAAGCCTGGAGCAATTTTCGAAGAAGTATATGTTGCGTCACCATATTTTGGAGGAGATAATCTAAAGCAATTTTGTGGTTGTTAGGTAAATTTTTTTTTTTTAATTCATTAATTTCTGGTATGTATATGCTGTTTTCTAAGCACCTTGGGCATTTAATCAAAATGCGCTTTATAAATCCTATATGTATTACTATTATCATTATGTAGTGAACCTCTATAGGAGAAATTGCATGTAGGGTGAATGTTATGAAAGAAGCTGCATTCATCAGGAAAACTTTCTTGGAAATTTCAGGAGTTCAATTCCTGCCGTTTTTACGGTTTAAGCTCAACAACAACCCTCATGGGCTCAATCTATATAAAGGATGCTGTCGTCAACTGCGAAAATAAATGTGTTTTTTCCCTCTATTTTTAATGGTGCGTGCAAATGGCAGCAGAAGCTTGATACATTAACCCCATTTGGCCAGTCCCTCCCTTAAACTTGAACCTGGCCTCACCTTTTGGACAACAATGGATCAGGCCATTCGTCCTTGACAAGAAAAGGGGTCAGCAATAAATCAGTGTTCTAGATATAACCTCATCCCACAATGCAAAGCGACAACACGGTAAGGGAGGGGGGGTATGCATTCACGCTTAATTCCCTAAAAGCAATTGAAATTGGATGGGTATATGCAGTTCTACTGCTTGTCTGTAAATTTTCCTCCCATGTTTTGCCCAGTGAGTGCATTTTAATCTGTTAAAAGTAAAGCGGTAGGTAGATTCAAGTTCGGCGTTTAGAATCCCCTATCTTAGAGCATTTCTGAGCCCCGGGTTCTGAGCTTTTTATTCCACGTAGACGGCTGAAAGCCGCTCTACTGCGGCAGTAATTCAACGATATGATGAAGACAGGGATCGGGAGCCATACAGAGATGAGTTCTTTATTCAGATTAGTGGGCCAGCATGCTATGTATAAGCTCCGCCCACTGAGCCGAGAGTCACCCGGGGTCACGGTCGTTCACTCAACGGCAAGTTTGAGCCTAGTATGTGATTTCAGGCCCTTTGTAGGCCGGGTGCTTATCGGGGAGTGTATGAACACACTATAAAATTGCATGCTGATTTCATAAAGACACTGAATGAATGAATTCGATGTGTTCATGGACAACCTTTCTAATACAAATTCAAATTCATTTATTTCACATCTCTAAAAAACATGCAAGATACAGTAAGTTCATCGAGACCAAAGCAAATCAATCAAAATGATTCCGTAGAAATAAAGTAAATAATGATTATTGTAATATTGTGAAAAAAAACATAAGGTAACAAAGTAAAACCTGTGGCCAACAAAACTGCCTCCCAGTGGAAAAGAATATGTGTTAAAGAACCTATAAAGGCCACCTGTCTACAGTGGTCACTTTTCCTATTTCTCTTGAGTGGATGGCCTTATAGACTGTACATTAAAAAAAATTAACATTACATAAATGAGTCACAGAAGTCTTTAAAATGAATAGTTGATGTAGGATCACCTAATATATTGTCTGGAACCACCACACCACCTTCACCATAAATCTTGGTTTGAGACTAGGACCTAAATTGCCTGTTATTTTTAGTTGTGCAAACACCGACGACACAGTCGGGCCCTTCCTTACGTAGGCAGAGCTGCTCATTAGCCAGAAAGCTATACGTAAGTCGCAAATTTATGGCGCAGGGTGCCCATTATCACCTGAGCTGGCATGTGCTTTTACAATACATCCCCCAAACCATCAGCCCACACTCAATCACTTTAGGGATGCGGATTTTCTGTTTGAAAAAGGAGGCGACATATGCCATTGTGCAAACAATATGGATCGATCTAAATCGTTTCCCAGTATGCACTTGAACAACGATTTCCCTCCCAACATCGGGTTTGCTTTCAATTTGTGACTTTGTCTGTAATCGGACGGAAACACACTTTGATTTCATGCATTTGTTCAATTGGTTTTAGCATGTTGTTTTGTTTTAACAATAATGGGGATATTTACTTGATTGGATGATTAAAAGAAGTAGATGCCAAGTATATGGGTAGTATAGATACGCTAAGCCCTCGTTATACTGCAAGGTAGATTTAATTTTTATTCATTTTAATGTAAATGATCATCATGCTGTCATAAATTAAAGATATTGTAATAATGCACGTATTACACTCAAATATTGACAGGGGGTGGGGTCATATGTTGATATGTCATGAGTATGCCCCCCCTGTCTGCCCCCTTATACGCAGTTTAATCTAAAATCCACCAGAGATATGAGATGATTCTTATGATTATTGTGGCCAATCTTGTGATTTAGATTAGGTGTCCCCCCCCCCTTTTGTAGAGGTCTCACACCCCCACCCATCTAGGAATTGAGGGAATTGATGATGTTACTATTACACTCCAATATCCAAGGATTTAAAATAAATCCAGATCAGCTGTGAGTGATGACCACCCGAGTATTAGACTTAGATTTCATTCTTGTGGATTTAGATATAAAGCTAAAAGATTTCAATATTAATCTTTCAAGATTAAAAGGTAATCCCTAAGATTAGAAATGTGTTATTTGTTCATTGTTCACTGCTGCTGATCTGGATTTATTTGAATTATTTTGAATCCTTGATTTAGAGTGTACGTACATGTTTATACCATCATGAATGAACAAACTTAATTGTATTGTTTATGCCAGGCATTGTTCAGAATGTTGTATTCCATTCCTCATCAAAATGTTGCTTTATGGGGTCTGATGACCCATAGGACCATGAATGACCCCCCCCCTGCCCCACACCCTTCCAAATCCTACATGAAAGGATGAAAATGACAGTGTTACTTTCAATGTGAAAAATAGTTTCTTTCCTTTTTATGAATTCACAAATGAGCTGTGAATTACATGTCAGGGATGTTTTAATTCTAATGTTGGGACCCCAACCGCTCCTACCCAAAATCTTGGTCTGTTAGAGGCAATGATAATTCATGTCACTTTTTATTCAAGAATCCTATATGCTATCTTTCCGCCATGAATAGAGAAAAACTAACGCTGAATGCTCAAAATGGCATGTAACACAGATATGAAAACGATGCCCTGACAATTACTGCCATAATTGCGTGGCACTAAGTAAATTTAAAGAACGGAATAATGGATACCTCCCCCCTCCCCGGAAGCAATAGCCATCAGATGTCACGAAGTGGAGCCGGTCTTATCACTCATGATCATGAAAAGATACTTGGTAAACTTGTCCCTTGGAAACCAAATAAAATTTGATGAAACTACAACGATTAATTGAACCTTCCATCAGGCAACATATTCTGTATGATGAGAATGAAGGTTCGATGATTATCTGTCAAACTAAATATAATCATGACATGTGTCCTCTATGGAATATGGGCTGTTTTGTATGGATATAGTGTGGGATTTTACTACATCTGAAAGTAATGAAGTCTGCGCTTCTCCAAATATGATTGTATCGTACATTGTAAAGCGCATAGTGCCGTGTATGACAGACGAGAACATGACCAAATTTAGCCGCCGACTGTATTTTCTGAGAAACATCGATAATGAATCGCTTTTTAGCGTGCATAAAATGTGGATACTCCGTGACAATGGCGTCAGGGCCTTGATAGAGGGATGTTTGCATAGCAACGCTGAGTAAAGTATGACTTGACAAGGGAACGACAGTAATTACTCTGCACTCATTGTAATGTCACTTTTCACTTCCACTTCAATCAGGAAACAGTGTTTGCTGAAATGAATTTGAATAGATATTTGGAAGATGTAGCTAAATTCTCTGTCCTCTTTTTAGCTTGTGATAAAAATCAGAAGGTCATTAGATCCTTGTTGATAATTACTCATATAAAGTTGTCATCTTCTTACACTTCTTGATGTGTTTGAGTTCTGATTGTAATGGCCAATATAAAGTTATGGCCTTCTTGCTATTAGCAGTGAGGTTTTCAGGAAATTGTCTTGAATTTCAAGAATATTGAAAGTGCTTTTTTTATAGTCCCTTCTTGCTCTGAACCCATAAGTTATCTTGTTTTTATTACCATGTTTTCATTTCCAAATGCTGGATGTTTACATGGTGTTGACTATTAGAGGCAAAAGGCTCTTTGCTTTGAGAGACCAAGTAGATGTTATGATGCTAAAGCGACATAACCAAATGCCTTTTGACTCTGAAAAGTGCTAAAGAGGAGTAACCCAGTGCCTTTTGACTCTCAAAAGTGTTTACCAAGTAAGGACCTTGATGCATCTTTTATCATGGGATAACCAGAATAGAACTGAAATTGATTTATAATTACCATTTTGCAGACATCATAGACATTGTCTGATTACTGTTCCAGATAGTTTGTGGTCTAGACAAAGCCCTTGGTTGTGATTCTTAACAATGGAGATAAATGGTTTCATAAGAAGAGACTTTTGATATTATCCATTGATTTTAGATGCTGCCACACATCGATCATTCTTCTAAAGTCACATTTCCCATGGAGGTACGTGGTTTTCTCACTTGATCCTCAGTCAGAGGGTTTTGGGTTCAACACTCAGCTGGGCATCTACTCCCTTCAGCTTAAATATTGAAATCATCTTCGTCGATCTCTACCCAGGCGTATACTTTAAAATGACTGTGACAATATTAATTGTATGGCTCCCTCTGTACTGCCAGAGTGCTTGCTTAGAAACTGGCTTTTAAGTAATATATCAATGCAGAAACTCAAGAGAAACTTACTACATTGGAATAATTTAATTGGAGTTCAAATTTAGATTTCAGTCATTCAAGTTGACATGAATTCACTCACTTGTGCTTCTCTGAGAAATGATTATATTCATTAAAACAGGTTGTTTTTTTTTTTTGGGGGGGGGGTGGGGGCTTACATTCAAATTATTGAAATAATTGTTTTGTCCTCACTCAGGAAACCATTTTTTAAAACTTATCTTCTTCCTCCTGATCAGCATTATCTGGTGTGAGTAAACCTGCTCAACCTGTAAACACTTACCTCAAATGAACAGGAGAGGGGGTTGTTACATCTTCCTTCATTGATATACTCACAGAGCAAAAAGATCAAGGAATATCTAACTTTTGAGATAGACAAGACAGGAGAGGTGGCTCAGTGGTCGAGCACCTGCCTTATCAACAGAAGGTCTTGGGTTCCATTCCCAGCTGAGTCATATAAAGAATCAAGAAATGGGACCTTCTGCCTTCTTGGCAAGCACTCAGCATTTATTAGAATGAAGATGGGTGATATTAACATAATGTTGTACAGGATCTGCCTTGAGTACAGTTCAGAAGTGGCTTCCTGGGTGAATAAGGAACATTCGTACTAGATTAACATGCCACATTAATTTGCACTGAAAAATCATTGATTTTCTTTTTAAATCTGGAAAAGTTATGCTTGGTGTATTAAAATGACTGGAAATTAATCCACAGACACAATAAAACAAACATTGTTGTTTTCCAAAGCACATACTGCCGTCATTGACGAGAAAATGAATCATTACGATTGTATAGATAATGTATGAAATTGCGAGAAAATGTGTTCATGGTGCGCTAAGGGCTAATCAACTTTAAATTTCTATGTTGTGTGTCTGAATCTGAGTATGTTATTGAAGAACATTTGTAAATGTTAATATGTTTTCTCTTTCTTTTTACTTTGCTTGTTTCCTGCCTTGGTCTTGATTAGTGTAGTGATATTAACCTCAGAATGAAAGAATGATCACCTATCCTCCTCCTCCACCGCCTCATCATCATCATCATCATTGGCATCGTCTTTGTCATTATCACATCATCATCATCATCATCATCATCATCATCACCATCATTATCATCATCATCATCACCATCACCATCATATCATCACCATCATCATTACCATCATAATCATCATCATAATCACCATCATCATCATGTCCATCATCAACATCATCATGTTCATCATCATCAACATCATAATCATCATCACCATCATCATCATATTCACCATCATCACCATCATCATCATCATCACCATCACCATCATCTATCATCATCACCATCCTCACCATTATCAACATCATCATCATCATCATCATCATCATCATCATCATCATCATCATCATCATCACCATCACCATCACCATCATCATCATCATCATCATCACCATCATCATCATCATCATCACCATCATCATCATCATCATCACCATCATCACCATTATCACCATCATCATCATCATCACCATCACCATCATAATCATCATCACCATCATCATCATCATCATCACCATCATAATCATCATCATCATCATCATCACCATCACCATCATCATCTATCATCATCACCATCATCACCATCATCATCATAATCATCATCATCATATTCACCATCATCATCATCATAATCATCATCATCATCATCATCATCATCATCGTCATCACCACCTTCACATTCTCACTCCTCATCACCATAACCCAATACTACCTACCACTCTTCTTCATTCCATTTGATTCTAGGTTAACCTTCAAATACCATTGGTTAAACCAAAATAGACCTATCAAAGGTCAAATCTATACAGAGATAATTATTCCTGAATATTTCTTTAATTAAGCTAGATTATATTGTTTTTCTAACATCCATTTCCTTGATTTTGCTATATTAAACTGCAAGGTCAAAGAGCTTTATGAAAATCTTCAAAAACGTCCTTCAGTTGAGCAAAGCATATTTTAATCAATAATTGATTTCTATTTTACATATTCCCTTTATGAAAGGAAAAAATAAACCAGAAGGACCCTTTTTGCCCACCCGATCACAAATTATCTCATTTTCTGACTGGGAATTAATATCCAATAAGAATACACACAATGTTTTGCATGACTTGTGTGAAAGAAACACATTGTAGTATCTGGCAGGTGTAAATATTACTAGTTAAACAGCTGCATTGCTTGTTTTGACCGTCTTCTAGGACACCCGAGGGCCTGATGTTGTTGTGGATGTTGTCATTGCCAAGGATGTCTTTTAAAACTTTTATTTTATAGCCTTTCACCTTCACCAGCAATAATATTCCAGCCCTAGTGTTTCATGCAAACAATGCTATAAGGATGTAAAAGGCAATTTTTCAATGTAGTATAGATGAAATAAGTTTGTGACTGTTCAGGCCCCAAAATAGGATTTTAGGAGGGTGATGACACTTTGGTGAGGGGGCTCTTTTGGAAGAGGTCAGGTGGGTGTTTCATAAAGCTGTTCATAAGTTGACAGCAACTTAAAGAACGACTGGTGATCCTTTCTTATGGTAAATGGTATATTCACTGGCGATGGTTTAGCGCGTAAGAAGGGATCACCAGTCGTTCTTAAAGTCGCTCTTAACTTAAGAACAACTTTATGAAATGGCCCCTTGGTAGGAGAGAACACCTAGACCACTTTGAAAGGGTCATGTTATAAAGTGATAAAAACTTATAGGGGCACAGTGGCCAAATGAAAAAGGGCAGTGGCCTTAAACTTTGATGAAAAGAAGGAGGGTACTATTGCCAATACTAAAGGGCACCACGGGCCATGGCCAATGCTTAGTTGTGTCAATGCTTAATGCGAATGCTTTTTCTCTCATTACTTAATTACAGGAAGATTAACTTGCTATGGAAATAATACTCATTTTCAAACTTTGGAAGACTTAATCAGACCATGGGCGTCCATGATCAAACAAGCACAGCATGATCATTAATTGAATTATATCTAGAGCAATCCGTCCTCTGCGTTTTGCACGATCAACCTTCTTAAAGTCTAAGATTTATATAACTTTATGTTTATGTCGTTCTGTGACTTGAATGCCTATGTTTTGTTGATTTGTTATTGGTTAATGATGTTTGACTGTGGGCCAGATGGTGTTTGTGCTTGTAATGATGAAGACAATCGAGTATTAATGACAGCTTTACGGGGAAACACAGGTGTATAATATTTCTTGCTCATTTTCATGTTTTATTTTTCTCTGGGTTGTATTTTCTCTGTTGCTTACATGCAATTATATGCCTATCTTCATTTACTGAAGTGATGACTGATTATTAATATTTTTTTTCTTTTGGGGGGGGGGGCCTCATCTAAAAAAAAATTCAAGAAAATTAAACAATCATAAAGTTGTTTCTTTGGTCCAGTGTCAGATATGTCATTGTAAAATAGTGAATGTAATTGATTTCGTTGCAGCAAAATTTGAATACAAAAGTTTGCATTTTATCTTGGTTTCTCGACCTCAGTGTCGTAAACTTTATGGTACTGGGCAAAGTTTTTTTCAGTATTTCACATGGTACATTAAGTAAACAGAACGGAAGTATAAAATACTATAAAGTTATTCTTATTTCCTTTTGGTGCATTTTCTTGGAATTGCCATTATGCGAGGTGAGTGGTACGGTTATATGTGCTAAATGAAGAACACAGAAAACGGGCACTGAAAGAATATTTTTCTATCATAAAATTGGCACATAAACCGTGTTAGAGGCAGCAGGAAATCATTTTAACCTTCTATATTTCGTATGATATGATAATTGCATTCATTTTTTTATGATGTTCAGTAAATGACATTGACAAGTGAATTTGCTGGTAGTTTACATATTGTAATAGGCCTAGGCCTTGATATAGGGGTTGTTTCACCAAACTATTTGTAAAGTTGTGAGTGACTTTGTGAACAACTGCTATCTGGCTGGTAAAATAGAAGTTTCATTCATAATCTCAAAACATTTAGCCAAACCAATTGAAATGCATAGATGTTGAATAACAATTTTACTCTACGGATGTCTATTAGTGCACTATTGTCATTAACTTATATTGATTTGAAAGCAGTCATGATCTTGAAACATGAGGAAAAAAATATTAGCTCATGCATTCTAGAAACATGCTGTACACGAGGGGAAAAAGGAAATGCCTGATTCAATTCAAGAGAACAAATTATCGTATTCTTGCCCCGATCAAAACATTTGCTTATCTACTTAACAATAAGCTAATGAAATATTTTCAATGAAGAAAAGGAAAAAAAGTTCCACTTGAAAAAAAAATCTGCATAATTTATCATAAATTAATGTGTCTTTTCATTTTAAAAATGAAGACCTACCTACCTGAATATAAGGAATAACAGAGATATTTGGCAACCTACTTTTTACCTCTGCCTTCCCAGTTTACGAGAAGACACCAGGGGCAGAGAACTCCACAATAAACTCCTGTAAACAAGGCCCCATGTGTTTGATTCTAATTATAGGACTTAATTTACGATAACATCATATTTTGTGGGACTGTTGAGTAATTCTCCACTTTATTTCGTATTGGTCTCCCGAGTTTTGTTTGTGGGTGAGTTTTGGTAAACAACAAGTTCAAAGTCAAAATACAGTTGCTCTTTTTTTCTAAATATAGGCAGAATTTTATTGTAGCTGGGTAGATTGTCTGGGAACTTGAAATCCACCTGTTTGCTGTAAAACATTATTTTGGAGCTGGGATAGTCTTGATAAAGACAGTGAGTGGGCCTATTGACAACATAGATGTTAAAAGTATTTGGGTACTTGCCTAATTGCTTCCCAAATGCTAAGTAGGCCTATAGGCCTATTTATTACCAATTGCTACTTACATGTTGGACCTACATTGTGCCTATAGTTGAATTAAGTCTATTTTGGTTCTAATATCTGATAATTTGTCAAAAGTGGTTATAAAGAAAAACTTCAAAAGGATAGTACAAATCATATTCAGAGGGTAGTATGATTGACAAGCATTTTAATTTATTCTTGTTTATTTTTGTTTTGCTCAGTGTATAATAGCAATTTAGAGTCCATAATACTAGGCTACTTGAAATTATAAAGTTCATAAGTTCATAAAAATTCATTTCAAAAAATTTTATTTAAAAAAATTAAATAAGGACAATTTATAAATTAATGAATTAAATTTATGGGGACCGATATGAGTAAATAAATAAATAAATACATAATTAAATGAATGAATAATTAAATAAAATGAATATATAACTTTATGAATAAATAGTTAAATAAATAAATTAGTGTATGAATATTTGATTTGATTTATTGTTTTCTTCTGCATTCGTATACAATACGATTTTCATTACATAACAAACATGATATATTGGTAATTGATTTTGGTATGAATCATAAATAAAAAATAAAAAATAAAAAAGTCAATCTAAACAAATATGATCTACTACAAACAAATGAAATGAAACATTTGCAGTTTGCAGGAGAAGGATTGCCATTATAAGCAGATTGAGGATGATGATAATATTGGTGAAAATATATAAATAAATAAGTAAATAAATAAATCAATTTGATTGATTTACATGCAAATGAATAGATTTTCTGTACAAATGAATTTATCTATAATATGAATATCAGTTACCAGTATTTAGGTGAAGATGATGTTGAAATTAGGCTAGCTGAATGCAATCAACATTCACTGTGCAATGATTTGTTTACATAATCGTGAAATTGAGGTCTGAAACCCCAGACTATGTGTCCTTAACTGACCCTGTTCCACAAACTGACCTTGTCCTTAGATGACCTTTTAGACTAACAACATGTCCTAAGTAAGGTCAATGGATGGTCATCTGAAGCTTGACCAACTGTTTAGATGGGCCTAGTGTACAGCCTCAGACCCTTACAAGGTCTACAACCCAATGCAATGCTTCTGATGGAAAGATGTTGATTTTTAACCGTTTTTTTTTTTTGGGGGGGGTATACATCATTTTCATTTGCTATGATGAGGGGACAAAGGATTAGTGTATGATTTTATAGTGGCATCAACGGCAACTATAAGCTACAACAAGAACTGCAGTAGTCACATAGATTCGATATTGACTTGATGTTATTTTATTCTAGTTGACTAGAGTTCCAAAGCATAGACTAGTGTCTGGTCTGGTCTGGCTTAGAGTCTTGCCTCAGGGGAGTGTTTTGGTGATTGGATTTATTCAGGACTGGACCTTGGATTGACCACACATAATGAGGAGTCAGGGACACTGTATGTCCCCTTCTCCCTCTCTCTACTGTTCTCTTCCCCTTTCTTCTATCCTCCATCCTTTTCTTGTCTCCTCTTTCTTGTGCAACCTAGGTGTATTATGAAACCATTAAACCTGAATCTCTTGCAAACCAGTGTGATATACCTTCTAGATATGCCATTCAATAGGCATATGGGATATGTTTTTAACAATTTTTTTTTTTAGAAAGGGGTACTCTTTCCAAAGTGCTTGCATCCCCAATCCTAGGTCAACTATCAGACCAAGGAGCTTGAAGCTCCACTGAAGAACTGTTCCTTTCCCAAATGCTTGTATCCCTAATCCTAGACCTACAGGTCCACTTTCAGACCTACAATCTTGATGGTCGGACCTACATCCTTTCCTCAATGCTTGCACCCCCATCCTACATTACCTCTCCTGTTTAACCTGTTGCCTCCCTTAACCCATTGTCCTTGTACCAAACCTACAGAAGTATCAGAACTTGGTAGTCACTGGGTTGAATTGGTTGTCCGGGGGGGGGGGGGGGGTGGGGGGGGGGGGGGACAAAAATGCTTCTATCCCAGTTGTGAATGTGTGTGGCCCTGTAAATGTTGTTTTGGCTTCTCTCTTTAATCAAACAAGAGTAATTTAAATCCTATTTAACCTATATATTCAAAGCCAATCTCTCTCACTTGAGGTCATATCCTACCCCCCTCTAGGCTTCCTTCTCATCCTCTTGGGGGTCACTGACCCTGGTGTACAGCAATCTGTTCATTCCACACCTCTGAAAAATGGGTTGTTTGTGATCAAGGTGGTTGAGAGTTGAAAATAGCGATTTCAACTTGTAATGGCTGAATAAAATCTTAGCATCAAGTGGTTTACAGGATATTATCAACACCCTGTCATTCAACAACAACAAATGCAACAACAGATATAATGATAAGAACACGTATGAAGGTAATCATGATTAAAATTCAACACATACACACAAGGGGGGAGGGGTAAATATAAAATATCTGCTTAAAAATACAAGAGTGTCCTTATAACATGCATTATATTGATTAGATGTCTTGGTTGAGAAATTTCATGTTGTATTTGGGTAAATACCATAATAATGTTTGTGTATAAACTGTAAAAAAACGATGTTTAAAATTTTAAGCATGTCTTAAGCCTGTCACTCTAACAACTTTTGTTTTAACTTTTCAAGCAACTGTTTGAACTTAGAAAACAAGTTGTTTAAAAAGTTTAAAGAATGATAAAACAGTGTCCCTGTGCGGAGAAAATCTGGGTTTTTTTCCTGATGGAATAGGGTGCAGCTCCCTTCGCTTTATAGTCAAATGATAAAAAACTGTCCCTGTGCGGAGAAAATCTGGGTTTTTTTTCCTGATGGAATAGGGTGCAGCTCCCTTCGCTTTATAGTCAACGCATCTCAAGTTCAATGACAAACAAATTGTTTTCTTCCTGGTCTATAAAAACCAGGTCAAATTGGGAGGGATTTTTTTAGTGGTCAAGGGGGGATTTTGCTTGTGGTCTGGGGGTGACGGTGGAGATTGACCGCTTTGGATGTCCTCACCCGATCCATCCTTCGGTCAAGTTACGGGCATTGACATCGCGGAATGCGTCCATAGCCAAAAAAGTGATGTGGGCGATTTTTACTGTATTGTCATGGTGCTACACAAAATGTTTATAGGAAAGAAAGTGATTAAAGCAGAAGCAATAACGTTTGTTTTTGTTAAATGTTATGAAGATCAAGTTTAATAGATTGGCTGGATAATAGTTGATCAAATGGCCTTTTTGATTACTTTTGATACTCAAGCATTTATTTTTCTTATTCTTTTACACGTTTTCTTGTTTGTGCTTTCTCAATTTAGTTGCTTCCCCCTCCCCTCACCCCCCCCCCTGCCTGCTCTGGTTCATAAATGTCAAAACTTGCCTCTCTAAGGTACAAAACTTTCCTGTCTATTACCATTTAAAAATAATTTTTCAAACTCATAGAAGCATGGAAAGAACCTTCAATGTAACATGTATCATTTCTCTCTGTACATGAGACAACCTTTCTTTTTTGTTCAGTTTATGTTTCTCATTAATTATTATGCAAAGCTTTGGTGGTTTTGGTGGTTGACGCATCAAACTTCAAAGCTGTTTTTTCTGGACTAAATGAATAATTGTCCTTGATTTATCATTAAATGGTAAAATTGCCTCATGAATAATTATGGTTTATAATGCATGACATTGATCATAATGAATTTCATGGACTAGCAACCTTATTGACGGGCTTGCCTTGTGACATTTAACCACTGAAATATAATATTTATTAGGTTCTGCACTCATTTTATCTAAACCTTCTTCATGTTCCATGCAGATGCCATAGTTTTTAGTTTATGAACGTTTGTTATTATCAATCTATAAGTGTTCAAAATGTGGAATGCAATCGAAAGTCAAACAAAAAACATACCTTAAATAATGGTGCCATGCAATATTAATGCTAAATCAATATTTGTTAAATATGTACATATAAAATAGAATTGGTGAAATTGTGAAGGAAATTTAGAATTCATGGTGATTTTGAAGGTGGGGGATGATGCTGCTGAAGATGGTGCCAATGATAATGATAACGATGGTGACGATGATGGTGGTGATGCTGATGATGACGATGATGATGATGATGGTGATGATTGTGTTGATGATGATGATGATGTTGGTGGTGATGGTAGTAGTGGTGATGGTGATGATGGTGATGATGATTATGGTGGTGGTGATGGTGAATATGGTAGTGATGATGATGGTGTTGATGCTAATAACGAATATGATGAAATGTTATGGTAGTGGGGATAAAAACTGACAGAAGTAATCATCTGGCTTGTCTTTGGAAAATATTTCATTTCAAGTCACCAAAGTACCAAAGAAATCAAGTTTTTATCAAAATTATTGATCAGTACTCATGATTTCAACCACTTCATTTTCAAGGCTATTCTAGGATGATGAGTTGATATATTTGTTTTGTATATTTATTTTCATATATTTCGGGGAGTTTTAATAAGTTTGTTTGATTGTTCTGTTTTTTTTTTAAACACCATGATGTAAAAGGCTAATACCCCTCTCGCCTCTCATTAAACCAATAATAAAACCCAGGATATTAGAGATTCCAAAAATTGGAGCAGAGGTCTGGATGAAGGCCAGATCTGAGAAGGTTTGGCATCTTGGGATTTAGAACCGATTTAGGTCAGCTTTTAGGCTGGGCTTAGGATAAGGTCAGCCTTGTTTATGGTCGGGCATTGACTTCGTCAATTCACCTCCATCGTCAAGGCCAAGCAGCCGCCACCTCATGACAATGCACAGAGGGCGCCCTGCATAATAAATGAGGCCCTCATGAATAATGCACGGCATCGGCGTGAATAATGAATCACACAAACCCCACTCTCATTTTCCAATGAAATGTGAGACGCGTGAATCATGAAGCGACGTTGAGCAGGAGCACCGAGTAGCAGCAGCATCACAGAGACTACTAATCTATCTCCGATCCTGTTTGTTTGTTTTTTAATTGCCTTTCAATGTCGCCGACAAAGGGATTATTATTGGAAAAAAAAATGAAGGCCCTTTCATCAGTACTCTGAAAAATTCCCAACCTTTTGACTAGATTTGATGGCTGATAAGCTAGGCCAAACATGTGGGGTGGTGTGACGACTTTGAATAATCGAGTTATCATTTAAATCGTGCTTGACATAATGCAAATTAATTCCTGTATTGATGTCAGCGTATGGTTGCCCTCATTTTTTCTCATGATTACACACACACACACACCCACACACACAGAGGATGTTTGGTCGTTATTTACAGACATTTAATGAAATTATTGCAGATCTCCTAAAACGTCCCTCCCCACCCCACCCCCTCCAGAGAATGATCTCACCAATGTGATGCAATGTGATGACACATCGTATAAAAACACATGCAACAGATAAAACTTTGGAATTTATCGTAGTACAATGATCAAGTCAAACCTAACATTTTACACTACCTTGCCCCAAGTTCCAGCTTCATGAAACCATATTTATCCCATCCTTGCATATCTTCCCAAGATAATGTTTTGTAAGTCAAGGGAATTTGAGCCAAGCTCTCATATAAAAATTATGCCTTGATTAAAGCAGAATGAGAGGTAAAGGCCCAAGGATCCCATATTAATATCCAGCTATCTGTCCCATATAGACAACTCCATCAAGCCCGGTATAAAACCCTGCTCGAGAAATAGCTTATACAGGGTGTCTCAATAAAACAATAAGTACTGGGGTGACACGCTCCCAACATTGATAGTCATGATCTGTACTAGCCGCCTAGAATGTTGTTAGCGTTAACAGAGCAGCAAGGGTAGGTCCATGTAGTCACGACTTTAGGATTTTAATGCCAAACCTTAAATGTCAAATTGCATTGTAACATATCTGTACATGGGTATAGGCTGCTTTTTCATATACATTGCTTTGTCATGTTTTATTTTTATTTTTTGTTTATTATTATTGTTGTTAAAATCATTGATATATTTTTGTTGTGTTTTTTTTATTATATTGATTCAATAAAACACATAAAAAAAACATTAGGCATCGCTGTGACATTACCAGTTGTAAAAGGGCCTGGATGCTAACAACGTTTGTGGGCAGGCGGCACTGGTTGCTCTTTAAAGGATTAAAAGCCTGTATTGAGTTTTTTTTTTAATCTAGAAACTATTCATTGTTCTCATTCTTAATTCTTTGTCAGCTAAATTGGAGGGTATGTGATGTCATAAAGCACACATGTGAAAGATTTGATCTGAAATGTTTTTTTAAGAGTCCAATTCCTGATTATTTGTGTTTTCTATTTTATTTGATTTATTTTTTCATTTGGGGTGTATTTCTATGAAATTGTAATGTCATTCATTTTGTCATATCTAAGAACTTTAAAAGTTTAATCATAGCATTGTCAGTGCATGTAGGGTGTCAAAAAGAAAGATGAGGAAAGGTGATGAATTTGTGCTGCAAAGATCCATTCTACAATCATGTGGTCCTTTCAAGCTATCATTTTTTTTGGATCACCCTGTAAAGTCCTTATTCAAGGCCATCCATTTTCTCTACAGCTCAGATTGTTCAATAACGAAGATGATCATTAAAGCAAGCTCATTACTCTCTACTTCAACAAGAAAAAGAGAAGGGGGTCACGCTTCGCCTAAAACCTTGCGGGGTATTATTCATCTACGACCTTGGTCGGCCATTGACTCAGTCCCATAATACAATTTCCCTAAAATTAAGCGTGGTATTTTTCATGGAAGGGGGGGTGTGGTGCTGGATCAGAAGTGGACAAAAAAATAATTTGGCCGAACTTAAGAGATATGAAAACGGGGAAAATCCTAGAATTATCCCAATTTATCCTTGCCATTAATGCAGGATTTTAGTTTCAATGGCGTTACTGCCATTGCGCTCTGCAAACTGAAAAACAAAGACAAAAACAAATAGAATCTATAATATGATCCAGTATCTACACATTGTGGTATGTGTTGTTGGTTTAACCTGTCCTTGAATAACCTTTTTTTAGATCTTCCTTTGTTCTTTGGTAATGCGGGCGGGGTGGTTAGATTTATATAATTTTGGTTACGAAATTAAGATACTTGTTTATCAAAAGCTAAGTGAGGAATGTTCCCCCTGTTTGATTTTCAAAAGTAACTTTCTATTGATACGTATTGATTCAAACTCTTGAAAGCTCATAATTGATAATCTTATTTTAGGATTGTTGAGTTTACATATCAAATATCATTTCATATGCTTTATCCACTTATAAATAACTTCTCAAGTTTCTTTATGTATGAAAATGAAAAAAATCTGTTCTTTAAGTCTTGGTATTCTCGCACAAAGCATATTTCCTACTGTTGAAGTCGCATTTTTCAAACTGCATGTTGACATATTCTTTTCATTATCAGTTTGAGCGATTCAAGGCTATATGTGTTAAGTGCAAAAACGGCGCAAGGACTTATCACTCTACTATGTCGCTGCTGTGCCCTTCTTGCTCTTCACAGATAATATCACAAAGGCATTGCACTCAGCCTTGACTCATGCATTATGCACAACTCTTGTGGGTTATTTTCTTATATATTCCAGCTAGTCAAGGCCATTCAATATTACATAATTATATCACCTTATCCAGCAGACTCTAATTGGGTCAACCGTATTAACGAGGCAAGATCCTCATATCAATCAACGTCAGTGTTCCAAGGCCATTGTAAGCTCTCTCTTATTTTCCCCCAAAGCTACAATGTAGAAACATAGTTTGTTAACACATAGAGGTACACAGTTTTCATGAAATCAAAATTGATCTTCTTCTGATCCTCAAATTGGCAACAGTCATTAACTTTCCTATTTATTTTTGTCTTTGAAGAAGAAAAAGATATGGATATAACATGATCGAGTCAAAATTAATGATTAGATTTATTACTGATACTTTCATAAGCGAATCCTCTGTGTATTTGAGATTTTATGTGTAATTGTATTATCAATGAATTGGTAATAATGCTAGAACATGTAATCTTCAAAAGGAATGCAAAACATAGTATAGTTCATGGAGAAAAGCCACATTTCCTTCATAAATATTTCATATATGAATATTTCATACTTGTCCTTGCTAAATATGCAAAACCCACACCTATCATTAACTTAATTAAATATTATGTCAACAGCCTTGATGAAAATTACCCCATTTATAAAGTTGTTCTGAACCATTTCATATCTCCATCAACCCATATAAAATATTTACAAATAAAAACATTGTTTTCTAGCACTCTGAACTTACTCTTTATTCATGCTCTGTTGTCCTCATTTACAATGGAATATCATATGTTTGTCATCAAGTCATTATTCCTTTACCCCCATTTTTGAACCAAGGGCAGGCCATGCGTCAGCAAATACGGTGATTATGAAATTCATGATGTTTGCGCAAAACGGTTTTCAAAGGGTTTTGTTGTGGAAACTCAAATGAATTAAAATTGGATGTTTGTAGCCATATAGGTGATTGGAAATATGAAGATATTAAAATGAATATAACGTTATTGGGATATCAACAAAACAATCAGTTGTCTTTATGAACTGCATACTCTGTAATAATGCTAATAATATGTCCATTTTATAGCACAGTTACTATGTGCATATACTCAACTATGCTTTGATACTTGGTATCATATAATTACCCCAGCTGTAGCTGAGCCACCATATTAATAGGTGCTAAAGTGTTCAAGGAATAAATCCTACCGAATACCCATCCACCTCACCTATGTCGAGTGCAGCACAATGTGGATAATTTTTTTGCCGAAAGAAATTACGCCATGACTGGGCATCGAACCCATGACCCTATGTTTCAAACTCCGAAAACTAATCCACTGGGTCATGATGCTCCAAAGTCTATAGGAATTGACAGTCAATGGGTTAATCAACTTGCATTCATTAATTTGTTGTTGGGTACGTTTCACTACACTGCATCCTCTTTGGGGGAAATGGTGCTACAGCAATTGATGGTGCTTTCACATTGGGTTTACACTGATTTCTCATGGTCACCCCAAATCCCTTTAAAATCTATTTTTGGAAATAAACAATTATCTTTGAATTTTTGTATCAAATTTCAGGAACTTAACCTGAAATGTATGTTTCAGTTCGGTTGGAATGTGGAAATCATTAACGGCTATTGCTACCCTGAAGAAATTGTTGTCACTGATACCCTTTTCATAAACCTATCCTCCAATTAGCCGCCTAAGAGTAATGCGGATAATTCAATAAAAATTGCGTTCACAAACTCCGAAAATAAGCCGCATTATATTTACGAGCGCCCATCCTGAAAAAGGTGGATAATCGCCATGACAACTGGACACGCCCCCTCCGATGCGGTTGTGTTGGAAAAGGGTGACCATGTGACCGCACCATGGCAATTATCCGCATTATTTGGAAATTCGTTCATAAACTCAAAATCTTATCCCAATGCTGCTATTATGCGGATAATAGCAGCATCAGAGTAATGCGGATAACTCTTGTCCTCCTCCAATTTTATGACCAAATTATGCTGCTATTAGCCGAATAATTGGGTTTATGAAAGGGGTATGACATATTTTGACTTATTTTTCAGATTTTTTTTTCTTCAGGTGATGGTGCTTCCACATAGGGTTTACACTGATTTCTCATGGTCACCCCAAATCCCTTTAAAATCTATTTTGGGAAATAAACAATTATCTTTGAATTTTTGTGTCAAATTTCAGGAACTTATCCTGAAAGGTATGTTTCAGGTTGGTTGGAATGTGGAAATCATCAACGGCTATTTCTACCCTGAAAAGTTTTTGTAATTAAATGGGGATTCTTGTGATCGAGGCGGTTTATAGCCACCTAATATGTAGATGATTTTAGGATATCTAACAATTGTTCTTTTTCCTCTTTAGAAGTGTGTCCCTCCTCCTTTCCTCCTTGGCTCATTATGGAAACTTATTTTATGATTGTATGGTATTGGTAATGAAACGAAATATCTAAAACCATATGTCATTTACAAATATCCTCCATGATAATCCATTCAATAGAATTATGTACATGTATGTAATAGAATTACTGTTTTTGAGGGTTATGAATAATTCCCCATATGAACAGGTGGCACCAAATAATTAATGGTAATGTCAATGAATAAGTAATCAGGGCATAAGTTGAATTTGACATTGCCTTTTATAATTATAATTGATGTATTGCTATTATTATTATTATCATTATTATTATTGTTGTTTTTGTCATTATCATCATTTTTGTTAGTATGTGTTAAAAGGTCTAAATCATCGATTTGATGCTTTAGTCATATATTATCATTCACTGGTCTTCGAAATACTAAATGATATACTATGATATGACTAATTTCCTTTTATTTTCATTTTTATCTTTCATATGGCCATGATTATTCATCTTGCTGTTTTATTCATGATGTAATCAGGTGAGTTTGTTTGGAGGAGATTTAAAAAAGAAAAATAATGCGATGGTGGAGAGGGGGTTTCTTGAATCTCGAGATTAATCGCGAAGAGGGCCGATCAGGCTAAATTCTCGAGATTGAGCAAACTCGGGATGGTGCAGCATCGCCTTTTGCCTCTCTCTCCTAATCTTTTTTTTCTTTTGAGCCACTAAGACTGAATTTATTCCAAGGATGACATTGGTTTTATTTTTCAAGGAATTTAAAGGAAAAATCAAATTAGAAACATCCTGTGATTAGTAAGACACGCTGAACCTTGAAATAGGTTTGCCGTAAGTTCTTTAGAAAAAGCATCTCATATGGTGCACACTGATGAATGGGGCCAATGGGTGACACGAAAGATGGTCCTTGCAAAGAGACCTTCATGCATTCGACCCCTGATTCTTGAGTTCATGCCACCATTTTGCTTAATACACATATTTGATGGTTCTAAATAGGAAATGATAAATATTAAAATGAAAAGAGACTAGAATTAGACTAGATGTACTGGTAGTGGATACAGCATAAAATAAATACCGCATGTGAGAATGTATGACGAGCCAGTCATGTATAAAGCTTCAAGGACATTGCAACACTCCCGAGAACTCATTAACTTCCTCAATTCAAAAAGGAAACGGTCTACCGCGAGAACAACAAACCCATGATTTTTCAAGGAGAAGTTGTGATGAATATAAGGAATAAAACGCAATTGTTTGGTTAATCCATGAAGCTCATGTCTCGGTGGCTGTGCACTTTTGTGTGGGAATTTCTTCCAGCGCTTGTCTGAAATTATGAAAAAAATTGGTTGGATGTCCTTGTAGGCTCCAGCAACTTTGTGCAGAATAACCCAACCCACATTTGTAAATCAGCACTTTAGTTTTCTCTTACAAAATTAATTCCTTCAAATGCTCTGATGAAATTGAAATTATGTCAAGGGCACGATTAGAATATATTTCTGATGGAGTTTGTTATTATCATGTTTGGTAACACTTTAATAGGCTTGTGTTCACATTAGTGACACAGAGAGAGAGAGAGAGCAAGAATTCGGTGCCTCTGAGAGTCCTCAAATTTCATCATCTGATGAAATTTCATGGAGAGCTCTGAAAATTTGGAGGGGAGAATTACCTTGGGTGCAAAATGGATGGGGCACCACTGTGTTTATTGAATGGCACAAGGATGGCTTGCCATTTTCAGTCCTGTTACTCTGTCACATGACCCACAAAGGTTTGCAAATTCTCTGCAGTGTGTTGTCTGTGATGAAATTTCAGAAACAGCTGGTGTGAATGGGTGGCGATGGAAAAAAAGTTTGGGGATAAGTTGTATTATCCCTTTCATACTAATTTGAATCCAGCAATGAAGAATAGGAAAGCAATGGGCTACTGAGCCACAAATTTTTATAGGGCCAGATATGGCCAATGAAATACCTTCTAACCCTTCACCTCTCCCTACAAAAATACATATAAATCAATACCTTTAGGTACACATTTTAAAATTCTTCATCAGATGATCTGAATGTGAAAATATTAACCTTTGACCTCATGGAATAGGTGGAAAAAAAATCCACCAATTTTCAGGATTGTGCAAAAATGAATTGGCTCATTGAATTGTATGGTGGTTGTACCTCCAACCCCAACTCAATTCAGTAGTATCCCTCACATTCCGCTCCTTGCGAGCAGAATAGACGAACATTAATACAGTTCGCAAATCAATACGAAGCACTTAAATTGGGTCACGGTGTATTACCTTTCCGCTGCTTGCTGTTCCGTTTCACCCTATCTCCTTTACCAAATTAATGTCTCATTTTCCAAATAAATCATAGATGCAAGGCAGGGACTCACATGGAGATTGGCTTGAAGAGAATGGCACGTATTCTGAACTCATGTCTCATTCAGACTCTGTTCTAAAGTTGTGGTTTAACTATGGAAAGCCAATTGTGACACCAATCTCTAGCAGTACAGGTTTAATTCATCAGCCCATTTGAATCTTAATTCATTAACTGTCAGGAAAAAGTAAAGTTTGTTTGGGGGCGGTTTAATGCCGAAATTATGTAATTGTTGTTTTGGACTACATTGTCAAAATTATGTTCTTGTATTTGGGGCATGTTAGGCTCGAAAAGGCCATTTTCTGCACCATTTAAACTCATGTGGAAAGTGAAAAGTGAACCAGAACAAAAAAAATCTCTGTAAACAAACCTTTTTTTTAGACATTTTCAGCTTCCCATAATGTTACAACATAATTAGACTTCCCTCAAGTCCACAACTACTCATATCTGTCCAGGTTTCTGACCCACAATGCAACATTCTAGGCAGTTTAGTCTTGTAATACAGGCCCACTTCATCGATGCAACACTAAGGCGAAGTGGAGTTACTCCAGATTGAGTTAATACGCTTGAGTACTCCGCTTTGAATCTGGATCAAAATAATCCTAGAATTTTCATACTGCATGCCCTCCTAAATGGAGTAACTCCTTCCAGACTCCGGAGTAACTCTATTTCGGCTGTCAGTATGAAATGGTATAATTTACTATTCAAGTCATACATACCATAATAATTACCAAGTAGCAGAAACAAGTACTTTTCTTAACATATTTGAGTCTCTCTATTTACAAATAAAATTACACAGCTGATTTATTTTGTATTACAAAATAGTTATCTCAAAAGGTATATTTTAAGAATAGCCTTTTATAGCATAAAGTTAATGAGAGACAACACATAGTTTTGGTCGATACTGACTTCTCTCCCCCTTTAAAAGTTTTGATGCAAAATAAAGAACTTTAAGGAGAGTCAACCTGTTACCCCCATGACTTCCAAATCCTCAAGTTTTCAATGTACATTATGTGCCTTGAATTCTGTGCAATGATAGCCCTCAGTTTAAGTCCAGCTACTAGCTGTTGCATCTATTTGTCAGGACACAAGATATTACCAAAACAGTAAGTCTAATTATGTATGATAATAATGTTTCTTAATCTTCCATCTTAACAGTTTTCTAAGAACTTATTACGGTTGATAGCTCTACTACTGTGTAGGCATACTTGCAACGTGAGTTTTTCTGTTTGCATTTTGGACATGTGAGGGATTTCTCTTTGATCTGTGGCATGCAATGACCATGATGTAAGTCTTCTATATTTGCCAACAATGATACCTTCTGGAGGAATAAAAAACAGGGAGAGATTAAAAGTGAAATAAAGCAACCTCATTTATTTATCTGGGTCGGCCCATATACATTTCAAGGCCGACGCTTTTGCAAGCACTTGATCACTACGCTCGGCCTTGTACTTTCTCATCCATATTTAATGGCCTGTGCTCAAAACCCTCTAATTCTTTCTCTGTAATAAATCTCCATGGGGGGGGGGTCACTCTGCTACTCAGCCTTCCCGGTTTCAATTCTTTCTTTCTTTTTATTTGTGGTCCTTTGTCTTGATATTATTTTGTTTCTTCTATTTTTGTTTTACTTTACTTGGTTATTATTAATGTATATATGATGCTACTCTTCAATGTTCAGCCGCTCATCTTATTCTCGTTTAGATTTTATTGGATTGTTAGGGAAAGGAATAATTCCCTTCTTGGACATGTTTCAACAAATAATATTAAAGCTAATATCGAGGATGATGATGATAATGGTGATGATGGCGATGGTGTTGATGATGATGATGTTGACGATGGTGATCATGATGATGTTGGTGATGATGATGATGATGTTGGTGATGATGGTGGCGATGATGATGATGATGGTGGTGGTTGTCATAGTGACATTGATGATGATGAAAATGAAAGGTTAGATCACTTACATAATGTTTTCTTTAACGCTTTTACCCATTTGAACTTGAAAGCAAGAACCAACACTTAGCTATTTGATGATGTTGTGGATTCTTACAAAAAAAATTTTTGAGGATGACAGATGTTTTTCTTGACATATCACAATATTAAATGCTTGACTGAAAAATTTACAAGAATTATAAGAATAGAGACAGATAAAGGGCAGTTCCACAAAATGATCAACCTTTTTTCAAGTCTTACTTCAGTTCATAAACTGACCAAGTTTCGGTCCTTCGAGAACATTACAGACTGTCAAAAAGAACATGAAATCAGAGACAGAAAACTTAATGGAGGTCTCACACATAGGGGGTCAGAGGTACATATTTTATGGACTTGCCCAAAAACAGGTTTCTACTGAATGTCATTCAAAGCTATACATTTTTTACATTTAATTTTGTTTTGTGACCATGAAAAAAATCAGCGTTTATCTCTTTTTAATGACAATGGTAGTATAAAAAGAATTATTATTTTCATGGAAGGTGGAACTTATTGTTGTGATATTCTGTTGGGTTTTGATGACATATTGTGAGAAAAAGCACAACTGAACTGTAGGGGGAGAAAGGGAGAGAGAAAGAGAGGAAAGGTTACAAGCGAAATGCTGTTATTCAGACCGGATTATAATTATTAGTCCATAACCTGCTTTCTGAATGGGGTTAAGAGATTGTACAGGACAGTGACTTTTTAATATTTTCTTTTCTAGTGTAGCAGAATCAAGGTCAACTTGATTGGTGCAATCAGACCCACTCTATGGAGGGAAAATACCATTTTACCAGTTTGCATGTCAAATTCTTATAATGATAATGATATATAACATGACATAATGATAATACTCAATTTTTATATAGTGCAAACTACAGTTAAGTCTCATTGTGCTCTAAAAGTTAGTACGAGAAAGTAAGAGAGAGAGATATGGAAAAGGAAATCAATCATATTGAACCTAAAGACGTCATTGAACATAACCTAAAAACATCATCATAGATATTTGAGATTGAATTTTGACATATTGGAACTAGATTTTTCTCTTGGGAGAGGAAAAACTTGAACATGGACTTTAAAAAATTGAGAGAAAAATATTATTTGGGTTTATCGGGAGGTAAGTAAATAAGTAAGCCTAAGCTGGAAAAGTTTCTTTTTTTTCCTTTTCAACTTCTTTCTTCTCATTTTCATTGTTTAAGTCAATTACATCCTAATACCCTCTGCCTTTTCAAGAGGAAGATTGTTTTTTTTTCAAGGTCAAGTCCACCCCAGAAAATTGTTGCTTTGAATGAATAGACAAAAATCAAACTAGCACACCGCTGAAAATTTCATCAAAATCGGATGTAAAGAAAGTTTTGACATTTTAAAGTTTTGCTTAATTTCGCAAAACAGTTATATGCACATCCTGGTCGGTATGCAAATGAGGAAACTGATGACGTCATCCACTCACTATTTCTTTTGTATTTTATTATTTGAAATCTGAAATATTCTTATTTTCTTTTCATTGTCAAGTGAAAAAAACGATAAATTCCTCTCTGAACATGTGGAATTAGCATTGTTTGATATAATATAGTTCAGACAAGTTGGTCCTTATTGTCAAATCTTAAAAAATGTAATATTGTATAGTTCAAACAATAAAAAACAAAAGAAATAGTGAGTGTTAGACATCATTGACCATCTCATTTGCATGTCACTGATTCGTGCATATCACTATTTTGTGAAAAATAAGTGAAACTTTAAAATGTCATAACTTTCTTATTTTTTATCCGATTTTGAAGAAATTTTCAGTGTTTTGCTAGTTTGATTTTTCTCTATTTATTAAAATCAATATTTTTCTGGGGTGAACTTGTCCTTTAATGAATTCATAACCATGGCTCCACATATTAAACAGGCTAATCAAAGCTAAAATAGATAGAGTAGAGTAAAGTAACTATTGAACTACTGAAAAAGAACAAAACATGATATCTGCAATAATTTGATTTGGGGCTTTATTTTCTCCCTATCCATCTGTTGCCCTCCCTCTCTCATCCTTCTCTCCCCCCCCCCCCTCCCTCGCTTGACTTCCGTATAGGTTTATTCAGACCGCCTAGAAGTTTGTCAGCTCCAGGTATTCTCAGATTAGGAAATTTGCCCTGATCTACTCTGATAAAAAAAGAAATTTTTGCTCATGTGAAAGCTAATTACTTGTAATTAAAAAAAAATACCTGCTAGTAATAGGTACATGTACTTGAAAATGAAGAATGATCAAAAGATGAAAATCCATTTTTTATTGTTTGAAATAGACATGAAATGAAATACTCCAAAAATTTGCTTTGCCGAATCGATCTTGGGGCCGGCAGCCGCTTTGCAGCGCCAGATCGACGAGGGTCTATTCATTTAATCGAACACCAAACAGGGTAGCAGCATCTCCCATCTTTTAACGTCTTTTGGTTTGACGCGGCCGGGGTTTGAACTCCGGACCTCCCGGTTGTGAGACGGACGCTCTACCAACTGAGCCAACATACTGGTGTGTTGCCGAAATTCCAAAAACTTTCACAGGAAATGTTATAAAGTCGTATTTTGGCAGTGTGTGAAAGCAACTTACAAGAGCTTTCTTAACCCAGTGACCAGTTAATCGTGAACGCCGTGGCCTCTTCTGCTATCAGACCTTACCCTGAAAGGGTCGGCTTTGGGTCGGTGTGAATGTGGAAAATAATTATCAGGTATTTGGGAGCCTGAGTAAGTTAACAGGTATTCTGGTGATTAGGCAGTCTGAATACACCTTATCTTTCTTTCTGTCTTTCTAGGTCAGGTCCACACTCTGCGACCCTCCCGACCTTGAACGGTCAAACAAATTTTTCCCATTTTCTTTTAACCCTTCCTGCTTTGTGAATGTTTACTACTCCGACTGTAGATTCTGTAAACAAAAGTAGAAGCGGATCAAAGCCGTCAAACTTTGATCATGGGCCAGTTGCCTGAATCCAGGCCAGAGGTCAGGGCTGTTTGAGGAGTAGGTTAGGCCTCCTATCCTTCACCTCATCACTGTCAAGTTCAATGTCATGCTTGAAGAAAAATATGACATTCAACAAGGTATTATTTACATCAATAAAAGGTTAATGTATTGTTGCATTGGGTGCAGCGGCCTTCTAAATCCTTTGTTTATCTTGCGCTCACCAATTTTCCAAGCAATAAAGTGAGAAGATCATTCAATTTGGATGATATAAAAAGTATTTTTGAGTATTGATAATAGTTTTATCATTTCAAGGTATTGATTTTATTAGAAATGCATTGTAGTTTTGACAATTGTTTCTTAAGAATCAATCATTTTAATAGATGTAGAATTCTAGCCTCAATATGTATCTGGGTTTATGAATTTATTAACTTCTCTTTCTAGAAAGAATAGGTATAAATTTCAGAATGAATTCTCCATATTTGTAGGACACGTTGGCCCATATGCTGAAAACCGGTTTATCTTACATGGTCTTACTCTGTGTTCAAAATAAAAGCCACAAAACTTCAAAAATGCATTTTAAGGCCTATATTATATTTCCTTCTACCAAGCAGCATTACATTTTAAAGTGATTGGTTAACATTGGTTTGACTTATAAAAAAATCTGAGCTAGAAGGTCACACTTGTCACCTGTGTCTGTGATATGTTCCAATATTGAAGCCCAGAAAAAATTGCGAACGAAAATGATTATTTAGTGCTTCAAAAATTGAAATATAAAGTGACCGGAAACACCATCTTAATTTCATCCCATACACTTATGTGTACTATTTAGGTGTCTATAAGACGATTATTTACAAAATCGGGTTTGCCTTGTAGTTTTAGCTTTTCATTCTCAATAATGGTTGTTTTCAGGGTTTATTAGTTCTAATACATGCACTTGTACACATGCTTCATCTTGGGTTGAGAATTTTTTAAATCGGCTGCTCACAAAGTTAAACAATCCCTTTAACTCAATATCCTTTTGAAAATCCTGGGCAAATCTCTTCAACTCAAAATTAAGAATAATAGTTACATTTATGTAGTGCTTTTTACACTTTGTTTCTAAGTGCTTTACATTGTAATTATCATTACCCCGGTCATCGGATCCTGTCATGCTTGCACACAATGTATGCACTCTCCACTACCTGGGAGCATTCCAACAAGAATTCCAAGACTCCATTGCTAGGAATAGTGCATTGGCTTTCACATCCTACCAGGTACTCATTTAACACCTGGGTTGAAAGTAGCAAATTGTGGATTGATGCCTTGCCAAAGGACGCGAGGCTGCGTTGGTATTCAAACTTATGACCCTCTGATTGCAAGGCGAGAGTCAGAACCACTGCACCATGACGATTCCACGATTACCTCACTCTTTTTTCTTGGGGGGGTTTGCTTGATCTTAGATGTTTGTAGTCCTGGGGGAGGAGTCATCTTTGACTTACGTTTGCTTTCCTCCAGAGAACACCATCAAGGATCAAAGGAGTTTACCTGACATAGCAACCCCTGTTTACAGTAACTACCAATTGATACCACCTACTTTTCACTAACAGTTTGTAGTTCCAAAGACTGTCATTTTCATAAGTAGTACACCCCTATAAAAAGCCTGCCTTTCATTTACCCCATGGCACATACTCCATTTTGGGGTCAAGTGCTGCTCTTTGGGTGTCAAGAGGTGCATGGTCAGGAGAACCATGTACAGAGGCTCTGAAGTCCAGTATGGCTAACCTGCGTACACGTCAGAGAAAATGTAGCCGCTTTTACTCAACTCTGATAATGGAAATGGGTTGCTATTGACATGCTCGTTCCTCCTCATGTTTTCTAACCCAGTTCACAATCCTGTCAATGAAAAGATAGAACAGTAGTCCTTTTAGTATTTAGGTCAAGGTCCTTTTATGTTCCCTTCAAACGAAGCCATCAGGTTTCCATTTATTCGCCTAACTTCGATGAAGACTCAACCATCAGGTGCTTGCCTATCCTAGCCAGTCTTCATCCATTTTCTCTTCTATTTATTTTTCATATTTTTCAAATCATATTTGTGTGCCAGGCTTTTCACATCGACCTCGTCCTTGAAACGACCCAGATATGTCTGTCATAGTGAGGAAAAGGAGAGAATTGCTGGAAAAAATATGATTTTTTTTAATTGTTTGATGCTCAGCAAGGCCACATGTGTATGTGTAACATAATAGTTATACAGATCAGATATATATCACTCATGAGATACACTATAGAGGCAAAGATGAAGCTATGCCTTCTATTACATACACAGAGCTACATAGGCCCTCTGTTGTTAAAACCATTACAGGCCAGTATAGGGTCTGCATTTGTATCAAGATATTTTTATCTGTCATGTTGAATTAGGAATATTCTTTGGGATATGTTTGTTGATAAATGTTTATTGAAAAATTAAGATTCATTTGTGTTGTGTAGAAAGTCAAATTCGCTTGCAACAGGATATCTTTAAAAAAAAAATCCTTATCGATTTTTATTTTTATATGAACTATTCTGCCAGCATTTGGTTGATTTAACTTTAACTTGGGTCATTTTAACTTAAAGGGGAATGAAAGCTTTGGAACAAATTGGCCTGTGTAAAAACAGAAAAATCAAAGAATAGAATAAAGAAAGTTTGAGAAAAATCAGACAAATAATGAGAAAGTTATAAGCATTTGAATATTGCAATCACTAATGAAATGGAGATCCTTGCATTGGTAATGTGACAATGATGTCACTGATGAACAACCTTCCCTTTGGTGGACTATAAATTACCCTCAAAATGTCTCTTTTTGCTTTTTCTTATGATGATACAAACTCTTTATCCATGATGTATTCTTAAAAAATATGTATTACATGCCCTCATGTAGAAAGAAAACATGATCTATGGATAGATGTGATAAAAGAGGCAAATCAAGTGAAATATATACTAAAGTAATGGGGAGAGATGTTCACAAGTGACATCACACATCTTTGTCGCATTGTCAATTTGCTATCTCCATAGCATTAGTGATCGCAATATTCAAATGCTCATAACTTTCTCATTATTTGTCTGATTTTTCTCAAACTTTTGTTGATCTGTTTCTTTGATTTTCTGTTTTCACACAAGCTATCTTGTTCCAATGGTTTCATTCTCCTTTAAGTCATCTCAATGTTATGTTCTTGTTTGAGTGTGTTGAAGATTGCTCACATTTTGTTTTCACTGGTTGCCTACAGAACAGTGCAAGAATTTTGAAATTAAAGCATCCAATATAAAATGGGTTAATTGATGCACATTCTGTAATTAGCCAGTTCGGAGTTCCATTCTGCTCAGGATCAGAAGAAGGTCAGTTGTACTCAAGTGACATGGCAATTTAATATTTAATGAGATAAATCCCAACTTTGATGTCTTGATTATTCATATATTCTTTTGAATTGGGTATTTCATTAAATCCACAAAAAACGACAATGCATCCATTAGCGACTGGTATTTACAGTTGTTTGGCCAAGTACATTGTTATAACAACATGCCAATGCATTTATAGCATAAATGCAATAAATACCTTCATAGAGTGTTCATTGATGTGCTATTCTAGTCACCTGGTCTATGCAATTTCTGCATCCTGCTATGTAAGGCATGCTTACACAATATCTTGCTTTGAAATCTTCCTATCATAATGAAAGAAATGAAAGGTCATTTTTCAAAATTCCCCATGAGGTAACTCCGAAGAGGTCTATTTAATTCTACCCAGAGAGAAAGGATTGCTACATATCAGAGAGAACCTAATCGGCATTCAGTTCTCATATCTATGATTTCCCCCCTTTTCTTTATTTCTGTTATTTCATATCAAGATTTTCTTTGTTTTCTTGTTTTATTTTGTCTGTGAATTTCAAGGCCTTTGTGCAATTGGATACCTTCAAATGCTTGCAGATATTGAAAAGGATTTCCAGAGTGTTAGACCATGTTCATTAAAAAACGGGGGAAAAAACTGTTACTGCAGACAAGTCTTTGAAATCCAATAGTCCCATCCATTTATTTTGGAGAATGGGATATCTCTTTCAGATAATCATACTTAAAACTTGGCAAAGCACTTGTTGCCAATTGGCTCGGAGATCGTGACCCTGGTAGAGTGCGTGTATCTCAATTTTTCAAAATAATTTGTGCACCTCGCGTCCAAATCAGGAAATGTAGAAGGATATCTTTTTAGACAGACTCTAAATCATGTTTCTCTTGATCTAGTTATGAAATATCAATGTTGCTAGAAGTGACATCGCATCAGCAAAGAGAGGAGACGTATGTACAAAGTTTCTAAGTGCAATGATTGAATGATCGGAATGTTGAAGAAACTGAGATAAAACATGTGTAAACTTACCCCAAAAATCTTGTAAATGTAATTAATTGTCCGTATTTGAGGATGGTTTCCAACACCCCCCCCCCCCCCGGTAAATTGCCAATTCGTCTACTGTCATCTCGGCCACTCATGGTCTATTTTCATTTGGTCTAATGCCATTCCATCCATCAACATTTCATCTAACAATCATTTGGTCCAATCATCGCTTCGTCTAATCACCTCTTCATCTCTGACAATTTCGTCTGATAACCAATGGTTTAATATCCATTTCTTTTTCATTCATTTTGCACAATTAACACTGGTCCAATTAGACTAAATGGTATATGGTCTAAAGGGCTATTGGACCAACTGGTTATTAGACGAAATGGCATTTGACTAAATGAAAGTAGACAATGTGGTGAGTGGACGAACCGATGGTAGACCAAAAGATAGTAGACGAGTTGGCAATTGGATGAATTTGCATTAGATGAATGGGAAATAAACCCTCCCCGCACACGCGCAAAATCTAAATCAGCACCAAAACATCATTTTTATTAGTCTCATCGCAAATAAACTTGGATGCATTGCTTTTAAAAATGACAATATCTTGTAATACATTCAATATATTTGAGAATAACTTTGCAACCCATCCCCCTACCCCCAACTGACACACTTAGAGACTAGAACGAGCCTCAGTACACTCTCGTTTTATTACACTTATTTCAAATTTTCTCCACACAGAAATGAAAATATTTTTTAGTACATAAAATATATTTGAGAAGGGGAGCACCTTTTATTTATTTTGATTTATTTTCTTTTCTTCTACATAACAATATAATAACGTTTATATAACAAATATATATTGACAATAAATCAGGCATGTATCATTTAGCATAAAATTAGTGGCAGAAGATGGATTGCCACTGTAAGCAAAAAAATGCTTGAAAAATATGACAAATCAAAACGTATATTAATCATATGAGCAGAATGGATAATAACAAATTATTAGATTAGATTTACAATTAAGTAAAATATAAAAAGAGAAGAAAATAAATCTAACGAGCCAACACTTGCTATTATATCTAATCAAGAAAAAAACAATGTTAATGATAAATGAAGATGATGATGATGACCTTCAAGGGTCCATGGGGCCCATTTACTCATAGATTGTATTTTCAAGTATCAAGATGTTTGTCTGCATCTATTGAAGACTTCTGGCTTAGCCTATTTTTAGTGTAAACCGAAATATACAGTATACCCTAGACTATTGACTTTTGAAGCTGCAGTTAATAACAATTGTTATGAGAAAAATGACCTCGGAGGAAAACCCCTTTGAGCATCAATAGATGAGTAGTCTCATCACAAATAAACAACACTTGACATTGGTGTTTAATTGCTGGTAGTCATTAGCATTTTTAGTGAAGTGGTTGATTTAGGGGAAGTCTCCCATTGTCTACAAGTTTTCTCCCCCCCCCCCCCCCCTTCACAAAGTAAAACAAAAATTGTAATTTAATTGATTAAGTGAAAACAAGGCTAAAGACAAATTTAAGCATGTGTGAAACCAAACTGGAACATGATTTGAATCACAAACGCTTATCACAATCACGCAGTGGCGGACCGTGACCCTGAGGAGACAAAGCAGTGGAGGGGCACAGCATTGTTCACAAAGAATACAGTGCCCCTCCAATCATTTGTCTCCTTAGGGTCACAGTCCGCCACTGCAATCACGAATTCAAATTCTACTCCGGAGGTGAATTCCAGTAATAAGTTTCACTCAAATTACTCGTACAAATTTTTGCTTGTGAACGACTTGACCTCCAAAACATCTTTTTTTGGGGCAGAGCTTATGTGACATTCCAAGCACTTCCATAGATAATACAATTGTAATGCACTCACCGTAGTTTGTATTTGAGATGCAGTGCTTTGATTGAGAAGTCACCAAGAACAAATACCGCCTTCACTCGGCAATTCAAATACAAATCACAGTTTTCGAGTGAGCGTGTGAAAGGTCCGATGATTCTAAAGATGAATTGCAATCATTACAATGATGATTCAAAATTCACGTGTGAAAAGGCCCTTGATTTGTATCAGACTATTGACAATTTCAGATTACAAAATGATTTAATAGAAATATTCTGAAAGTATGGATCTTCTTTGAGAAGTGACTTTGTACGAGACACAATACTTTGAAATTTTAATTTATGTTATGCAAGATTAAGCCGAGTCCCACAGGATATTTTCCCAAGAAACTACTACAAACATTATGAACAGGTTATTGTCAAGGTGCTGTCACTTTTTATAAACTTATCTTTTATCTACCCCAAATGTAGAAAACCAGATTTCAGACATAACTCCATTGATTTTTCTCCACAAATATTGGATAATTCTCAATTTTGTTACAATAACAAATTTACAATTGGTAACAAAGTGAAACTTTTGTATATATCAACCAAACAGCATTATGAGAGGATGTGTGATGAAAACATGCCTTGTTTGTCATCATGAGAGAATGGGCTGATGGAAACAAACCTTTGACATCATGAGAGAATGGCCGATGAAAACGTGCCTTCTGATCACCCATCATGGAGTGAGTATAACCTGAGCAGTGAACTTTTTTCCTCGGTCGGAGACCTTGAGCGTTTGCACACTGCTAATTCAAGGCTGCGATCTCTATTTTATCATTATGTCGCCCTCGTCCCTGCTTGCACGCGACCTTAACTAAGAGATCCTTGCAGACCTGCAATGGTGAAATGTTTTGCAAGGTAGGGGGAGATGTAAGGGGGGATAGAAGGGCGAGGGGGAGGGGGGCGAAGGATAGTGATGAGACCTTGGTCCACACTTGCTCACAAACTAATCTAACAGATCCTTAATGGTTCAGTCACCCCCCCCCCCCACAGTTGCCATATGATTAAAAAACAGCTGTTTTAGAAGTTTTTTTATCAGCTACATATGGGTAGTTCGAATAAAATTAGATTTAAAAAAAAATGTTTTTTACTTGACATACAGCCGCCATAGGGGAAATGTGACTGCATCAGATCTTATCTTGTAAAATTCATTGAAAATAGTGAAGGGGGGGCAAAGGATGGTTTTGAGACCTCAGACTCCCCCCACCACCCCCCCCCCCCCCCTGCATGCCACCCTGATCACATAAACCTAGTTTGTTGTAATTTGTACAAAGCTGTGGAAGTGGTCTTGTGTGGGAGACTGTAAGAAAAGTGCGATGAGGGGGATAGTGCAACCAAAGAGGGGTCTAAGTCTCTCTTCTCAAAATGTTGACCAATGAGTGACAGTAACTGCTCAAGCTAGTAGGTATATAAGCCCAAATTGCTTTTGTGAAAATGATCTGTTTTAATCCAAAGTACGTATTATTCTCCGTGCAAACTTATCAGGGGCAAACTTCCTTTGCTGTTTTAGGAGATAACATAAGGAAATATGTACTAAAAACTATATTTAAGAAAAAGAGATACTAGGAATCCAGCTTACAGCTTTGTATATATTTATTAGATTTAGAAGAGGAATATAAGAAAGGAACAAGAAACGTAACCTGAGGAAAATGAAATAGAAGAGGAAAGTTGGATGAAAAAGGATGGGAGATGATTATAAGCAGCGAGGGAGCCCTTTATTTCTGGCCTCGGACATCAGATATGTGAGTCAACACAATTTTTTCACAGCAAACGTTAAAGGGAGAACGTTGGAGGGTCGGCAGCCAGTTTTCTTGAGGCCTAAATCGAATCATCTTGACCTTATAATTAGGCTCGTCTAGGGACATCTGGAGTGTCCTGTGATATTTTGAGGTCTTCATTTACTTTAAAGGAGAATGGAACTCATGGATCTTGAATAAGATAAATTCAACAAAACTTTGAGTAAAATTGCACATAGAAAGTTATAAGAATTTGAATATTTGGAAATTTTATGCAATGGAGATCCTCCCATTGACAATATGAACAAGATCTTGGATGTCTTACGCGCTCTCCTTTGGACACTGAAAACGTACCTAAAGCATTTTTTTGCTCATTCTTAGAATGGAACCATACAATTCATCCAGGGCTCCATAACACAAAGGTTTGCGATGGATTGCAACTATGTAAGAACCGCACTGATTGGTTCCTGGTCAGTATTTTAAACCAAATGCGTGTGTAACATTGATCTTGATTGGCCAGTCCATTTAGCGATTGATCGCTAATCTTAGTGTTACGGAGCCCAGGATATAATAGAACACACATCCTCTCATGAAAAAGAGCACCTGAGGTGGACAATACAAAACATTAGATTTAGTATAAATATGTACTAAAGTGAATGTGAAATCATATCATTAGTGATTTCAATATTCAAAGGCTTACGAATTTCTTACTATTCATTCATTTATTCTCAAACCTTTCTGTGATTTTTCTCTTTTATATAAATTTAAGTGGTTTTAAATCTTCAATCACTTTTAAAGGTAGTTAGTAACGTTGTCCAGGACTCAAAATCAATCTCATCATTCCAGCAATTGTTATAATGAGAATAACCCTTCTGGTATATGTGTTCTACTGCCCTTAATACTTGGTATCATGGTATTACCCTGAGCTGTAGACGAGCCCGGTATCTGTGCTTAAAGGTCAAGTCCAGCCTAGAAAAATGTTGGTATGAATAGATAGAGAAAAATCAAACAAGCATAACATTGAAAATTTCAGCAAAATTGGATGTAAAATAAGAAAGTTATGACATTTTAAAGTTTCGCTTATTTTTCACAAAACAGTTATATGCACAACTCTGTAACCTGCAAATGAGAGAGTCAATGATGTCCATCACTATTTCTTTTGTTTGATTATACAATATTTCAAGTTTTACAGATTTTACAATAAGGACCAGTTTGACTGAACCATAAAATGTTAAAACAATGGTAATACCACATGTTCAGGGAGGAATAAAACTTTGTTTCACAAGACAACATGGAGAAAATTTGAATATTTCATATAATTAAATACAAAAGAAGTAGTGAGTGACTGATGTCATCAGTCCCCTCATTTGCATACTGACCAGGATGTGAATATAACTGTTTTGTGAAATTAAGCGAAACTTAAAATGGTCCTAACTTTCTTATTTTATATCCGTTTTTGATGAAATGTTCAGTGTTATGCTTGTTAGATTTTTCTCTTTTATTCAAGTCAACTTTTTGTTGAGTTGGACTTGTCCTTTAAGCATTCAAGGAAAAGTCCTATAGGGTTTCTATTTACCTAACCTGGGTCGAGAGCAGCCATTGTTAATACCTTTCTTGCTGGAGGAAATTAACAATTTACATGTATAGTGACAAACTTTCTGGTCAAACATGCATTGCCTGAGCTTTGCAGACTACGCTGGCATTGGTACATCAATATATCCGTGGTGGTATATAAATACTATTAACAATTCTTGTCATTGGCATAATCTTTGTATGTCACAGTTGGCCTGTTCTGGATGATCCAAACTGGCTATTACTGCTGGTAGCTCAAGAAAGCCTTACAACAAACCTCAACTATTATTTTTTGAAATAATTTTTAGATAGCAAGTTCCGTTTTGTCTTGAGTTTTTTTAAATTGTTGATTCTATTCTTAAATTTGATGAAGTTAATTGATCCCATTAAAGACAAATTCAATTTCTGGTCTGAAATCTATAATAATGTTACAGATCAAATTGTCAATTTTCATCTGTTTCGAACATGTATGACTTCTTGGTCATCATTTTGAAATGATGTGAATGAATGATTTTGTGTTATTTCCACCAAAGTAAAAACCCAGAAATTTGTATGAAAGTAGGAATAAGCATACAACATCTTTTGTAATAAAACATCCAAACATAAAAGGTTTTTTTTTAATGAATAATGTTTGTCTTTTTAAAATTAGTTTGTTTATTCTTTAATAAACTTAGAATGTTGATAATCAATTCAAAGAAATTAAGAATGTTTCTAGAAAAAAAACACATGCATTCAAGGCGAATTATTCAGTTGACGTGGTGATGCGAAAAACAAGTTCTTCATCTCTTTGATTGTATTTTGAAGGTATTCCCATCTTTATTTAAATCTCAAGTGTTTTCTCCCTCCCTTGATGGTAATTATTTTTCCTCAATACGTATCTGAAAACAACATGGAGTGTCTTCTTGTTTGTGTTTTTATCACAATCAACCTTGTAACTCTCAAGAAAAAGTTTGATGACATGGAATTCTAGTTTGTTGTCTTCTGCAGATTTCAAATCATGCTGTATGGTTCTTTAGGGCCGTCTACACCATCCCGAGTTTTCAAATTAGCGCGCTATTTCTGATCTAGCAAATTATCCCGATCTGAACAATCTCAAGATTATTTGCAATGGAGACACAATTATCACGCTAGTTCGTAGGATTAATCTCGAGATTGCAATCCCAAGTCCACTTGGGATTATTTGCAAAATAGCACACTATTTTATGAATTATTGCGCTAATTCGTAGGTGCAGACGCACTCGGGATTATTTATTCACGGCGTCAGACCATACTGCATCGATGCCTCGCTCGAGCAGGAATTGCTCTTCTTGCGATGGTGGAGACGGGGTTTCTTGAATCTCGAGATTTAATTGCAAAGAGGGCCGATCGGGCTAAAATCTCAAGATTGAGCAAATTCGGGATGGTGCAGCACAGCCTTTTGAGTAAAAAGTTTAATAATAGAGCCCCAGAGAGAAAGAGAGATAACGATGATGATAATGATTGATTATTTTTCTATAGCGACTTTTTTAAGAGACATAAAATGCTAATAAGCATCCAAGAATAGGGAATAAAGATACAGATGAAACAGAGAAAGGAGAGGGAAATGGAATAAAGAGGAGATAGTGGGAAGAGCGAGAGAGATACCATTCTCACTACCATCCTAAAACTAGTTTACGGGAAACGAATTTAACATGTAATGAGAACGGTCAAATTGGTCTTGGAAGCAATCTTCCAAACCAGTTCAGCAAACCACCTCCCGATGTAGCTTTGAAGATTGCATTGCCTCGTTAAACTGGTTTTAGCTTAAGTAAGGATACAACCGTTCTTTGGGAAGCGATCTTCGCACATTTCAAGTGCTACTCCACACACTGTGGAATGCCTATGCAGTGGTTTCGAATTTTGCACGAAACATGTCACCCCACCAAAAGTGTTCCCATAACAACAAGACCGGTTTTTGTGAAGTGGTTTTGAAAACTACTTTCGTGTAATCAAGTGGGAACGCTAGCAAGGTGATCTTCCAAACTGGTTTCCTGAACCGGTTTCCAGTAAACTGGTTTAAGAAAGTATAATGAGAATGGTGTCAGTGAGAGAGAATGGAGAGAGATGAAATGTAGAAGAGAGATTAATGAAGAGGAGAGAGTTGGGTCATTAAAAAGAATGGGAAAGGGAGAGAGAGGAAGGAAAGCGAAAACAAGGCTTGTTGGTAATGAAATGGGGGCCTTGGAGCGGGCTAATTGTAAAAAGGAGAGTCCTT